>NW_017731464.1:2871848-2876528 GCF_001890085.2 Hipposideros armiger | reverse complement strand
AAATCGCACACAGCCGAGCATACACCCAGCAGCGCTGCTGATGCCTGAACGGTATGTGGAATGAAGTGGGCGGGCATCGGGAGGCCACTATGGCACGGAGCAAGCACTATGGGCAGTCTATCTGAAGTGTACCTGGCGTATAAGATGACCCCCCCCACTTGGAGGCATATTTTTCAGGGCCAAAAAATCATCTTATATGCCAGCAAATACGGTAAATACTTTGTTTGGCTTCAATAATGTTTATTTATCAATATTGTCTTTTATGGCTAGTGCTTTTTTGTGTGTGTCCTAAGAAAATCCCAGCCTACTTCAAGATAGAGAATACATTCTCCGATGTGGATGGAAAATAAACCCCAGTGTGACTGGAGTAATCGAAGCTATGTTAATGTTTCTTTAGAGAATACCATGGGGCTCGGAAACAAGGTGAGAGGAGACTGTGGGGAAGCCTAGGAAGGGCTGTGGGGAGAGGGCCCTTCTTGGAGACCAGGCCTTCAGGAAGCCCAAGGAGCCAAGGCAATTAATATCATTCCTCTAGCTGCAGGAGCAGCTCGTTCACTTCAAGTCAGTAGGCATTTCTTGTAGGCACACTGTGTGAGTCACTATTAAGAATTAGAAGCAGAGGGCCAGCCAAGTGGCGCGTTGGTTAAGAGCTGGCTTGGGATGCCAGCTCTGAGCAGCAGGGCCCTGGTTCAGATCCCACATGGGGGCCAGTGACACTGCCTTCTACAGCTAAGATGGAACAACAGCTCGACCTGGAGCTGGACTGCTGTGAGTCGCCGGCGACGGCTGAGGCTGCAGTGGGCTGCCATAAGCTACCGTGTGTGGCTGGAAGCCAGTGTGAGCGGCCGGCAGCCGGCATGAGCTGCCAAGAGCCACCATGAGCGGCGGTCCAGAGGCTGGTGACCGATCTGCCTCACCCGGGAAGAGTGCAATGATAATACCAACATGGGCCAGTGAAGCGACGTCCTCCACAACTAGACTGAAGAACAACAACAAAAAAAGACAGCAACTTGTCTGTTCCCCTCCCCCAATTCCCCAATTTAAAAAAACCTTTAAAAAAAAAAAGAATTAGAAGCAGGAAAGTGGGGGCCCAGGATGGGAATCTGGTGAGCACCAGGGAAGGTGATGTCTTAGAATTTAGACCACTGTGAGGACAATGATTTTGTCAGAGGACAGACATACACAGAGGACCTCATTGACTTGGTGGCCAAAAGAACCATAAGGGAAACCTGGTTTGACATGTTGGTAGACATGAAATCCTGAGCTCTGTACACCACAGATGATTTTAATCTGGATAGAGTTGGTAACCCACACCTTAAACAGCTCGTTAAACAGGCGCTTCTAGAATGAGGATGTGGTGGATACTTGGAGGGTAAAGTAATAAAAAAAATAGCTAACATTTGTTGAGTGCATATTGTGTGTACCTTTTTAAGTACTTGACATGATAAATAACTTGATTAATCTTTTCAGGAACCCTATAAAGTAATTATTGTTATTAATGCCATGTTATCAATGAGGAAATTGAAGTACAGAGATATAATTCCTTGCCTCAAACCACACAGTTAGGAAGTGTATATAAGAGGTTTATGAACCCAAGTGTGTTCATAAGTTCATAAGTGGCTCTGAGCTCCAGCCACTTTGTTATGAAGGAAGGGTAGTGTGGTCTTTGAAGAAGGACATCCTGCCTGAATGACCATTATGTGAAATTAGGCTGTGAAGTTAGCTGCACCAACCTCAGATTTGGGCCTTCCCGCTGCTGTTTCGTGGAAACCTGTACTACTCACAATGCCAGCTACTGCCAGACCTCAGACAGATGAGCAAACCTAATACGCTATTACCACACACATTACCCAGAAGATGACCCACCACTTACCTGTAGACAGGGATGTTTCCTATCTACAAAATGAAGGGGTGGGCTGGGCACTCTATAAAGTCTTCTTTTTTTATAAAAAAAAGATTTTTATTGGGGAATTGGGGATGGGAACAGTGCTGGGGAATCGGGGAAGAGGAACAGACAAGTTGCTGTCATTTTGTTCTTCAGTCTAGTTGTGGAGGACGTTGCTTCATTGGCCCAAGTTGGCACCATCATTGCGCTCTTCCCGNGAGGGCAGTGTCACTGGCCCTCATATGTGGGATCCGAACCAGGGCCCTCTGGCGTCCCAAGCCAGCTCTTAACCATCGCACCACTCAGCTGGCCCCTCAAGGTTCTTTTTTTCTGATGAGGTGCTCCTCTTGTTATGTCCCTAAAACATCTAATTGCTGAGACAAAAGATATCAAGAGTACTGGTCAACCTTGAAACTTGGTCTCAGGATATGATGGTCTGTAGTTTGTGATTCATAAGGAGAGGCCAGAGGTGACCCAAGTGCAGTTGGACATATGAGAGTTCCTGGTAATAGAACAGACAATAACTGGAGATAATGCCAGTAACTTGTGATCACCTAGCTGGGGTCCCTGCTTGAGAGTCTTACTTGCCTGGAAAGTTTACCTATGGTGTTTCTGAAGGAGGAATTAAGTGGAATTAAGTGAACGTTGATGTTTCCTTGAGGGCATTTGACTCTCACAGAACTCTGAAAATGGATCAGGAAACACAGTATAACCTGTGGCAAAGCCTAATTGTGCTGGACAGATTTTTTTCTTTGAATAATTATTATACCTGAGGAGACACGATTTTACCCATGATGCTGTATGCTATGAAAAGCTATATGGATTTTTGGATTCCACTGAGTTGAGCTGGCCTTACAGTGGATATTGCTAAACGAAGGATAACAGCTGCATGCTTCCCCTGAGAGGCCACTGCCAGCCTACAAAACTGAGACCATGACCCCTTAGGTTCTATGTGTGTGTGTGTAATTTTATTGAGCTATAATTCAGATACAATAAAATGCACAGATTTTATGTGGTTAGTTCGATGAGGTTTTTTTTAAGGAGTTCACAATTTTTTTAAATATTTGTGGTAAAATACACAGAAAATAAAATTTACCATCTTAACTATTTTTAACTGTACAATCCTTAAGTGTACAGTTAATTATTTTTAAATACATTTACATTGTTTTGCAACCATCACCACCATCCATCCACAGAACTCTTTTCATCTACAAAACTGAAACTCTGTACCTGCTAAACTGTAACTCCTTATTTGCCCCTTTTCCCATCCCCTGGCACTACCATTCTTTCTGTCTTATGAATTTGGCTACTCTAAGTACCTAATATAAGTGGAATCATACAGTATTTATCCTTTTGTGTCTGGCTTATTTCACTTAGCATCATATCCTTAAGGTTTATCCATGTTGTAGCACGTGTCAAATTTCCGTCCTTTTTATGGCTGACTAATAGTTCATTGTATGTATGTACCACATTTTTTTTTTCCAGTCATTTGTCAATTGACACATGGGTTGCTTCCATGTTGTGGCTATTGCGAATAATGCTGCTGTGAACATGGGTGTACAGATATATCACTGAGGAAAACGATCCTTTTTTTGAAGTGACTGAAAACTGGTGATGAGAAGTGGATTGTTTACAACAATGTAGTGTGCAAACGGTCTTGGTCCCAATGTGATGATTCGCCTCAAACAACATCGAAAGCAGACATTCATCAGAGGAAGGTTATGCTGTCAGTGTTGTGGGATTTTAAAGGTGTCGTGGTTTTTGAGCTCCGACCAAGGAACCAAATAATCAATTCGAATGTGTACTATTGACAATTGGACAGTTTGAATGAATCCATCACCCAGAAACGCCCAGAGCTTGTTAATTGTAAAGGAGTTGTGTTCCATCACAACAACGCGAGACCACACACAAGTTTGATCACCTGTCAAAAATTATTGGAGCTTGGATGGGATGTGTTGCCACACCCACCATACTCGCTGTACCTTGCACCGTCAGACTTCCACTTGTTTAGCTCTCTTCAAAACTCCTTGCGTGGCATAACGTTCAACTCAGATGAGGCTGTAAATCAGCACCTTGTTCAGTTTTTCACAAATAAAGACAGGTCCTTCTATGAATGAAGAATTATGAAGCTCACTGAAAGATGGCAAAATTATCGAACAAAACAGACAATAAATCATTGATTGATCTTTGTTCTTTATATAAATAAATGACCTTTGAAAAACATAGACAAAATACATCATGACTTTTCCGAAGACGCAATATATACCCAGAAGTGGAATTGCTGGATCATATAGTAATCATTCTATTTTTAACTTTTTGAGGAACCTCCATACTGTTTTCCATAGTGGCTGTACCAGTTTACACTCCCACCAGCAGTACACAAGTGTTCCAGTTTTTCCACATCTTCACCAACACTTGTTATTTTGTTTTGTTTTGTTTTATAGTAGCCATTCGAATGGGTATGAGGTGCGGTCAGTGAGTTTTGACAAATGTGTACATCTGGGTACCACTACCCTAATCAAAATAAGGAACATTTCGATTACCCCCTAACATTCCCTCATGTGCTCCTCTGCAGTAAGTGCTCCCTCTGCTTTACTACTCCCTCCCCTCCCCAAACCCTCTTCCCTGGCAACCACTGTGTTCCTTCTAGCAGTATGCATTAGCTTTGCTTGTTCTACAATAGAATTTCATATACTGTATTTGCCGGCGTATAAGACGACTGGGCGTATAAGACGACCCCCTAACATTTCCACTCAAAATACAGAGTTTGTTATATACTCGCCGTATAAGACTAC
>NW_017731464.1:2803532-2868928 GCF_001890085.2 Hipposideros armiger | reverse complement strand
CTCCAGGTTGAGCTGTTGTTCAGCATCTTAGCTGTGGAGGGCAGTGTCACTGGCCCTCATATGTGGGATCCGAACAGGGGCCCTCTGGCGTCCCAAGCCAGTTCTTAACCATCGCGCCACTAGGCCGGTCCTCTAAAGTCTTTACCCTGACAATCCAGCACTAGTAGAAATGAGCTCTCTTAGGAGGCAAACATCTCCCTGCCCCCATAATTTCTATTCCTGCTTTTTTAATATACATATATTTCAGCCTTGGAATTGCTCTCATCCGTGGTTAACTTAACATTTTGATCTAGAAAAGGGGAAAATCAACTCTAGAAGAGCAAAAGAATAACTGTGTTTTAGGTCTGGAGGGGCACTGCCTCTAACAGTATAAGTAACTGCCATCTAAGGCTGGAGAGAACACGCCAGAGCTGTGCCAAACCCATAGCTTTAAATGAAAGCCCATAATGTTTTTGGTTCCTAGCAAAAGCTGGAGGAGCTATTTCTGGCATTCCTTCTTTCTCTCCCTACTGGTGCATACTGGGTAATATTTTTATTATCTTAATACAGCTAGCACTAGGATAAACATAATCAAATAGGGTCACTCTTTCTAACCTTTGACACTAGCTCCAGAGCACAGAACAAAGAGTACAAGGCCAGCTTTCCTGATACTGAGCCACTTAGCAGTGGCCGAGGCTGCTTCATGCAGGAATGAAGTCCTTCATGGAGTCCCATGACCAGAGGAAGGATGACTAAAGGTTGTGAGATGACCATTCACAAAGATTGTAGAGAGTCCTTGCATTGAGAAGGAAGTTCAATGGAGTCATCAACAGCCTTGAGGATTTTTTTTTAATGATAAGCTACTCTTGAACAGACAAGGCCTAGAGGATAATTTTCTGTTATTACATAGGGTGTATAAGTAAGTGGAAATTAAAGTATGCCTTTTAGTGCCTAGAACAGTACCAGACATGGGGCAGGCATTCAGATACTGTTTGTTGAATGAATGACCGTAAAACATCGGTGAAACTGTCATATCAGTCTCATGACTGTGAGCAATAATCAATGTTACCAGCAAGCAGCTTCTTGTTTCTATGGTCACTGGCCTGAGAGGAGGGGAATCTGGTTTGTCTGCAGTTAAAAGGCAGAATCGTTCAAAGACACCACCACCAACAACAAAAAAAAACAGCCAACTAGAGTTCCAGAGGTCTCCAGTGCTCAGGTGGTACTAAGAGTCCCTCAGATAACAAAAGAAAATTGCTTAGGAAAGTCTGAAGCACTATACTATGCAAACAGAATACAGTACCCAGGGAGCCAAAGTTAGGGTAGCTACATATAGGTTATCAGAATATGGTTTGAGCTGTACCCTACCCAAGGCTTGTGCCTGGGGAAACCGAGGTATTAAGTGAAGTAGAAAGTCATTTAGCAAGTCAAGCATTGAACAGAGTACCAGACCCAGCCAGCTTTCCCGATGATCATTTAGGCCACCTCAGCACTCTTTTTAGTTCTCTAATCTTCATGACTCCAAAGGTTATTGAGTAGATACATTAAGGTAATAGAGAGGAGTATTTAGTAATGTTCCTTCCTTCCTCCTGCCTTTTAGACAAAGGAATCATTGGAATAGAGTAAAAACTTGAATAGATTGGCCTGATATGGGAATGCTAGAGGAGTGGGGATATCGTTGGTTATATGTAAAACATGTGTTTTAAAATTATTTGTGAATCAAAATTATTATTACTATTGTTCTCCCCGCCCCTCCCCCCACACACACACACACATACACACACTACTGTGAATAAGTAGCTAAAATTTGGACAAAAGTCTGTCAGTAAGTTACTTGCCAGGTGCTGGTTAGAATAGATTCTTTCCTGAGGTTACTTAGCAGACAGGCTTCAAAATTTGACTGCATTCATTTAGCTTACACACTTCACCTTTGATTAAATGTTTGAAAATGTTTACTTCTCTGGACTTAAACCCCATCACTGCAACAAAACAAAACATAAAAACTTACTTTGCCTTTAGAAAGATCTAATTTCCGAGGAAAAAGAGTTGCTTTCATTTTCCTATTTCATAAACAGTTTTGAAAGCCTTGGTGCCTAGTCACACCCTCCACAGATCTGAAAACCAGAAGTTTAAATTTGTCCTCCTGTGGGATGTCAAATGAAACCATGTACCAAAGAAACATGGTAAATGACTCACTCACATGTGATCTTCTGGGGAAGAGAGAGATTCAGTGAGAATGTGCCACAAGGACAGCAAATCCTTCATAATGAACATTCTGGCTGCCTGTCCTGGGATGTGGGGTCAATGTTATGAATCTGAATGGAGGCCACCAAGGTAACCTGAGATCTTAAGAACACATCCAGTACCAGGGTGAATTAATCATGGCACCACATCCAGCAAGACCAGAGAAATTGTATTCATCAGCACATCAAGACGGGGTTCAGGCCGGCCGAGTGGCATGTTGGTTAAGAGCTGGCTTGGGACGCCAGCTCTGAGCAGCAGGGCCCCGGTTTGGATCCCACATGAGGGCCAGTGACACTGCCCTCTACAGCTAAGATGGTGAACAACAGCTTGACCTGGAGCTGGGCTGCTGTGAGTCGCCGGCAACGGTGTAGGCTGCAGTGAAGCTACAGTGGGCTGCCATAAGCTACCATGTGTGGCTGGCAGCCAGCGTGAGTGGCCGGTAGCTGATGTGAGCTGCCAAGAGCCGCCGTGAGCGGCCGTCCAGAGGCCGGCGACCGATCTGCCTCACCCAGGAAGAGCACAATGATGATACCAACATGGGCCAGTGAAGTGACATCCTCCACAACTAGACTGAAGAACAAAAAGACAGCAACTTGTCTGTTCCTCTTCCCCGATTCCCCAGCGCTGTTCCCTCCCCCAATTCCCCAATAAAATCTTTAAAAAAAAAGAAGGGGTTCAACTCTAAGGGACAGGTTCATATTTACAGGCTTAACCACACACACACACACACACACACACACACACACACGCACACACATACACGCACTCACACGCAAACACACACACTGCTAATTTATTTACATTGAGAAATATCATTGTTACTTAGACAAAAATCCTCCTGCTCCAGTACTTTGTAGACTGGTCTACATGGGAAGCCAAACTCTAGTCCAAAGGGTTCTTGGCAACCATGGAAGCATAACAAAGGGTTTTAGGTGGGATAAAATTCATCTTCACATATCTGACCCTGAACTATTGGATCCTAGAGCCAAGCCACTCTTTCCTTAGGACCTGGCTTTGATAACTATTTCAGAGTAAGCCCCTCTGAGGACTTTCTGTGGAGCTTGCATTGCCAGTGGACCCAATTTTTCTTTAAATATGCTCGTACCTATCAGCAAGTTGGCTTTAGCTCAGGAGCCATTTTTTTCTCCTTGAAATGAATGTGTGTATGTTTGTTTTGGTGGTTATTGGCTGATTTTACTGGTCTAATGCTCAGGAACAATCTAATTTGTCTGCTTTCCAAATTCTGGGTGTGTGAGGAGAAATGCCCCACACAGCTGCCTCCATGTATGACGCACTGAAATATTACTTGATATCAAAAGTTTTGTTCCATGTCCCTGTGTAGTCTGCCATACGGACAGAAGAAACTTTATACTTGAGTCAGCACCTGGCTTGTCAATTTCTGGCAGTGATACAGTAGGGCAATTTGTGGGATGGTGTAATAATTATCCTTCTAGACAGTCAACCGGAAAACAATATGGATGTGTTCTCAACATACCTAATTTTTCTTTACAAATCCATCATAAATTATTTCTGCAAATTTTTGTAATCTTACCTGAAATAGGTTGAACTTATTTACAACTTATTATTTCCTTACATAGCTGCTGTTGGGGTAGGTCTCTCAAGTTTAGTTCCCAGCTTTCTTTTAAGTTGCTCTAAAACTGTGTCTTAAAGGTTTCAGGAGCCCTACCATGAGGCCTCGTTTTATAGTTCTGATATTATAAAGACGTTGCAATTTCCCACCCACATACTGCCTAACCCTTAGGGTTTTTTTAGGTGTCACAAACATATGGTCCCCTCAGTCTTCATCTTTCCATCGTGAAAGGTCCTTGCGCTTTTAGGGCCATTTGAATCACACCCGATCTTGAGTGTGTTTGCATTTTACAGGTGTCAAAGCTGAGCCACAGTCGCCAATTATTTCGCCTCACCCATGAGCAGCAAAGGAGCTTTTCAAACCCCAACACAAAATCTGAGCCATTGTGAGTTTGGTCATAGTGTTCAGTTTATGGAATTGTAGGCTGGCCTTCAGAGAGAAGGAATGAGTGAATCAAGGAAGCTGAGGCAGAAAAAGATTCCTGTAAAGAAACCTTGGCTCTGCAGGATGGTGGGAAATGTGGGAAGACTTATAGGTGGAGCTTCAGGGAGAAGGGTCTTTCATCCCTTGGGGGCTGATCATTTTGTGCAGTGAAGAAGAGGCTTACAGCAATTCTGTATTTGGGGGAGGGGTTTGTGGGGTTCCTTCTTCTCCTTTCTGCTCCTCCCCCATCCTTGCCAAGAGTTCCTAGGACTTTTACTCAGTGCCAGACACTTTGCTAGTAAGCATTTGTGTGGATTCACTTTGCATGGATTATCTGATATCTAATGAAAGAATCAAGGAGTACCATTTATTGCATTCATTGCTCTATTTAGAAACTCGTTCGGTACTAGTAAATAAGAAATATATAGTAGCTGTCTCTATATAAATTGGCTTACACTGTGGGCTGTCCAAGTTTCAAAATAAATTGGCTAGCTAAAAGTACCCTGTATTCAAGTATGATACAGTTTTTTCCTTTAGTAAAATATTTCTAGCTCATCGAATAATAACACTCAGTATTTCCGGAAGGCTCTGCTCAAGCAGTCTTTCCACTCCGAGTGTTTGTATGAATGTCTGGCTTGTATGGGAGGTGTCCCCATCCCCTGCCTCCTCAGTCCTTGTCATTTAATCCAAAGCTACATGGAAGCAAAGGGAGGGCCCTTGATGCTAAAAGCTGTGTCTGCCAGGTTGTCAACCAATCAGCAGTAATTCAATCCAAAGCACATATTAATTATATTAATGATGGATATGGGAGCTTTTTGATAATTTATATGATGTGAAACAGTTGAAAGAGTGGCTAAGGCCCATGAAAGTCTTAAAAAGTCCTGCTCACAGCTTACCCTAGCCCATTCTGAGCAAATGACAAAGAGGCGCCTGTTGAAGCCCCCATAGGTGGTCCTGGCCCTACCCCATCCCCATCTCATGCTACTCTGGCCCTTGTTCTTGAAGCTTTTGTCCATCCCTCAAACACAGTAAGTTTATTTAATGCCTTCCTGAGGGGAATGCCAACTGGTTCTGGGGCACGGCCTGAACAAAGGTGCAGAGGTGGCAATGAGCCTTGGCTTCAGGAACAGTGAGGAGATGAGGCTGCTGCTGGAGCACAGGGCTCATTCCAGGGAAAGCTCAGAAATGAGGTTGAAAAGAAGCAGGGAACTGATTCGTAAGGGTCCAATGGAGGAGGTGGACTTTGTACTGTAGGCAATGGGAAAATCGTGAAAAGGTTTTGGTTTTTGAAGAGAAATGATATAACAAAAGACAGACTTTAGCAAGGTACTGTAGGGTAGCCTGGAGTGAGAGATAAAGGATCAGGAAAGCTTGAGATACTACTACAGGGCAGACAGACAAAGGCAAAGAATTGGAGAGGGTGTGGCACCTGGATAGGATATACATAAGAGATATGTGGCAGGAAAACTTTATAGGACTTAGTGGCTCATGGACTATATAGATTTATTCAACCACCAGATATTCATAAAGCACCTTCACATTCCAGGCACTGTTATAGTTAATGGAGACAGTAAGACAAAGAACCTGCCTTCAAGGAGCTTACAGTCTGCCAGGAGAGACAGACAACAAATAAACAAATGAGTAAATAAGATAATTGCAGATACCAGTAAAATGGAAATACAATAGGATATAGAGCCAGGGTCAGCACATTATAGCTCATGGGCCAAATCCTATTTCTATACAGTCTGCAAGGTAAGTGTGGTCTTTACACTTTCAACAATTGACAAAACAATCAAAAGAACAATATTTCATGAAACATGAAATTATATGAAATTCAAATTTCAGTGTTCATAAATATAGACTTACTAGAGCATAATCACACTCACTCATTTATATATGGTCTATGATGGCTTTCATGTTAGAACAGCAGAACCGAGTAGTTGTGACAGAGACTGTGTGGCTCAGAAAGCTGAACATATTTATTATCTGGCCCTTCACAGAAAAAGAAAAAGTTTGCTGAATCCTGGTTTGGAAAATGATGTGATCAGGTTACTGGAAAGGAGCTGGCCTGCACAAGGCAATCAGGAAAGACATCTGTAAGGAGATGACATTTGAGCTAAGATCTAATGAGAAGGGGCTAATCATTCAAAGTTCTGGAGGAGAACTTTCAGGCGGAGGGAGCAGTTAATGCAAAGAGGCCCTTGTGTAATCTGAGATAAGTCTGCAGTGAATGATGGGAAACAGAAAGAATGGAACTGAACCTGAGGAAAGCAGGAAGATGAAAAGTAAATGTGGCCAAATGTGAATTAAGTTGTAATAAAGTGGGTTAAGGAGGATTTAGTTATTCTGGACAAATAATTGAAAAGTGCTGCTTGGGCCAGTGCTTTTCAAGCTACTGTGCAGGCAAGTATTTGGGGAATCTTGTAAAAATGCATGTTCTGGCAGTAGGTGTGGGATGGGACCTGAGATCTTACATTTTTAACAAGCTCCCAGGTGATGCCTATGCTTCTGGCTCTAGGTCGATTCTTGGAGCATCAAGGATCTAACTAAATGCTCAGGAAAGGAGCTTTTTCCATAGGACTTAGATATGGAAACAGGAAGTCATTTGGCCTGTCCCTCAGAGGCCCGCCTATATATCATGAGAACCCCTCAAGAGTCCTAGCCGACAGTAAAGACATTTCTTGCATTCAAATGACTAAATAAATGTGTGATGATTCGAGCCTTCTTGATGAAGGAGGAGTTGCTGAAGAGAACTAAGGAGTGTGTAAGGTTGCAGTTTAAAGAGAAGAAGCACCTTTAAGTCTTGAGATGGTGGGAGTAAAAGTGTTTATTGGGAAATGAAAAGAGTTGGTTGGGCTGCTGGCCAGTCATCTCATACACTCACACTCACATATATACACACACACTCACTCACACTCACACTCACATACACACACACACACAGATATACACACTCACACATACACATTCACTCTGTGTAGGCTGGAGTGCAGTACTTTTCCCTGATGCAGCTGGATTATCTATTTCTTCTCTAGGGAGGCACCTCTTCTTATCTACTAGTTTAGAATCTAGGCTTGTCTTGAGTACACATAATATACTTCAAGGAATCATTTCTGTACTGTGTATCTCCAGACAGAAGAGCAGATAGGAAAGTATTTTGCTGGTGTAATAGAGTTCCCTGTTCAAACAGTTTTCGCTTTAAATTATTAGCCTGGCCCTTGTATCTTTGGCTAATCAACAGCTGGCCTTTTGATGAAACTGGGTGTTATTTCCCTGTGGTTTAACTTCATGCAAACTGTCAGTTATCCAGATTAATGATTTTAATGACAGTTCCCTCATTACAGTAATATCCCCTTCTGCTTTTATCACAGAAGAACGTCTGCCTGTGTGACTGAAATCTGACCTTGACACAGAGTCATGGCCATGGTAAGTTGTGGAGTGCCTCACCCTACCTGGTACCAGCCGCAGACAGGTGCAGGGTGCTTACTCAGGGACTATTGGCTTATATAAAGGATTGTTTGCTCAACAGAGGTGGGGAGGAGGAAATGAAAAGGCATTTTTTTTAAACACCATTTTAATTTCTTTCATAGTTGGTGAGTAACTTGACCCTGAAAATTAATTCAAAGAGAATCTTTTGAATACTTCTAACATCCTGAGATGCAGAAACAAGTTATCGTTTTCTCTCTCCAGAAGCACTACATGTTCCTTAGAGAAAATTGAGGCAAAGAAATAGGGAACACTGAAAATCCTGTAGATACTACGACCAGGAAATAAGTGCCATACAAATTTTGGTGTAACCCCAGGCGCATCAAGAAGGGTGTATCTAGCCATAGGAGCTTGTCATCTGCCATCTGCTTTGGGCTGTGACCGGACTCCTGGGAGTTTGGTTACCTGATCTTTGAGACAGGCAGGGAATCAGATCCCTTAGAGAGCTCCATAAAGTTCAATGCTGAGGTGGAGGCTGAGCCTGGTAGCTGCAAACGTGGCTCTACCTGAAGCTGGCCATCTGCTCTCCTTCTCCCACCCAAACAAGGTTTCTGAATAGGCGGGTGATTCTGATCCCCGCTTTCCTAAGAAGGAATAATAGAAGTAGAATCTTATACCTGGAGAGGGACTAGAGACCCCACCAGTTCTAGACGCCTTCCTTTAGGAAGGCGAATGTGTAAACTATCCTGAGCAAATAGTAATGTACCCTTGATTTTTATTATATTAGACATTCTAGAATTTTCTTCATCATCCCTGCCAGTCAAAGGCATACTCATGTCTGCCCAAAATCTCTTATGCTTTAATTTAAAATCCATTTATTCTTAATGGACTCTCCCTGGACATGGAGAACATTTATTCAGAAATGTTTACAGTGCCTCTACTTTGTGCCAGACATGGTACTTGGCTCTGGAGACTTAAAACCAATGGGACACTCTTCCTGTCCTCAGCAAGCTCACAGCCTTCCTACATGTGATGATTGTAACCAAGTGACCCTATAATGTGCTTTCCACTCGAGGAAAATTACCTTGGTTGCTCTCATCTTTCCCATAATGACTATTATTTATTGGACAGATAAAGGACATTTTTAAAAGGAAAGGGAAAACATACACTAGTCACAATATTGTAATTCCCAATTATTTTCCATAATTTTATGTGTATAATCGTTTGTTTTTTTTAAATTGGGGAACCAGTGTGTTTTTTCAGGACCCATCAGCTCCAAGTCAAGTAGTTGTTTCAATCTAGTTGTGGAGGGCGCAGCTCAGTGGCCCATGCAGGGATTGAACTGGCAACCTTGGTGTTATGAGCACTGCGCTCTAACCAACTGAGCTAACCGGCTGCCCCTATAATGGTTTTTAAACAGTAGTAATAAGAGCATAAATAACAGTTAAGTATGTATTTAATCTTTGCTATGCTAACATAGCTTATTAAAATTATTTACATGGCAGAAATATGGATGTTTTAATTTTCTTCTTAAATTAAAAAAAAATATTCCAAATCACTGCAATGACTATATGATACATTTCTAAAAGAAAAACATGTTTTAATAGATACTGTATTCAAGTATTTTTAAAATTTTTTATAGAGGTTTCATTTACATATAGTGAAATGTACAGCTCTTAAGGTTACTGGTAGATGAGTTTTAACGAATATCTGTACCTTGTAACTTACTCCTCTATCAAGATAGAACATTTCATCACTTCAGGAAGTTCCTTCATGCCCCAGAAATGCAACCACTGTTCTGATGGTTATCACCATAGATAGTGATAGTTTTGCTTGTTCTAGAACATCCTATAAATGGAACCATAGAGCATGTACTTTTATGTGTGTGGCTTTTTATCTCTGAGCATTATATTTTTTGTAATCCATCCATGTTGCTGTAAGTATCAGCAGTTTGTTCCTCCATTCTTTTTTATTGCTAATTAGTGTTCTGTTACATTGTGTTCTAATCTTATTTGACTTTTATCATTTCCATTATTTTAATAACTGAATATTTCATTGATTGTGATATAACACCTATTTCTAGTGATTTGTTGTCATCATTCTCCCTCATATCC
The DNA here is from genome assembly GCF_001890085.2 of Hipposideros armiger. Classification (NCBI taxonomy): domain Eukaryota; kingdom Metazoa; phylum Chordata; class Mammalia; order Chiroptera; family Hipposideridae; genus Hipposideros; species Hipposideros armiger. The sequence continues at coordinate 2,859,151 of NW_017731464.1, read as the reverse complement.
CCCCTGGTTTCTTTGCCTGCAGCCACAAGAAGCCTTTCTGGGGTATAATCCCCTGTCTTCCCAGAACAGATAATGGTACATTATGCCCTGGAATTTAATCAATATGGATTCTTTAGAGCGAACACAAACAAATTTCCCGAGCTTATCTTTTTCCTGGAAAAAAGAGTGACTAAGAATGCTAATTGTTAAGCTGAACCATGTTTGCAAATCCCTCTATCGATTCATCTTGTCAGATATTAATTTTAATCCCATGGTAGTATCCCCCAGCAATGCAGCTTGCCTTAAAGTTGAATGCAGCATTTGAGTACCATCCAAAATTTTTTCAATACTGAAGTTCTAAAAGAACCTTGTGAAACACTTGGCTCAGAAAGCTGTCTCATGGTCGGGCCAAGGGCTGACTTAAGCCATGTTGGAATTTTGACAGAAAATCTCCAATTTGCTTATCACTGCCAGTGTATAGTAGAAGAAAAGAAGTAAAGTGCCCGTGTTAATTTCTTAGGGCTGCCACAGAGACGTACCACAAACTGGGTGACTTAAAATAGTAGAAATTTGTTGTCTCACAGTTCTGGAGGCTAGAAATCCAAAACTCAAGGACTGGCTTAACCCTGATCCCTCTGAAACCTGTAGGAGACTCCTGCCTTGCCTCTTCCTAGCTTCTGGTGGTTTTCTGGAAATCCTAGGTATTCCTTGGCTTGCAGCTGCTTAACTCCTATCTCTCTCTGCCTTTGCTGTTATGTGGTGTCCTCCCTGTGTCTCTGTCTTCACATGCTGTTTTCTTATAAGGGCACCAGTCGTATTGGATTAAGGACTCAACCATCTCTAGTATGACTTCATCTTAATTTAATTAATCATATCTACAATGACCCTATTTCCAAATAAAATCACATTCTGAGGTACTGGGGCTTAGGACTTCAACATATCTATTTTTTTTTTTGGTTGGGGGAGGCACAATTCAACCCCTAACAGTGCCTAAGGAAGTTAATGTCATAGATTTCTACATTCCTCTCATAGGTGCATGAGTGTGATAACTAAGTGCTGGATGCTGACCGTGTCTAGGAGCTGAAAGCCTGGTCTTTCAGCAGATGAGGCCCATACTCTCTGGTAACTGAGGACTTTGGCTGGGCTTGATGTGGACCAGAGTGGGGCTGAGAGGTCTAGGCCAAGGTGGACTAGCTCAGAGAGCTCAAGTCTGACTTGCTAGAGAACTGCGTACACTTGGGCCAGCCAAGTGGCACGTTGGTTAAGAACTGGCTTGGGACGCCAGAGGACCTTGTTCGGATCCCACATATGAGGGCCAGTGACACTGCCCTCTACAGCTAAGATGCTGAACAACAGCTCAACCTGGAGCTGGGTTGCCACGAGTCGCTGGCAACGGCATAGGCTGCAGCCCCTGCTGCAGTGGGTTTCCATGGGCTACCGTGTGTAGCCAGCTGCCACCATGAGTGGCCGTCTGGAAGCCGGCAACTGATCTGCCTCTCCTGGGAAGAGCTCAATGATGGTGCCAACTTGGGCCAGTGAAGCAACGTCCTCCACAACTAGACTGAAGAACAAAAAGACAGCAACTTGTCTGTTCCCCTTCCCCCAATTCCCCAATAAAAATCTTAAAAAAAAAAAAAAAGAACTGCATACACTTGATAAATTAACTAAGGGAAAGGAGATGAGGCAGAATAATTATTATAAAGTACTGGCTATGACTAAGTAGGCCATTTTTAAAGACAAGAAAACAGAATTCATAACTTCAGAACACAGGTTGCTAAAAGATTATAATGTTTCATGTCAGTGAACAGTGGGGAAGATACTGTATATACAGAAACCAAAGTAGTTTAGTTCCGCCCTTTGCTGCTAAATCAGGGAACCCATAAGAACCGCACAAATGCAGACTGCCTCTCTCTAAACTAAGTACAAAGAAATGCAGGGCAATTTGGGGACAGTTGATCTCTTTTCTTCTCACGGACACAGCAAGCCTCCTTACTGATTATAATTCCCTCTTGCTTTTGCTCCCGTAGCTTGCCGCTCAGGCCCCTACACAGGCCCCTATGGTCTGCATTTTGGTTTCCTTCCCACCTCCCTAGCTTTACCTTAAGCTTCTATGCTTTGTGCCCTGTCACTGCATTTCTCCATTATTTATTTATTTTTTATATTGAGTAACATATATATTTCTCTATGCTCTTTTACATACATAAATAACGTTAATAAATCAGTACATACATTTGTAATATTCAAGGCATTTTGATCTTAAGTCATAGTCCAACTGATATGGTTCCTACTGGTCACTAACCCATGTTTTGCTTGTTGATGTTTTTGATTTTTAATCTTTATTTGCAGAAAGTCAGGTTCACTTAATTTTTTATCTTTGGACACAACAGAGTATGCCTTACTTTAAGTTACATTGATCATTCCCAGTGATGCTAGTTTGCCTCCGTTGTCTAGAGCTGCTGTCTCCTCCTCATGACTTCCCATTCTCCCCTCTGCCCACTTAGTCAGGCTTTTGTCCCCTCCATTCCAGTAGAAAAGCTCTTGTCGGGGTTACCAGAAACCTCCATGCTACCAAATCTGACAGCCTCCTGGGTTCTCCTCTTACACCTGCCTCGGCAGGCACTCCCTACTCCCTTCCTTAGCCGCTAGACAACACACTGTGCTGGTTTTCCTTTTACCTCAAGGACCAGTCCTTCTTGGTCATCCTTTCTGGGTTCTCCTTCTGTGCTGGACCCCTCCTGCTGGAGAGGCCCTGGCTGTCCTGTTCTTCTCCAGCTTTACTTTTTCCCTAGGTCATCTCATCCAATACCGTCCAAATGTTGATGTGTCCTATATTTATGACTCTAGATTTGACTTCTGCTTATATTGCATAGCCCGCTGTCCTTTTGACAACTGCACTTGGATGTTTAATAGACACCCCAAATGTAATGTTTTGAAAATAGAACTTCTAAATCCCACCCCCTACTGTCACCCCAAATCTAGTAGTCCTCCTCCAGTTTTCTCTATCTGGGTAAATGATATCACTCTCTGTGTAGCTGCTTGAGGGGGAAAGATTTAGAGTCACTTGATTCTTTTCTTTCTTCACCCCCCACGTCATTCCATCAGCAAGTTCTGTCGCCTTTGCCCCAAGACATGTGCTGAGTCTGTTTCTTTCCATCTTTTCTATTTCATCCTTGTTTCACATCATATCCCTGGATCTTGGCCCAGATTCTCAACTGGTCCCTACATCAATCACCCTACAGCAGCCTGAGTGATCTTTTTTTTAAAAATATTTTATGTTTTATTATTTATTTATTTAGTTAGTTAGTTTTAGCTGAGCCATCCTGCCACCTGTTGGCAGCTCAGCGGCAGCTCAGCTCGGGCCGTGAATCGAACTGGCAACCCTGTTGCTCAGAACTCAAACTCTTGAGCAAGCTCTTAACCAACTGAGCCACTCAGCCAGCCTGTGAGTGATCTTTTTAACATGTAAATCATATCATCTGCCCCATCCCCTTGCTTAAAACCTGTCAGTGGTTTCACACTGCACTTAGAATAAAATATAAACTCTTTACCTGGCTTGCGTGCAAGAGCTGCCTTGTTCTGGCCTCAGCCTACCTCTCTGTTCCTTCTTTCTTTCTCTTCCTTCCTTCCTTCCTTCCTCCCTTCCTCCCTCCCTCCCTTCCTCTTTCCTTCTTTCTTTGAAAACAAATTTTATTATGCAAAAGTTTAAACACATATAAAAGTAGACCGAATATTTAAAATAACCCCTTTGTACCCATCAATAATTATTAACTCATGGTCAGTCTTATTTCTTTTTATCTTCATTTACTCTGTCCCACCTGTGTTATTTTGAAGCAAATTTCAGACATCTTATCTCATCTGTAAACTATTTCAATACATATAACATTAAACGCTTAAAAAAAATTGAACCACAATACCATTATCACACCTAAAAATGTTAGCACTGATTCCTTAATGTCATTAATATCAAGTCAGTGTTTAAATTTCCAATTGTCTCATAAATGTAATATTTTTTTTACTGTTTGTTTGATTCAGGATCCAAGTAAGGTTCACCCATTGTGATTACTGATATGCTTTTTAAATCTCAGCTATAGTTCCCCTCCATCTCTCTCTTTTCCAATTCCCCTTGAAATATAATTGTTTCCAACGATGTGATGTGGGTTGACATTTCCATCTCTCTTCTATATACTGTAAGTTGCCTCTAGAGGATTGATCAGATTCAGGTTTGATTTTTCCCCCCTTTATGTGTGTGTGTGTGTGTGGGTGGGTGTGGGAAGGGGGGTACGATAAGATTACGCATAGGTTGTTGTATAACTTGATCTTACCACTCTCCTCTTTGCCCACCAACTTCAGCCACACGGGCCTCTGTCCTGCTGCTCCCATAAAAGCTAGTTCCAGCCTAAGGGCCTTTCCCTTAGCTGTTTCCTCTGCCTGTAACACTTTCCCCCATGATCTTTGTGTGGTCAGCTGCTTCATGTCATTGGGATCTCAGCCTAAATGTCACTCCTCAGAGGAGCCCCTCCAGGACCTCTCTATCTGCTCTGTAGCACTTCTCACCACCTGGCAAGTGGTGGAATATGATTGTGTTGGCTTGTTTACTGTCTGCCCCTTCCTCACCTCCCCCCTGAACTAAAAGTCAGCTCTGTGGGAGCAAGAGCCTCATCTCTCATGGCCCCTGCTGTAACCCCAGCACTTAGAATAGTGTCTGGCCCATAGTAGGTGCTCAACAAATGTTTGCTGAATGAGGCGCCTCTGTGTCGGTCAGATGCTGCTTGTCACTCATATCTTTCTCTGTGCTCAGGCAACCAAAGGAGGCACCATCAAACCTGCTTCAGGATTCAATGCCGCTGAAGATGCCCAGGCCCTGAGGAAGGCCATGAAAGGGCTTGGTAAGTGTCCCACTCTCTCATGTGTTGTGTGTCACAGAGTCACTCAGAGGATGCTGTGTCCACTGGCAATGATGAGTAGGTCTCCGTCTAAGAAAACACAGTGGGAACAAGTTGGCTTTTCAGGACAAATGAGATGGAAGGGCATTCATAATGCACTTTTACTACAGAATTTTTAATTTCATGTACTCATTCTGTATTTTCCCAATTATTGAAATCTGTTTTATATCACCACATTATGAATCTATATCTAAAATTTTAGAAATGGATTTGTTTTCCACTTAGTGCTGGGTGTGTATAGTGCCATAAGGTTTACAAAGCACTTTCACAAATATTATCTCAATGGATAAATACAACGACCTTGTGATTTAGTGAAAGCAGCTATTGTTATTTTTGCCCCATTTTACGGATGTGAAACTGAGACCCAGAGAAGTTAAGTTACACAGTAAGTCACACAGTAAGTCGAACTGAGCCATGAGTCACTCAGCAGAGCCCAGCGCCGAGACCGGGTTTGCCCACTCTAAGTCCACATTCTCTCCCTTGAGTCCCTCCACCTGTTGCTGTAATGGGCACAGCTGCACAGTCCCAACATGCAGTGTGTGGGGGTTTATGTGAGAAAGCCACCTGCACACAACCACAAAGGCTTGTCTTCCAGTGCACTTCCCTCCAGTTAGCTCCCCGAGGGCAAAGGCCTCGTGCTGGGGGAGCACAGTCACGCAGGGTGTACTGCGGGCCGCCCTGGCCCAGTTCCTTGCTTGGGTGGACATTTGGCCCGAGAAGGCCCCCTGGTTTAAAGCTGCGATTTAGAACCTCCTTGAGATTTGGATAAAAATCTTGACCATGAGGCCTTAGTTCCCCAGTTTTTCTCTCCAAGAAGTGTTCCTTTTACTTAGCCCCCATGCTCCTAACAGCACCAGCAACAATAATAACACTAGTGAACATTTAAGTTCTGTGTGTCAGGCACAGTGTGTTACATGGATTATCTGTTTTAATCCTGATAGCAGTTTTACTGATGAGAACACTGAGATTTGGGGAGGCTGCCTACCTTGTCCAAGGTCTCTCAGAACGAGTAAGTGTTAGAGTCAGGATTCGAGGCAATTCCAGGTAGTCCGGCTCCAGAGGTGGCACTTGACCCACTGGGCTATCATGCTGCCCACCTCCAAACAGAGCATTGTTCTCAATCTATGTATCTATCTCCTCATTTCCCCTTTTTCATAAATAAAATGGAAAATGTACTGGGCCCACTTTTTTTTTTTCAGGTTTATCCTAATTGTTTGGTATATGTCAAGGGCACCATAATTCAGAATGTGTGCCACATGGCATTCAGAATTCTCAAAATCAGAGTCAGGAGACATTTGACACAGCCATTGCTTTTCAGTGCCTGCTGTGTGGGGGCCAATGCAAGGTGGACAGTCGGAGGAGATAAGGCTTGTAAAGCCTAAGCCTTGTGGTCAACTCGTCCGTGCATGCTAGGTGGCTAAGGCATATGCAGAAAACACTATGACCGGTTCATAATATGATAGCTATAGGAGGGGCACAAATAAGATCCTATTAAGGTTCAGAGAGATCATTTCATGTGGGGACATCAGGCAAAACACCTTGGAGAATGTAGAATGAGAGGCGGGCCTTGGGAGATGAGTTTCAATAAATAGAGAGAAGAGAGAATGTGCTTCAGGCAAATGGAATAGCATGAGTAAAGACATGGGATGAGTGTGAGCATTGTCCCGTTTTCCAGTTTAGCTGAGGCCTACGGGCATCACAGTAAATACATGGAAAGGTGGCTTATAGCAAGAAGTGCTTGCAAAGCTGGACTTGGCTGTTGGGCGCTTTCTGAGAAGGCAGGGAGAAAAGAAAAAAGAAAAAAAAGAAGAAACCATGAGATCCTGAATGGGTGTGGTAGTGGTAGTGGTATGAATTAAAAAGAGGGGACAGGGGCCGGCCGAGTGGCACGATGGTTAAGAACTGGCTTGGGACGCCAGAGTGCCCCGGTTCGGATCCCACATATGAGGGCCAGTGACGCTGCCCTCTACAGCTAAAATGCTGAACAACAGCTCAACCTGGAGCTGGGCTGCCGTGAGTCACCGGCGAAGGCTGCAGCCCCTGTGGCAATGGGTTGCCATGGGCTACTGTGTGTAGCCAGCTTTCAGCGTGAGCGGCCAGCAGCCGCAGTGAGCGGCCGTCCAGAAGCCGGCGACTGACTGCCTCGCCCGGGAAGAGCGCAATAATGGTGCCAACTTGGTCCAGTGAAGCAACATCCTCCACAACTAGACTGAAGAACAAAATGACAGCAATTTGTCTGTTCCCCTTCTCCCAATTCCCCAGCACTGTTCCCATCCCCCCAATTCCCCAATAAAAAAATCTTTAAAAATAAATAAATAAAAAGAGGGGACAGATGCAAAGATGATCACAGAGCTAGATTTTGCATGACTTTGCAGGAAATTTGAATGTGGAGGAAGAAAGGGTAAAAAAACCAAAGCTATTTTATGGGTTCGAACCTGACTGACTGGAAAAAGGATGGTACCTTTCACAGAAAGCAGGTGAGCAAAAGGCGATGAACTTTCTCTCCCCAGCTGAGATTTCTGAAGGAGAAAAGAATGATTGTGTTTATTACCCTCATTTTTTTTTTAAGAGAACAGAGAGCAGGTTCCATCACAACTCCCCACATGGTACAAACAGTGAGGAAACAGAAAATTCACCAGACATACATGAACATCCAGCTGTAACTGAAACAAGGGACCAATGTGAAAAATCAGAATAAAGCCTCCCCCACCCCCACCCCCACCCCCGTAAAAGCTGCTTTGCTGCAAGAACCAGGCAAACAAAACTTAGGACATTTCTAATTTGTAATTCATACTGTAAAGCTTTGGGGGGATATTGCATCATGGGAATTCATTGGCAGTTATAGAAAAGGAGCCATCTGAGATCAGGAAAGGCAGTTTGGAAGTGAAAAACACAACTACAGATATTAAAACACAGCGAATGCAGCGAGCAGTCAATTTAGACCCTGCAAAGTGCCAAGTCAGTGAATTAAAAGACAAATTTGAATTGTTTCAAATCTCAGAGAAAATGATAAAGAGATTATAAATGAGAGAAAAGGCAAGAACATGGAAATAGATACAGAGGCTCCAAAGGACAGGGAAGAATTCCAGAGGAGGGGGGAAAGCAGGGTGGAAAGCACAATCCCAGCCAGCATTTATTGACTGTTTAGTAAGAGTTGGGCATTGTGCTAAGTAATTCACTTCATTGTTCTATGGAACACTTGCAGCAGCTCTGTGATCGTGATCACGCACATGTATAGACAAGGAAACAAATGCTCAGAGACTTGAATTGTTTTGTTCAGTGGTTAACAATTAATGGAAGGAGAGGCTAAGACTCAAATCCAGGGTCTGTTTCCCCCCCAAAATAGACAAACCCTCTGAACGAACCGCTTTTCTTAGAAAGCTCTCTGCGTGTGTTTGGGTGACCCCAGGTTGTGCAGGGGAGCCCATTTTCTCATTCCTTTCTCAGATTACACTCACTCACTGTCTCTGCTCCCCTACCACCAGGCACCGATGAAGACGCCATTATCAATGTGCTCGCCTACCGCAACACGGCCCAGCGCCAGGAAATCAGGACGGCCTACAAATCCTCCATCGGCAGGGTAGGCCACAGTCTCTCTGATCTAGATTTTTCAGTGGCGCTGTGTTTTCAAAAGACAGAGTCTTTGCCTTGTTTAAAGATATTCTTGAAAAAAATGGTTTCAACACACTCGCTCAATTATCCTTAGCAAGAAGTAATTTCAGGGAGCTCTTGAGTCACAGAACTCAAGGTCAAGCTTAGTCTCTCCCCACCCAGGTCCTTGCAGGAACTTGGCTATTGAATAGACTCAACCAGCACCCTTTTGAGCATCAGACAGGGCCGACCTCCCAGTGTTGCTTCCTTGACCCTGAACAGGCTTCTTTTAGGCCACTGTGGATGAAGACCCTCCAAGCTGATGAAAATATTTAAATCCAGTTTGCTTTAAATAGACTTTCCTAGGACTTACGGTTTATTCCAACTCTTCCGCATAAACCCATTTGTAGCATATATTCATTCCTTTGATGATCCTCAGTTCCTCATCAAATTCTAGAATGGGACTTACATGTTTGTGTATATGTATATAATTTATTAGCTTATGCATTCAGAGGTTGTTCCCTCACCATGTTTTACCCTTCCAGTTTGAATCCCATACCCCTCAAGAACCCTCTCTCTGTCTCCGTTTTAATGACACACTTAACCAGCGTCATTACACCCAATCTTTCCACATCACTGAAAACCTATCTGCGTGATTAGCAAGAATCTTTTTATTGAGGAAACATCAATGAGTGGCTCCAGCCTCAGAGTACAGGAACTATGACTAAGTATTTCTATCCCTGAGATACTCTACAGCCAAATGCTGCTTCTCAAAGACAGGCATTAAATTGCTGGGTGCACAAGGCCACTCAGCTGTTCCCCAGAGCATCTGCAAGGTGAACCTTGGCTGGGCACCCCAGTAGGGAATGGGATTATTCGTAGCTCGGACTACCTTTTGGGCATTTTGAACTCTTCTTCTTCCTCAACGAAATTTAATGAGCACAGATAGGCATGAACGTGCATATGACGTGTGAACTAGAGACCTAAAACATGTTGCCACACACATTCGAGGTTGATTATTCTGCTTCAGAACTAGAACTAAGCTAATCTAATGGCACTTTGTTAAAATGACTAACATTAGTGGATTAAGCAAAAATTTTTTTATTCCTTCATTCGATATGTGGAAGTAACATAAAAATATACATAATAGATTGTGGTATAGATTCAGGTTTATGAGGGTCAGAGATCTGGACTTGAATAGTAGCTCTGCTCTTTATTGGTTCGTTGATCTTATTAAGCAGGTTCTTAAACTCTCTGACCTGTTCTAGTAGGAAATGTGGAAAAATATATTTAGAATTTGGTCCTTTGTCCAAATAATTACATTTCTTATTATAAATTGAGCCTTAGAAAGTAAACATGAATGATTAAAAAGATACAACTAAATGCCTGTGTATGTAACAGTAGAAAAATACAAACAGGGGCCCAGTAGAAATTATATTGCATCTAAATATAGGAATTTCTGCAACTGTTAGAAATGTCGTAGGTGACTATTGACTTGGAAATATATTCGGGGTATATTGTTAAGTGAACTGATACATTTAAGTCAGTATTAACCAACTTTTTTTATCTCAGGACTCCTTTTACACTCTTAAATCATTGAGGACTTTTTGTTTTCTGTGGGTTATATCTATTGCTAGTAATTATATTTGAAATTAAAACTGAGAACACTTTAAAATATGGATTTGTTTACTTTTTAAGAAATCACTTAAACCCCTCAAAAATAAATATAAATAACATTTTTATGTAAAACAGCTACATATTCCAAAACAAAAAAATATTTAGTGAGACGATTGGCATTGTTTTACATTTTTCAAATCTCTTTGATGCCTGGCTTAATGGACGACAGCTAGCCTCTCATATCTGCCTCTGCATTCAGTTTGTTTGCAGTATGTGGTTTTGGTTGAAGTGTGTGAAGAAAATCTAGTCTTATACAGATACGTAGTTAGAAAAGGGAGTAATATTTTAATAGCCTTTTAATATTATTGTAGCTATGTCAAGTCACCTTTGGAAAACACTATACAATTCTGAGGGAATGACAGTAAAAAGGCAAATAATGTCTTAGTGTTATTAGGAAGACAGTGTTGACCTTGAAGTTCCCCTGAAAAGTCTCAGAGACCCCCATTTCTTTGAAAGCGGCTAGTTTTTAAGTTACCGTAGCAATTAAGCAAGCTGCTTTCTCGACCTTGCAGGACCTGATAGATGACTTGAAGTCAGAACTGAGTGGCAACTTCGAGAGTGTGATTGTGGGGATGATGACACCCACGGTGCTGTACGACGTACAGGAGCTGCGAAGGGCCATGAAGGTTTGTGCTGCTCCCCTCATGCTCTCTGTGTGGTCAGTGCAAACACTGACGAGCTTTCTCAAGAAACTGTGACAGAGGCCCTCTGAGAGTGGGATGGATGAAGGCTAGGAGGAAGATTTTCCTTCATTTATGACCACTTGAAAACATGACATTACATTAAAGCAATTGTAAGTGAAAAGTTGTTTTCCAAAAAGCGACGGAATCATTCACTCTTTCCTGTGGCTCCGAAGGGAGTGGTTATCATGCTTTCTGTGCAGCTCCAGAAACTTTCTTGCCGTGTTAGCTACTTTCAAGATATGAAACTTTACAACTGACACCGTGGGGGCCCCTGGGTCTGCAGTAGGCTCAGAACTGGCACCAAAAAAAAAAAGGGTTCTCAGTCTCCCTACATAGCAGATCCGCTGTGCCTTAGCCCAGGGTCTGCCTGTTTTTAATGGCCAAGTATGAAGTTCAAATACAAGTCCTTTCCTCAACCATATCAATAAATACTCAGTCTTGTGGAAAGTTCTGGGCGAGGCTCTGGGAAAACAAAGAGGTAACATGTTGCCTTTACCAGAAGATTCTGTCCTTCAAGGGAAAAGTACAGAGGAGATGAAGGAAAGGTTAAGCCCCCAGAGAGCAGAAACTGTCCCTAACCTGGCACAAGAACCAACACACAGAAACAGCCCATAAATGTTTGTTATGAGAGTGACTACAGTAAACACACTGGAATTGGAGCAGGACAATTAAAAGGGAGGCAGTCCTGTAGCTAGAACCCTGTGGATTGTCTTTATTCTCTGCAGATTCTTGGTTGTATTCCTTCTCTGTCTGGGACTTGGTTTTATAAACTGACTCATAAAGTCCTCTCCTCTGGGTTTCCCATTTAGGGAGCTGGCACTGATGAGGGCTGCCTGATTGAGATCCTGGCCTCCCGGACGCCCGAGGAGATCCGGCGCATAAGCCAGACCTACCAGCTGCGTACGTAGCATCCTCAGTAGCCCTGGCTGAGGTTTCACTGTGATCTGAGAACTAGACTAGCAGAGTGGGGAAAAGGGGGCTTGGGGGTTACCCACTGATCAAACTGACCATGAGGGATTCTCCCTTCCAAGCGCTGCTTTCCAGCCGATCTCTGAATAGGCAAGTGATTGTCTATTGGATTCTCAGGTGAATATGCCACTCTGCTAGGCTATCCAGTTCAGTGTTTTATTACCCTGAAAGCTAGACAGTTGTTCCTTGTTATCAAGCAGAGAATCAAAAGTGCTTGTTCAAAAGTGCGGGCACCAGGGGAATCTTAGCATTCCAAGGAATGGCCTGGAGGGGCTGTCTCACCCAACTTACCTTCAGACTGGAGTGTATGCCCTCCAGCCATCTCAGAATGACAGCTGTTTACTCCCCTCTTTAAATTTTCCAGAAAATGATATAGACAAAGAGCCTTTATAAGATGCATGCCTTTTTGCCCTAAGAATATGATAAAAACTACACAAAGGTTTAGATCCCATAGTGTTTATTTGGTATTTGTTATCTTAGCTAAAAATGTCCAACAGTTTAGCAGATTGGCTAAACAAAACATGGTACACCCACACGATGGACTATTATGTAGTCATCAAACTGTATATTGAAGGATATTATTCAATTACATTAAAGGGTATGGTATACAGATAAGCGAAAAAAAAAGTCACAAAATAGTATGCCGTGATCCCATATTTTTAAAGAAAAAAAGACAATACATGTATATAAGGGAAATGAGAAAGGATATTCACCAAAATGTTATTGATGAGTATTTCTGGGTGATTAGATTAGGGTGAGAGTTTTTTTCTTTTTTAATTTTTCCCCCTTTGTTTTACTTATTGATTTTTTTCCTAAGTTTTTTGTAGTAAACATGTACTAGGAAGTACATGTTTGGTAGAAGGAAAACAAACGAATAATAGTTTTTGGTAAGTGTTCAGAGCAGCATATTCTGAACCTTGGGAATTTGGTTCTAGCACCTGATTGCCACACCTGCTAAATGCAGGAAGTCTCCCCCTGCAGGCTGCGACTGTTTGGAGCTCCTCTTGGGGACGCTCTTGAGCAAGTGATGGGGCAGAGAAGGTACATGCTAGAATTGGGGCTTGGCAGCTCCCTGCTGGTCCCCAAACACGGGTTCTGAGACTCTACTCTTTTTGCTTTTCAAAGCTTACTGTTCTCAGCGCCACTGAAAACCATGTTCAGAACAGACCCCTGGACAGTAGGATGAGTGAGGATTGCAGCCCCAGCCTTCTCCACGCCCCATGTTAGGGAACAGGAACGCCTCGTTTCCATGATAATGACAAGCTAAACTTACCTTGACCATTTCACCAGAGCTTAGCGTTTGAAAAACTGTGTGAGGTGAAAAACCTCACGCGGAGCTGCTTCTGTACACAGGCTGGTTCCAGAGGGGACAGAAGGCTCTGGGTGTGACAGTGTTGGGCAGGGCTCTATCCTCATACAGCTAATTTTACTCTCTTGCTAGAATACGACCGGAGCCTTGAAGATGACATTCGCTCCGACACATCGTTCATGTTCCAGCGAGTGCTGGTGTCTCTGTCTGCTGTGAGTGGCTTTCTCTGTTGGCTGCTTCTGATGGGGGTTGGGTTTTATTGACATGCTCCCTCTCCATCCTCTTTTCCAGGCTTTCTCCTCCTTTCAGCCTCCCAACTGTGAATATTCCTCAGAATTTTTTCTTGGGCCTCTCTGGTGTTTTATCTTCTCTCCTTTAGAGACTCTGGCTATTCATTATGCCCATTTGTTCTAATTTATATATACAAGTACCTCAAACATGTCCGGTACCCTTATTAGTCAGTGCATTGAGAATTAATGAGGGTGATTAAGAGGCAGTTCCTGGGCTTTAGGAGTTTATAGTGTCATAAGGGAATATATCAGGTACACAAGTTGCTAGAATAAAGGCGTGAAAAGTAAGTGCCTAAGGAGAGGTTCCAGAAAAAGGTAGGTTCCAGAAAAATTTTGGTTTGCAGAAATAAAGAAAAGGCTTCATGGCAGAGGTCAGGTTCAGAGAGGACTTGGAGCGTTGTTAGGACTTCAAGAAGCAGAGGTGTGGATGGGTGCATTCAGGCAGGAAGAACACTAAGAACGGTCAGGGAGGCAGGGGACACGTGGTGTGATCAGAGAATAACTGCCTGAGCAGTCAGGTTGGTAATTCTAGGAGCAAGGTGAGAGGATGCACTGGGATTCCATGTTGGGAAGAGTTTACACTTTCTTTGGAGAGCTGTAGGGAGCCACTGAAGGTATGGGAGCAGTAGAATGGTATGATTGGAAATGCATTTTTAGAAGAGTAATGTAATAGTTGGGTCTAAGATTAATTGCCATGGCAAGGAGTTGGAGGCTGAGAGACGAGGTTGGAAGTTACCTCAATATTCTATGTGAGAAATAAAGCAGGACTAGGCTAGCGTGGGAGCAGCGGGTGCCAAAAAAGAGAAGATGGATACAGGAGCTGTTTCACATGACTTCCCAATTGTATCTTTATCCTTGACCTCCTGAGTGTGAAACTCATTTCTCACTGTTTTTTAGATGTTTCCTTATGGATATTCTGCCATCACCTCAAATCCATCCTCCTAAACTAAACCTGAACTCATTTTTCCTCCAAACCAGCTCTTTTTCCTGACTTGTCTTTTCCTGTTAATATTGTTGCTGTTCAAAGCAAAACCCTGGAAATGATCTCGAGCTCCCATCTCGTTCTTTCTCTGGATTTACTTAATAATGCAGTCTGCTTTCCTTATTTCCTACCCATTTTTTCTTTTACCCCCAGATTTGCCATTCTGCCGAGCCATGCCTAGACCATAGAATATTGAGACAGAATAGCCATAAAAACAGTCTAACAAACCAGAGGAAAGTAATCCGTTTTGCTGCTCTTTAGCATTCGTCTAAGACGTCAACCCTGCCCTCCCTGTGAGCTGGTGCTGGTGAGGGATGAGGCGTTTTCATGTGTTCCTCAAGCCCCATCCCTGGTCCCAGACTCTCTCTTCTTCTCTGTTCCCAACCCCTATTTGGCAGAATCGATCAATGTAGATTTGCTAGTTCCAAAGGTGGGAGTCAGCTGGGAGGACTAGGCGGAGGTACAGAAGGGGAGAAAATAGTATTGGAGGGAGCAGTCGGTAGGCAGCCTTCGTCCTCTTTCCCTGTTTTATGTTGCAGAGATACCCATACAGTAAGGGCTTGCCCTCTGGTTGGTATGTTTTCTAGGCTCAGATCAGAGCCACAGGAATAACGCAAGCACACTCAAGGGACATCTGTCCTCTCTCCCTAGGCTGGAAGTGTGACCCCTGGTGGCATTCTGTCTAATTACCAGGTTCTTGGGTTGCCTGGCATTATCCACATCTTTATGGCTACTCTCTCATTCTCTTTGGTGTGTTTTTCTCATCCCCAGGGTGGCAGGGATGAAGGAAATCATCTGGATGATGATCTCATGAGACAGGATGCCCAGGTGAGTAGAACTGTAGCTTATTTCTCTTTCGACAATAAGACAGGCTTTAGTTGATGGACTCCCTCTCATATTTCAGTGTCTGTCGGGCCAGCTGGGATGTGTTATTAGAAAGATTCCCACAGATGACCTTTAATAGCAGAAGTTGCTTGCAAAAAGTTGATAGTGAATATAATATTTCAGGAATAAATTGCTCACTAAACTCTTCATTTCATTTAGGATTAAATTAAACCCGACTGCTCAGCCAGTTGTTCCCTGATCACACCATGTGTTTCCTGCCTCCTTGCCTGTGCTTAGTGCTCCTCCTGCTTGGAGTGCACGTGGGGTTTGGGGGTGGCATGAGGCGACATTATATATGCACCTCTGGAGTCTAGATTCCTTCACATTAAGACTGTGGTGTGGACACCCCAGAGAACCGTGGAGTGTCTTCTAAATCACTTGGAGATGAAAAGACCTGCCTTTGCTTTGTTTTACCTTACATTTGTACTTCTCCAAAGAGAACATTTGATAGGACCTGTGTAAAAAAGCTTGGCATAGTGTGTATCCCCTGTTGGGTAAAATTAATACCAAA
Organism: Hipposideros armiger; assembly: GCF_001890085.2. Classification (NCBI taxonomy): domain Eukaryota; kingdom Metazoa; phylum Chordata; class Mammalia; order Chiroptera; family Hipposideridae; genus Hipposideros; species Hipposideros armiger. The sequence goes on along the minus strand of NW_017731464.1, from coordinate 2,843,332 downwards.
ACCCAAGATAGAAGTTGCTTCCTTGGTACCCAGCCCACTGATGACTGCCCTGGCACCAACCCCTGGTCTATTCACTGTGGCCAGATAACACTAGTAACAGCTAATAAAAAGTGAGTCTTTATCAGGTACCAAACACTGTGCTAGCTCTTGATATGAAATATGTCACTGAATCCTTACAATAACCCTATGAAATAAGTATTGCTATCCCCATTTTACGGACAAGGACATTGAGGCTCAGAGAAGTCAAGTTCCTTGCGCAGGTTCAGACAGATAATAAGTGGCAGAACTGGGATATGAAGCTAGACAATTTGGATCTAGACCCTGTACTCTTCACGATTATACAACCGTAGAGAGGGACTGGTTCCACTCAGTATGTGAGGTATGAACCTCTGTGGATTCTGCAGGAAAGAACCTTTTGCTTTCACTAGAACGTAGAGGGGTATGTGTGGCATAAGAGCTCTGAGGACTCAGGGAGGCCCGTCCCTTACAGGAGACATAGGAAATTGCCTTCAGTCCAGAAGCTTTGAGGAGGGAGAAAGTATTGAAGACATTGGAACTCTTGGATGCCTATGTGAATTTCAGCTACCTCAGGGGACCGTTTTGGGCATGTTGAAAGGAGCCTCCATAGCCTAGGTGAACCTTAAATCAAATGAAGAGTTAGTGAGCAATTTATTCCTGAAACATTATATTCACGATCCATTTTTGTGGGTTTACTAGGTGCCAGGCATTGCGTTGACTACTTTACATTTTTCCCTTACAACAAATCTGGGAAGTAGATATTATTGTTTTAAAGATTAGGAAACATGCACAGATTTAAATAACTTGTCCAAGATCACAAAGCTGGTGGAATTGGGCTCTCTGAATCCAGGTCTGTCTGATTTTTAATACCATGGAATTCAACAAACAAATATGTTTGAGCTCTTCAAGGAGCATAGTTCTCTTGGAGATGACCAGGTGAAAAAATGCTTCTAAACAAGTTTAGGCTGGGGAAGTAGGACAGAGGGCGTAGAGCTCAGAATAGGGTTTTTCTGGATCTTCCAAGTCCTAGCAAGAGACAAGGAATTTAAGAACAACTCCAGTCAAGGTTTCAGCTCTTCCAGGATAAGACAGTAGGAAACCTTGTCCATCTTTGCTTTTTAATTTGCGTCAGCAGCAAGGGGATCATTTGCAGACTTTGGATATTATAGCTGGATTTTGATGTAGGAAAATAAATGAGTTTGAGATGAGAATGATCAGAGCAGGTAGAATTTGGTAGTAAATACTTATAAAGGGTAGAAAATTTAAAATATAGAGAGGCTTTTATCTAACCAGTCCAGTTTTATCTGTTCTTGGGATGAAGCTTACACTAAAAGAAATAATAGATACAGTTCCGCAGTGTTAACTATATACATATTGGGCAACCCATCTCCAGAATTTTTTCATCTTGCAAAACTGCAACTCTTAGACCCATTTAACAACTTCCCATTTTCCCTTCTCCCCAGCCACTGGCAACCACTATTCTACTTCCTATTCCTATGAGTTGGACTACTCTAGACACCTCTTATAACTGAAATCATACAATATTTGTCTCTTTGTGTCTGGCTTTTTTCACTTAGCATAATGTCCTCAAGGTTCATCCATGTTGTAACACCCGTAGGAATTTCTTTTCTTTTTAAGGCTACATAATATTTCATTATGTGTATAGACCACATTTTGTTTATCCATTCATGTGTGGATGGACATTGGGGTTGCGTCCACCTTTTGGCTGTTGTGAATAATGCTGCTATGAACATGGGTTTGCAAATATCTTAGAATCCTGCTTTCAATTCTTTTGGATATATACCCAGAAATAGTATTGCTGGGTCATACGGTAATTCTATCTTTAATTTTTTGAGGAACATCCATACTGTTTGTATGATATAGAGGCTGTATCATTTGACATTCTCACCAACATTACATAAGGATTCCAGTTTCTCTACAACCTCATCAACACTTGTTATTTTCTGTTTCTTTTTAATAGCAGCCATCCTAAGGGGTTTGAGGTGATATGAACAGTAGTTTTGATTTATAAATAGTGTAAAGTGACCAGAATCAATTTCTTGTATTCCTACCTGATTGGAATATAAGTGATTACTGATGGGTCCTGGTTCTACTGTGAGACCTTCTGTAGTCCCAAGCAAATCACACATCATTCGAGAGCAGTGTTGTCCAATAAAACTTTCTGTAATGTGTAAAATGTGCTATATCTGCACTGTCTATTATGGGTAGTCACTAGCCACATATGGCCACTGAGCACTTGAAATGTGGCTAGTATGACTGAGGAGTTGAATTTCATTTTTTATTTAAATTTTTTATTTAATTAATTAAAATTTAAATAGCCACATGTGGTTAGTGGCTTCTGTATGGGACAGCCCAAGTCTAGGACATTCCTTTTAGTTCTTAAGATGTAACCATATACGCTGCATGTAGGGAGCTGCTGGTGTTTGCCCTGACTCTCCAGAAGATATTATAGGATACCATTAATCTTCTGCCTGAGGAAAAATCCTGAGTCATTACCACTCACCGCCAATACCACTTCCAGCCCCATCACAAACAAAATAAAACTAAGCCAGCTCAGCTCTTTGAAATTCTGGAAATATTTAGAGATGTCCTGGCATCTTCTCTATGGTGTTTTAAATTTGTGCTTTGTTTGGCTTCAGGACCTTTATGAGGCTGGAGAGAAGAAATGGGGGACAGATGAGGTGAAATTTCTGACTGTTCTCTGTTCCCGGAATCGAAATCATCTGCTGCACGGTAAGGCACTTGCCTCATCTTCCAAAGAAACTGTTTAAAAGAAAGTGAGAACTACATTGCCCATAATTAAATCGATAACCTTTTCCCCTTTACATGGGACAAGGAACTGATTGTCCTGAACTGTCTTACATGTCTTACCTTGGAAATATATGAGTGCAACGATGTGCATTAGGGCCAATTTCTGAAAGATTAATCATAAATAATTAGCAGATACACAATGTATTCATAGAAGTTTGGCATTCCTGTTTAAAGGAAACTGACCTTCATAGTTAGTCCTTTTTCTAAAGCAGCTCAATTTAAATTTAATTACATAAAATATTTTCAGTACATCAGCGAGCAAGAAAACAGAAATGTTGGTTGACGTTTATTCCTATTTAATGTCCAAGTTGTAAAACTAGTAGAAGGGATTTCTTTAGGGGATATGTTGTATCAGATGAACAGTGGATAATTTCAAATTTTATTTCCTATGTGGAATGTTTCTAATTTGCTTCTGATAATGCTAGTCTTTATAAAGTGCTTTTAACTTCTTTGGGGAAAAGATACCATACAAGTGTACAGTCTTTGTTGTCAGGTTTAGTTTCTTCTTGTAAACAGCAAGAAAGGTTTAATAAGATCTTTCATCTTTTTTATGAGCTCTTTAAGTCTTTATGCTATGTCATAATTTTATAGACCCACTGTGCCCTTATATCACACACAATTTACAAAACTTGTGGGAAATTTGAGAAGAATGAGTTTTCTAAATTGAAAACATAAAGTAGTTGAAAATTACAACACATTTGGAAGTTGCTGTTATTTCAGATATTCCACAGTGACAAGAAATAAGTGATTACTCCTGTTAATAAATGTCCTGGGCCACTATCTGATGCACCTTCTGACTCAGCTCCTAATTTGCCTTCCCTTGCCAATTCCTAACATCACAAATCTCCCCCTGGTGGTATTTTTCAAGAATTGCAGGTCCTCAGAAGCCAATTTCATGCAAATCCATTTGTAACAACTTTCACTTCCAGGCACAAGTCAGTAGTTAAGCAGTTATAAAATATCTGCTTGGAAGTCAGTGGAAGAAAATCTTTTAGGCACTATTTGGATAAAGAAAACTTCATGAGTTTCTTACCAACCAACAATAATGAGGATTCATAATAACTGAGGTTTTGTTAATTCTCTATCTTCTAGATGCAGCACTAAGGATATTGTAAGCATTGTTTGTTGCAGTATTCCAATGGAGCAGCCATCATTTTCCCCCCTTTACAGTGGAAAAGACTGAGGCTTAGAAAAATGTGTCTATTAGGTTTTTTTATTCCAAGCAATATACGAGGTGTGATCAAACAATATGGTGACTGTTTAAATTAAAATATATATATATATATTACAGTAAAAGATATATTGCCATTAATCCCCCTCAAAATACTCCCCCTCTCTTCAAACACACTTATCCCATCTTTCTTGCCACTTTCTGAAGCAGTTCTGCAAATCCTCTTTTGTGGGTGTCTTTAGTTGCGCTGTCCTCCATGTCTTGAACCATTTTGACTTTGGGGAAGAGCCAGAATTCGCACGGTGCCAGATCCGGTGACTAAGGTGGATGAGGATACACACACTGTAATGGTTTTATTGGACAGAAATTGCCTTATACCAGAAGCGATGTGTGACACGGAGCGTTGTCATGATGGAGGACAATTTACAGTACACTTTAAAACACACCTTCTCTCAACTGTAGCTCAAACCCCACTGACTGCACTGAACAAGTTGAAACTTGTCACACACTGTTACTAAGGTTTGATGCGTCGCTTCCCATATTGAAGATCCCTGCCTTTCCATTGGACGGCAGCAGCATTCACCATATTTTGTGATCACACATGTGAGGCTCCGTGTCACACATTGCTTCTGGTACAATAATTTCTGTCAAATAAAAAGCATTGCAGTGTGACCTCATCCACCTTATTCAACACATCTGGCACTGTGCGACTTCTGGCTCTTCCCCAAAATTAAAATGACCATGAAAGGTAAATGTTTTGAATCCATTCAGGTCATCGAGGCAGCCACAACAGCGCAACTAAAGACACTCACGAAAGTGGACTTCCAGAACTGCTTCAGAAAGTGGCAAGAACGATGGGATAAGTGTGTTCAAGTGAGGGGGAGTATTTTGAGGTTGATTAATGGCAATGTGTCTTTTACTGTAATAATTTTTTTTTATTTAAACATTCACTGGTTCACTGACTGCAACTTAAGTTTTTTTAAAAAAAGGAAATAGTACAGACTTGGACAAGAGGGAAAATGAAAAATACTGGTGGCTCATTGCATTGACGGGAGTGCTAAACAGCTCCAGGAAAGAACAGAAATCAAAGCAGTTCTGGTGATCTCAGTAGGAATCGTGGATTTTATTTCTAAGGCCAAGTTTCCCTAAGTCTGGTCTCCATGAAAAATGCAGATTCATGAGCCCCTACTTCAGACTGACTGACTTAGAACCTCTGAGAGTGACACCCATGAAGTTTAACAGGTTTCCCATATGATTCTTATGTTTTCTGAAGTTGAAGATGACTTAGTGTTTTGGGCCATCCCCATGATCTACTCAATTAAAAAATTCCTAACAGGGTAAGACTGATGGGTCCTGGATGGGTGAACTGCTCACTCATTTGATAGAACTTATGGCATATGTTGTGGGGCAGGGTTTTCCCTGGATTGACAGCCCTGTGAGAATCACACTGTTGGCGGTGGCAGCACCCCAAAGAAAAGTGATGTTAAGAAGAAAAATAAAACAGATAGCCATTCTAAGAAGGCGCTAGGAAACAGCAAGAGAGGGAACTATGTTCATCACATGCAAAAATACTTGGCAAAAAAAAAGAAAGAGAAAAAATGTAATTATGTTAAAGTCTATTAAAAGATGCTACCAGCTGTTATCAAATGTGACTCAGTTTTGAAGAGGCTGAATTGCTCTAGTTTTGAGGAGCCAAAAGGAAGATGAATACACAGATGATTGCCAAAGCCAAAATTACAAAAAGGCAATTCAGCTTATTAAGGAAACAATGAGAAAAGCAAATCTCTCCGGAGGTTATTTCCATGTTGTGTGAGAAAACAGGGTCTCTGATAAGGGAAAGGACTTGCCTGATGTCCTCTCCTGGGGCCCTTTCCACTTGCCGTATGCCTCCGGGTTCTCATCCACATTGCTAATTAGTTTCCCCCTGAAATATGCTGAAGGATAAATAGTGTGGTTTAATTAAAAGATGCTCATTCTGTCCGTAAATTCTAGTTTATTCTTTTTATTATTTATAATTCCATTCTGTTATTGTTTGTAGTGTTCGATGAGTACAAAAGGATATCACAGAAGGATATTGAACAGAGTATTAAGTCTGAAACATCTGGTAGCTTTGAAGACGCCCTGCTAGCCATTGGTAAGCTGTTAAGGGGTAGAGAGTGGAGAAACAAATGCTTACAGATTTTCCTCCTTGTTATCCGTTTGTTGTCATGGGATGTAGAATTTTTTTTTCAGGGATAAAAATAAGTTGTTTAAAGCACTCATGATGTGATCCTAAATTTTAAACAAGAAATGTTATATATAACCTGATTGTTATTATACCATATGGCTTTATATATTTTATATCCTCTGTGCCATTATATCTCAGGATATGGGAAAGATAATCTATACAGGCTGTATCTTGCAAGTCTAAATGGTTAGAACAAATGGTAGAGATCATCATCATTTTGAAACCACATGCTGCCTTTTGTTTTAATGGCCTTTATTAATCACTTCTCCAGGAACTTGACAGTAAACTGAGGGTACTTCCCATCTGTGAAAATGCTTTCAATATCGCCTATGTTCATAAAACATTGTTTGGCTAAAATGTTTCTGAGAAAGCAATCAAGAGATACTACTTCATACCTTATAGAAACAGAGGGCACAACTGTCGGTTTTTTCTCATAGATTTTATCTGTAATCTTTTCATTTCTGTTTTTTATCTCTTGACAGTAAAGTGCATGAGGAATAAATCTGCATATTTTGCTGAAAGGCTTTATAAATCTATGAAGGTAAGTGGCCTCGTTTTTAGGATCTGAATGACTTGTCTGTGTCCACCTTCATATGCTTACTTATAGCCCCCACACAGATTGGCCAAAATCAGTCTGAGACAGTCATTTCTATTTATTAAATACTTCACTGAGTGTCTGCTAATAATAACACTAGATAATATTTATTGAGTACTTATAATGCGTGATTATTATTCCTAATGCTTTGTATATACAGATTAATTTTATCCCCACACCAGCTTTATGGGGCAGGTACTGTTATCAACCCCCATTTTACAGATGAGAAAACTGAGGCATAAAGAGGATATGCAATTTGCCCATGGTCCTCAGTGAAGAAGTCATGGAGCAGGGATGCAACACTGGCAGTCTGGCTTCAGAGCCCAAGCTCCCAACCATGCGCTGTACTCTGTGCAGGCACCCTTGCTGGGAACCATGGGAGGTGCAGGAAAGGTCAAAATGTAGTCCTTGCTCTCAAAGAACTTCTAGCCTTGAAGGGGAGGCAGGTATGTGCAAAACACCAACAAAAACAAAACAGAACGTTAAGACAGAAGTTGAGGATCCAAATATTGTAGGAACACAGAGGAAAGGGTATTTTTTCCCCAACATTTTTTTTGTTTAGGGGGTGAGGATCAGAAAAGAATACATAAAGAAGTGATTATGCTTGAGTAGGACCTTAAAGGAAGTTTTACATCAAAGGATTTTACATGGGAGGAAGGTTGGTAAGGCTGGGAAGGGAAGGATGACATCAGGGGAAGGAATCATTACAGGTAAGAGAATACAGGGTATGTCTCTAGAATGACACATAGTGGCCTCCTCTGGTCAGAACACAGAGTGTTGGAAGAGGAAGCTGCTGAAAGCCTTGAACACCATGGCAAGGCATGATATTCCACAGGCCTCTAAGGTTGTGGTATAAAGGACGGCAATCAGGAGAGTCGTCCGTCATTGTGCCTTGACAGACTACAGAACTGTCTGGAAACCAGCTAGTCTTATATGTGGGCATCTTGTTTTCTTCCTTAGGGCTTGGGCACTGATGATGACACCCTTATCAGAATAATGGTTTCTCGGGCGGAGATTGATATGCTGGACATCCGGGCACACTTCAAGAGGCTCTATGGAAAGTCTCTGTACTCTTTCATCAAGGTAAGTCACGGGAGCCTTGCCTTGCCCTGGGGAAAGCTCTGATGAAAGGATGGGGTTCTGACCTAGGGAGTTAGACCCTTCTTATCCTCTCCTTGGCAGATATCATTCCCTTTAAAGATGGTACTCTAATTCAGATATTTCCAGTCTCTCTCCTTTCACACAGATATTTAAATCTCTGCCAGGTTAGAACCTGGAAATGTGTGCCTTGTAAATATAGTAATTGTTTCATGTTGACCCCAGACAGAAAGATTATATTTTAATGACTATGTGTAAGAGTATAATTTCTTTGTCTACCTGCTTACAATGAGAGATAAGCACACTGAATCAGTCATCCAGCTGAGGTATTCTGAAAATATGGGAAAGCATGTGAGTTATTCCGGATTGCTATTCCTTACCTGGCACCAGATTTTTGGGCATCCTAACATGGCATGGGAGTGATGACAAATGATTCACATTCCTGGAAACCCCTCATTACTGGGATTTTGCTTCCCAGTAAAAGCAACATTTTACTTTTAAAATTAAAAGTAAAATTTTAATTTTAATTTTTGTTGTGTAGGCAACACCAGCTTCTAGGGAAATTTCCCTAGAAGTTGGCGTTGCCTACACAACAAACTTCAAATTAGGATTTGATCTGTGAATTAAATACTCTGAATCCCACTGAGAGCTTGGAGAAGTACAACTACTAGGTGATTTGAGCTGTAGATTTTCATGGTAGCATTATTTATTCAGGAACTTGTTTCTATTTCCATATAGCCTATGTGGTAACTTTATTTTGCAGAGCTAAAGTGTAACTAACTGTAAGTAAAATACTTTAAAGACTCAAGGATGACCATAATGAAATGATGGGAAAATATATTTGTAACATATAGGGTTAATATCCCTATATTAAGAGCTTTTACAAATCACTAAGAAAAAAAGAAAACCCAAAAAGAAAACTGGGCAAAGGGTATTAAACATGCACTTCATGAAAGATGGAACAGAAATAGTCAATTTATAGAGAAATGTTTAATCTCACTAATATTCAATGAATTGTAAATAAAAACAAGTCATCATTTTTCACATAATACCTTCACAAAATTTATCGAGTTCATAACCAGCATTAGGAACAGCTTGGGGAAAACTCACCATCTCTTATGGAAGGACTATAAACTGGTCTAACTTTTCTGGAGACAACTTGGCAATAAATATTTAAAAAAATGAACTCTACCTCTTAATTGGCCATTATATGTTTAGGAATTTCTTTAGAGAAAATAAAATAAAAGTCCATTAATCCACAGAATGGGAGAAACTATTGCAAATCATATCTGATCTGGGTTTACTAGCAAGAATTTATAAAGAACTCCTATAACTCAATAACAAAAAGATAAACAACCCAATTTAAAAAACAAGAAAGGATCTGGAAGACATTTCTCCAAGGAAGATACACAAATGGTGAATAAGCACATGAAAAGTTGCTGAAAATCAATAATCATTAGGAAATGCAAATGAAACCACAATGAAATATCACTTTATACCTACTAGGATGAGTATAATTTAAAAAAAAAAAAACAAAAAGAAAGGAAAATGTTGGTGAGAATACGGAGAAACTGGAACCTCATGCATTGCTGGTGATCATGTAAAATGGTGCTTCCTCAGAAAGTTAAGCATAGAATTGCCATATGGTCCAGCACTTCCACTCCCAGGTATATACTCAAAAGAAATGAAAACAGGGACTCAAACAGATACTTGTACAGCAATGTAAATAGTATTCACAATAGCCAAAAGGTGGAAACACCCTAAGTATATCCATCAACAGATAAACAAAATGTAGTATATACATACATCAGAAGAATGAAGTTTCAGAAACATGGATGAACATTGAAAACATGCTAAGTGAAATAAACCAGACACAAAAGGACAAATACTGTATGATTTCACTTACATGAAATATATAGACTAGGTAAATTTATAGAGACAGAAAGTAGATTTCCGTTACCAGGGACAAGGGTAAGCGGGGAAATGGGGAGTTACTGCTTCCTGGTGACAGTTTCTGTTTGGGGTGATGTAAGAGTTTTGGAAATAAGGATGAGGGTTGCACAACATTGTGAATGTAATTAGTGCCACAGAATTAAACATTTAAAAAATTGCTAAAATGTCAAATTTTATTATATAATATATATTTTACCACAATTTTTTAAAGATCTATGAAAGTATCTGAATAAAATTGTTTTATGAAATGTGAAAAAAGTACACTAAATATATCATTTTCACTAACATTATTTGTTATTTACATTATTTTACATTATTTACATTTGAATAAAATATATAAGTATGTAAATATATATGCATATACACACATTCACACAACACTGGAAAGACTAAAAATAAGGAATACATTGCCCATTCTATAATAATTGTCAAAAAGATCATGATAGAAATATAAAATATGTAAATAATAGAAAAAAATGATAGAAATAAGGTAAAAATGTAAGTTACAATAAAAATAAGTAAACTCTCAGATAAGGCATAAATATAAAATCCAACTCCATGTTTATAAGGAACAACTAAAGAGAACATTTGACAAATTCAAAAAAGAAAGTAGGGATTACACTATAAGTAAAAGAAAAAAGAATTTAAAGAGAAAAAGCATTAAAATAGGAGAAAGTGGATCACTTGATAAAGGCAGCACGACCGAGTAAATTCTCATGAGACTTAGGTGCCAAATAGTATGCATTCAAGTATATAAATAAAAAACTTGATGCTCTGAAAGAAGACACAGATGGAAATACTATACTAGGGAGACTTTAACATATTCTTTTTATTTGGCAGATCAGTGAGACAAAGTATAAACAAATATATTAAGATTTATTTTAATAGATACATATTAAACTTTGAACTCTATAAACAGAGATTCCATCTTTTCTAGTGCCCATTGAAGCACTAACAAAAATTGATCTGTTAATGCGGCCATAAAAATTTCTATGTAGACTTTATAGCATCTTCTGGAAGGCTATTTTGCAACCCATATCAAAAGGCTTAAGAAAATGCATTATCATTTATCCAGTAATTCTCATTTTATGAAAATTGATCCTGAGTAAATCATCAAGAAAATACACAAAAATTTAACTATGTTTATTGCAGCAGTATTTATAAGAGTGCAAAACTAGAAACAACGTAAGTATCGAACAGTGGTGTTGGTGACCAAATAAATTATTTTACCTATGTACAGTGGATAATCGGTAATCATTAAAGAATGATATCATAGAAGAACATTTAATAAATTAAAAGAGGGAAATATTCAGGCTGTATTAAGTAAAACTGAATATAGAAGAATACTACAGTCCCACCACATAGAAATCTATATGCATAGAAAAAAGCCTAAAAGGATGTATACAAACCAAAATGTTAAGAATAGTAATCTCTAGATGGTGGAATTATGGATGATTTTTATATTCTTCTTTTATGTCTTTATTTTCTCCATTAAACAAGAATTACTTTCGTAATAAAAATGACACATGATTTTTTTTTTAAATCTCAGAAAAATGGAGACAAGCTTGAGAAAGTTAACCTAGATGACTTTGAGCTGTGTATCCCATTTTAAAATCCATTTATTTTCCTGACTTAACTTTGCTTCCCTTGTCCTCCAGGGTGACACATCTGGAGACTACAGGAAGGTCCTGCTCATTCTCTGTGGTGGAGATGATTAAAACAAAACCCAGGAAAAATAAGAGAATTCCCACAACTTTGAATACTTTTTAACTTCATTTTTCTACGCTGCTATTAGCATTATCTCAGAATGCTTATTTCCAAATTAAAACGCCTACAGATGCCTCTTAGAATGTACACTTTCTGTATTATGATTCATCTATAATTACTCATTATGATGTTTTAAAGCTGTACTTGCATTTCAAAGCTTATAAAACCTAAGAGGAGATTTAAAATTAGAAATAATAATGTACTGCATGTTTTTCACACACCTCTTCTTCACTTGTGTTTCACAGAAATTGGATTATATTAAATTACTTCATGTTTTCTTCTTGGTGACAATGTGTTGAAGTGGGAGACTGGAAGACGGCTCTAAAATCACTCTTCTTCCCTAATTCTGTTTTTAGAGTGGCTAGTAATTTCTTGATTTGAAATTGTGAGCATCTAGTTAGTAAGAATATTTATCCAAGTTGCTATTTCATATAGTTTGAAAGTATCCACAAATGTCCTTTGTTTAGGTTTTGTCGATAACATTAATTGATCTTGACTAGGTTTGGTGTGAAATACTTCCTCTATCACATTTTATGTTAAGATCACTTACTCTCTCCAGGTTATAAAGTATACCAAACTCACCAGCTTGTCTGAATAAATGAAATTCTAACTGGTTATACAGATCACATATGTGTGGTTACCAAACATAAATGCTGAACATTCCACAATATTATGGTTAATGTCTTAATGCAGCTTGAAGATGAATGGGGAAAAATTAATTGTCAAGCTAGGTATTCTGGCGATGTTGTGATGCTCTGAATTTTACTTAAAGGAAATTTTTTGTGCTAAAAATAATTTTTTAAGTTATTTTGGATTTTGTTGTTTTGCAGTAATTTACATTTGCACTGTGCCTTTTAACCCTAGAATTATTCTGAAGGTACATTTGGATTTAATTCAAAAGTTCAGTTTGTATACAACATGGAAAAATAATTTTAATAAAACATGGTGTCTTTAAAATGAGGTATATTCTTTCTCTGACTTTTTCACTTGTTGAGTTTTTTCATCCTAGACCCTGAAAGGAGGTATTTTTGAAAGACTTGTGTTACTTAGTTTCTATCAGGAACTACAACATTAAGAAAAAATAAAATTTTTAGTCTTATGTGTACTTGCTGCTGTAAAACTAATATTCACATATACCAGATGATATTACTACTTAATGATATAAAACAACGTATTTAATTTATTCTCTGAAATTAAGTGTTGCTCTCCATTCTACTAAGTAGAACATTTATATTATTTCTTTTCTGTTCATTCTATAATACCTATTGTACTTTGGTGGGTGAAATATAAGGATTTGTTTTTCAGTTTGTTTCTACTTACCTATTATAAGTGCTCGAGCGATTGGTGGAAGCGATTTACGTGAATACTTAGTCATTCCAGTTAATTACAGGAAATAGTACTGCTTCAATAACTACCCAGTAAAGTATTGATTTTCCAAATCAACTTTATTTGGCTTTGGAAGCATCATAAAATTTTTGGTAGCTTTCTCTTTAAATTATATATGACTTAGCCAAAATTTTAAAACAAATTGCGTTTATTGACTGGAAGCTTTCTGGAGGGCAGGATAAAGCCACCCTGGAGGAATTTTTGTTTGTTAATATTGAACAAGCATCACATTGGAATACAGTTATGAAGCAACTTTGTTTTTCTCTCCTGTCCATTTATATTTATTCATTGAGCCTAGTTCTTCTCCTGTCTTTAGGTGAAAATTCAGATAGAGGATCGAGTCATGACTTTTCTGGTTACTCTTAGATTATAATAAGCCCTACTGTGCAGTCTCTTAAGGTCATAAAACAGTGCCATTTCGGTAATTAATATGTCCAGTCAAAATTCCAAACTTGATTTATAGTTGGCCTACTGCCAACAGGAAGCTGGCTTTTGGGGAAGAGGATATGGTGGGCTTCTCTTTCTCCACCTAGGCTTTCTTCCATACCCTACCCTACCCCCCACCCCCAACCTTGCCAGGGTTGTACTAGGAGGAGGGAGGACAGTAAAGAGGAGCTGGAAAGTTCTTCCTGACAGTCAGTGCTGTGGTTGTAGATGATCAGCGCTGTGTGACGTTGGCAGATGTTTAAAACTGATTCTTGTGAGCATTCTCCTGGTTTCGTTTATCAATCCAAGAAAGAACTCTTCTTCGGTTCCTCTGGCAAGGCAAATGCAGTTCTCTTTTTCAGGCCCTAGGAATTAATTAGGCAATACCTTCAGGTTCTCTGTGCTGGTCTGTCTTTCCCCCTGGGCCTCTTGCACAGGCTCTAAGATGATCCTGTGCTGCATTTCTTATGGTGCCCACTCTTGTTTCATGGTAAACACTTGCACATCCTGTGTGCTGACAAATTCTGGGCATGCAGGTTGATCCTCTTGCAGCAGTCATTCTCTGCTCTTCTCCTACCCTTCCCCTAAACTGCCTCAGCTAGCCTCTTGGTTCAGATTTCTCAGGGTGTCAGACACCAGTCCACTGGGGTACCCAAACTACCTATACTGCTGATGGAGTATAATCATTTCAGAGAGCAAATTAACAGTTAAAGTTGAAAGTTGATCAGGTGGCTCAGTTGGTTAGAGCGCATGCTCTTAACAACAAGGTTGCCGGTTCAATTCCCACATAGGATAGTGGGCTGCGCCGCCCGCCCCCCCCCCCCCCCCCGCAAACGAGATTGAAAATGGGGCAACTGGACTGCGCCCTCCACAACTAGATTGAAGGATAATGGCTTGACTTGGAGTTGATGGGTCCTGGAAAAAAACAGTTACCCAATAAAAAATTTGTTAAAAAGTTGGAAGTTCCCAGCAAATTTCTTCTGGGAATCTGCTTGATGAATCTCTTGCACATGGTGTTCATTGCTGCTCTATAAGAGCATTAAAGTAGAAACAACCTACCTCCCTCAGTAAGGGGAAGATAAACAAATCATGGGTTAGTCACACAATGAGCAGTGAAAATTGAGAGATTTGTCTATTGGATAAGTCTTGAAAGTATAATTTTGAGAGAGGCAGAATGATAGGTATAATTCCATTTATTATATGTCGAAGCATGCAAAAGAAAATATATGGCTAACAGGTATACGTATAAGAACAAGCATGGGAATAATGATATACACCATTCTCAGGATAGTGGTCACTATAGGGGAGGGAGAGAGACAGATTGAGATGGAGATGGAGTTTCTATCTATTTCTATTTAAAAGAATGAATCAAAGCAAGTATAATAAAATTTTTATTAAAAATTGTTATCATAGTTGTGGTGGGTCCATATCATATTACTGAGTAATTCATTATAAGTATTTCACTTAAAATGTTGCATTAGAAATAATTTCATTATAAATATTTTATTTAAAAAGTAGCAGGAGGGGCTCAGGGAGTGAAAGCTGGCTGTCCTGAGTCCATAGCAAGGGCCGCATACTCTAGACAGAAATCTGCAGTATTTGCTCAGATACTTGTAAATTTTGTTCGGGCCTCCAGAAGCATTTTAAGCCCTGACAGTCCCGGTACAGACGTTATTCAGACGTCTCACTACCGCTGGGTGGAAAGGAATAAAGGGAACGTTTGCCATAATCCGTCTAGGAAAGCGTAAAGTTGATGTTTAAGAAACCTAGAGACCTAGCAAAGCTCCACATTCTAGGTCTTCTTCCCTCGGAAAGCCATGCCCCATCCCTGCAGAGCGCGACCCCAGCACGTCGTGACTCTTCCAAGGAAGAGCTCAAATAGCACTCTTTCTTTCGGCCCCTAACCCACCCCAGGGCACGGTGGACACCTGGAACTCAGAGAACCTTTGCAAAAAGAATGAATGAGCTGCAATTCCCAGTCTAGTTAACACAATGGGGTGTATAAAGTAACGTTAACAGTTAAGTGGGGCCCCCGAATTTAGGCTAAAACGAGTTCCAGGCAGACCGCACAGAGAATCCGCCGGCCGGACTCCACACGACAGACCCCCCACCTCGTCCCGATCTGCGCAGGCTCCACCCGCCACGCACACCCACCTTTCCCCGCCCCTTCCGGAGGCTCGTCGCGCGCATGCGCGCTCCGGTCCGAGCTTTGTTGCGAAAGCAGAAAGGGGGGGCAAGGTCCTGCGGTTTCGACGCGCCGCGCGGATAGACGCGGCGGGCGGGGCGGAGGATGGAAGCGGTAGCGTCCGCTGCGACGGTTGGGGCTGCGCGTGAGAAGGTGGCGGTGTAGGCACCTGGGCTGGGTGGAGACCGGAGGCGGCAGCCGAGCCATGGCGGGAGACCGGGTCCGCTGGACTCCCTAAGGTGCGCTCCCTGAAATCCCAGGGAGTAGTGGCCTATGGGCTCGCTGAGCAGCCGAGTGCTGCGCCACCAGGGGCGAGCCCGAGCCCAGCAGGAGTCGGGTTCTGGGGCGGGGGGCTCGGCCCGGAGGCTGGAGACTGGCGGCGAAGCAGCCGATCACGGCTTCTATTACTGCCCGGGCAGCCGCAAACGCAAGCGGAGCAGCGGGGCCCTCTGCTACTGTCACCCCGACTCCGAGACAGACGAGGATGAAGAGGAAGGGGACGAGCAGCAGCGGCTCCTCAACACCCCTCGTAGGTAAGTGGCGGGATGCGCCCGCACCTGTTGGGCGGTTTCTGCGGCCCGGCCAGGGGAGGAGTCGCTGGGGGCTGCGGCGCGGTCTCAGCCTGTGAGGAGCGGACGTGTCCTTGACAGGGTAAACGTGGGAGCCGGCCTGATGCGGGACGGGTGGGGAACGCCTTGGGAGACGCCGTGCTTTGGATGAGAAACCACAGACGCTGCCTGGGTGGTGTTAAACACCCAAAATGAGACTGAGAAACGCCAAGCCGAAGCTTGCGCCTCATTAAGCCTTAGACACGACCGACTGGTTGGCCTTCCGTAATACACCTTTGTCCTGTCTGAGTGGGTGACAGCAGAGCGAGTTGTTTTGCATCCTGTTGCCTTAAATAATACAGACACGTAAATTTGGTCTCGAGATGGGCACTCCTGTGGTCGTCCACTCAGTGGACGGGGACATGATTGCACACAGTCCTCCTTAACTGTAAAGGTGAAGTTTATCAATAGTGTACATGTATGTCCTTTACCAGAAACAGCCTTTCAGAGTCTCTAGTACTTGAACGGTGACCATGGATACGTGTAAGGCTGTGCTGCAGCTTGCTTAACTTTTTTTCCAAGATTTGAAAAACAGGATATTTACTTGTGAACTAGAATGTAGTTTTTAAGTAGAATGTGTTTTCACATAATCTGGTTACTGTTTGTTTTTCAGGGTCATCAGTGGGGTCACAGATGTAATTTTTTAAATGAAATTGTTTTTAAATTCAAAATTTTTTGCTACACAAGCGTTTATATTGTAAAATAAAAGCATTGTAGATAACTTATGTTAATAGTTTGATTTATAAAATCTTTCATAGGATTTTATATAAGAAGGCCTCTATTTATTTACAAAAATGGACCTACACTGTCAAATTGTCTGGTTACCTTTTTGAAGAGTCAATGTAGTGTAGTTTTAACAGCTCAGATTCTGAGTTCTAGTCTGTATTCTGCACATAATAACCTTATTTCCTCATAAGTAAAATGGAGATACTAATACTTGTCTTGTAGAGTTTGATTAATAGTAGAATGCATACACTGCACAGTGCCTACTGTAGAAGTACTCAGTAAATATAAATATGTCTCCTTGATGAATTGGCTCCCCTTATCATTACAAAATGCCTCTCTTTATTCCTGGTGATATAGCTACCATTTTCTTTTGGTAAGTGTTTAAAAGGTGTATCTTTTCCCATCCTTTCCCTTTTTAACTGTGTCTTTATATTTAAAGTGCGTATCTTGTAGACAGCATAAATTGGGTCTTTTTTTGTGTGTGTGTTTTTTACATCCAATAGGATAATCTCTGCATTTTAATTAGTATTTAGGCCACTTATATTTAATATGTCGTTCTTGAAATATATGTGTTAGGGTCTATTTAAAAGAGAGAAATCACACTGTAATTTGAACAGGGAAAATTTAATATAACCATTATTAGCAAGTAACCAAAAATAACTACTGAAGGTAAACCACTAAGGTAAAGAGATCTGTAAAAAATACAGGAATAGAAAATATAGGGAGTGGTCACTATTAGGGCTGAGACAGAATACCCAAGGAAGGAACATATTTAGAATAGGGCCGCTTTTCCCAAGCTGAGATTCAGATGTTGGATGAGATGTGGCTGTAGCCCATGAGATGGAGGAGAAATTTGCTTAGATGTGGTAGGCTGAGGCTGGCAAGCAGAAAACTGCTAACTAGGATGTTGACAAAACTTGCTTGGAGTCTGTCTGGCTTACAAAGCTGAAAATATTTACAGTCTAGACCTTTACAGAAAAAGTTTGCCAACCCCTGGTCTACATGAGTGGACTGGAATGCAAAGTCTTTAAAGCAAGCCTTTATTAGAAAATGCATATCCGAATTTAGTATATTATATCATCAAAGATGCTTGGCTTATTTAGCCCAGCATGGATGAAAAGTGCAAGAAAATATTAAGACCTAGAATTTTGGCACTAAACGCTTCCCGAGGTTGGCTGGTGTGCTAGCCCACTTCAGCTAGCCCACTATGAAAAGCTTTGGCTTCCAGGTCTACCTTCCACCTCATACCTTTTGTCAACCGCATGTTTTATTATATGTTAACAAGACCGTTAAAACTCCACTGTTCTGCAACCAGATCTTGAGTGTTTTGCCCCTAGATTGTCTCTAAAAAGTGAAATCTAGCAAACAGTATCTGTTATAATAACTATAAAAATTATTCACTGCAGAGTCAAGTAGTGTGCTAGGACTATAAATCATACTTAATAGGCCCAATGTCACAACTCTCTGTTTTTCTCTTGGAGAAATTTTCTAACATTCCATCAAGTGCATAAGTCAGGCCCTGTTTTCAGGTCCTGTTATCTTATTGAGATAATTTTTATTGCCTTTTTATTTTCCTAGAGTTTCTGACTGCCTGTCCCCCACCCTCTTTGTTGACAAAAGAATAATATTCCTTTATCATATCTTCAGGGGTTTTTTATTTTTCCAAACACACCTGTATGGACTCCTCTTCTAAACCCAAGGCTTCCCTCCTGGGTCCCTCCGTCCTCCTTTTCCTATCTGGAACCATTGCTCTTTAGGTCTGAACTTATCCTGGGACTCATTGTTTTCTGTAGACTATATCTTTTTCTTTCTCACTCATTTTAGAGAACTACATGCTCAAGTATTTTCATAAGAAAGGGTGCAAAAGGAGGTAATTTGTGCTTATCTAAATTAAATTTAGTCTCACTTTATTCATTCTTTGATTGGTTATGGAAATCTAATTTAAAATAACTTTTCATATTTTTAATATTACTTCATTGTCTTCCAGCCCACAGTGTTGGTAAGAAATACGATGCTAGTCTAATTCTCTTTTCTTTTAGGTGACCCTATTTTTTTTCTCTATGGAACTTTAGTAATTTTTCCTCGATATTTTGGGGTTTAACTATAATGTACTAAGTGTGGGTCTTTTAATGGTCTTGGTACTTAATGTATACTTACAACCTAGAGACTACTTTGGTTGGAAAAAACTTGATTCCGTTAATTTCTTCCATAATTTCCTTTATCCCATTATCTTTGTTTTCTCTTTCTTGGAACCCTCTTAACTTGATTTTGGATTTCTTGGATTGTACTTTCTCTTCTTTTCTCCTTTCTGGGTATTTTTTGCTTTATGTTTGAGAAATTTCTTTAACTTTGTCATTCAGCCTCACTTTTGGCTTTTTAATTTCAGTAACCATGTTTTTAGTATCTAAGAGCTCTTCTTTTTCTTGTTCTGAGTAATCCTTTATTAGCATCCTGGTATTTTATAAATGTAATATTCCCAGATCTCTAGATATTTTAATTAAGAGTGTTTTTGTTTGTTTTTAACTTCTCTTTTCCCTGAATTATGTTTCCTCTGGGGCCAATTTCTCTTAATCATCTTTCATATTCCTGATTTCCTCAGGTTTGGTGAATCTTGGTTGTCTGCTTACATTTAAGAATGATCAACTGAGGTGTGTGTTTGTGTGTGTGTGTGTGGGGGGGTGTTTTGTTTTACTTGAGTAAATAGATTTATTTCTAGTAAACCTCTCCTTTGAGTAGGAAGACTGACTACCAAATTAGATATGGGTGGGGCATGCTTTGTTTTAGAGCACAGATTCCCAAACTTTTTTTGTTTACAATACCCTTAGTGTGTCGCAGTAATTTTTTCATGGCACCTTCTGGTCCTAAAGAAATACCTCATAGATAGGTCCAAACAGCTCAATAGTAGTAGATTGCATGGTATTTGAAAGCTGTTGCTGTGTTTCCTTCAAATTTAAAATATTCCACATGCTTACCTGAGTTTGCTTTGGTGCTCCAGGTGCTTTGACATAGTTTGGGGACCATGATTTAGGGTGAATAGGCTGGGAGCTTCCAAGCTACAGATTTCTCATATGCTAGAATGAGGATTGCTTTGTCAGCACCAGCACCAATGCTATAAAGTCTTAGATCTTGTTGATAGATTTGTTATATTTCTTTCTAGAAAAGCCTTGGAATCTTTATGCCCAAGTTATTTGTACTCTGTGTTCAGAGAGAGAGGAGAAAGCCATTAAAGGAACAAGCTTCCCCATTTTCTGCCCCACTTCCAACTTTTGCCTTTTGGTTCCCCTGAGACATCATCCTCCCAACACACACACACACGCACACGCACACGCACACGTACACGTGCATGCGTTCTGAAGGGCAGATGGGCTAGAGCCTTCATCCTAGACCTTCATGATATATTTTGGACAGTGGGTTTCAATGTTCCTTCCATTCCAGTTTGTTTTCTAACTTCCAGATCCATAGAATTCTCTCATCAGGTGATAAGCCTACCCTCACCTTTTTGCTGTTATGGGCTTATTCCTTTCTGTACTTTTAATCTTTTCATGTAAGTTGGGGAGAGTGCTGTCAGGAACCAGAAACTACATTGTTTCATTTATTTCTCGTGGTAACCCGATGAAATGGATGCTACTGACATCTTTACATCTGGGGTAACTGAGCTGTGGGTGAAGCTGGGACTCAAACCCAAGCCTCTCCACCACCAAAGCATGTGCTACTTTTACTGTGTATTGGGAAGAGATGTTAAATACACTGGTTCAAGACACCATCTGAAACAATTACTTCATTTTTTAAAAGATTAAAAATTTTTAACTATTAGAACAGCTGTCAAGATTGGCCAGAAATTAGCCTCTACCTAGGGCTTTTCTTATTTACTGGACCATCTTAAGCAATGATTATCAAACTTAAAAAAAAAAATTCTGTTTAAATGAAAGCTTACACAGAAATCCAAGATGTTTACAGGTAAAATATATGATGCTGTTCTGGCTGAACTTAGGTTGGGATGCCCAGCATTCACTCCTTGGCTGTCCCTGGTGGCCACTAAGACACTTTTCCATTGAGCATAGTTTTGGGCTGCAAATCAGTTGTCCAATGGGGGCAGGGGAGGAGGGGTGTTTTTAGAATACTTTGGTACCGAAATAATATTAAATGTAAATTATTTTTAAATGGATAGGTGAAATTTTTACTCATGTTCTCCATTTTGTAGTTGCATAGAGGTATTATTGCAATTGTATTGAGATCCTCTGTAGTGCTGATTTCTAAATAAGTGAAAATTACTCTGACTTATCCTAATTTATTGAATGGGAATTCACTTAGTTCAAAAATCAGAAATTGCAAAAAGATGTACAGTGAAAGGTCTCCTTCCCATGCTACCCCCATCTATCCACTATTACCTTTCTTGGGAATAGAGTACCCCAAAGATTCCCCATGCTATTATTAGTTTCTTATGTACTCTTCCATACATGAGCAGATTTAAATATATAATATCCCTCTGTTGTTTTACACAAGTTGGGTCTATTTAATAGAGTTGAACAAAAGGAGTTTTTTGAGTTATATGCAAAATGAGTAAAACATTCAGTTTTACCCATACATAACAGTTGCATTTCTTTTAACAGGAAAAAATTGAAGAGTACATCCAAATATATTTATCAAACATTATTTTTGAATGGTGAAAATAGTGACATTAAGATTTGTGCTCTAGGAGAAGAATGGAGCTTACACAAAATATATTTATGTCAAGTAAGTATTTAATTTTTCTATTTGAGTAACCAAGGTAGTCATTTAAAAAACTCAAACTCGAGAAATTCACTCACTTGCTTCATCTGTTCTGCTGAACTCCTGGTAGTTGACTCTGGTTGCTTGGACTTGGGTATATTTTCTGCCTTTTGTCTCTGCTGGCCTCCTTGAACTTGGCCATACATTGTCTAAACCTCTGCTTCTATTTGACATTTCCTGCTTGTCTAGACTTCCGCCTAGAGCTGGCTTCTTTTAAAGGACTGTATCCCAATGCCATCCCTACCCCAACAAGATACACCCTTATTTTTGAGCTTAAAACCACATATGGAACATGAGTCATAATATTTGCTGAATTGATCATACAAATGTTTTATCTTTCCCTCTGTTTCCACCCCTGTAGCTTTGAAAACCACCAGCAACCAGAACCCTGCTAGACTGAGAGTCTTGTGTCAAATCACACATCCCACTTTTTTTTTCCTGTATGAGCCTTGGGACTGGCTTATTCTAGATTCTCCTTCAGCTGTCCAGTTATAAACCTTAGTCAACTCCTCACTCCCCTTCCCCATTTCACTCTCCAACACCTGTCCAATCCCTGTCCATCTTAACCTAAGTATAAACTGCCTTAGCTTCCACATTCTCAGTTCTGTGCAGCACAGCTTCCCTTTTTCTTAACCCGATAACAGGCATAATTATACGTTTCATACCTAGGAATCCTACCTGTCCTGTATTCAAGAAAGCAGAAAATTATCATTCTGATACTATTCTGATGCCATTGAAAGATTATAGAAATTTACACCTGAGAAAAAATGAGATACAAGTATAGCAGGGTTAATTAATTTACCAAGTCTCACAGCTCATGATGGCAGTGCCAGATTCAATCCCAAGTCTATTTGTCTGTAGAGCCTGAGCTGCTGATCACCATGTTTCTCATTTCTTACTTTCAAAACAGGAATAAAATCATTAAAAACAAAACAAAAAAACTCAAGTTTTTTAAAATTAAATTTAATGGAGACATTGTTAATAAGATTACATGAGTTTCAAATGTCCAGTATTATAATACATCATTTGAATATTGCATTGTATGCTCATCGCCCAAAGTTTTGTCTCCTTCCATCACCATATAATTGACTCCCTTTCCCCTCTTCTACCTCCTCCTACCCCCCTTCCCCTTTGGTAACCACCATACAGTTTGTCTGTGTCATTGAGTAAAAAAAACTCATTAAAAAAAACAAAAAAAAACTCAGACTCTTAAGTCATGTTATTGTATTTCACAGTAATCTTTTGCATGGACAGTGGTTAAGTCCTATCATTTGATAAAAAGTCTTGTTTTATTAGAAATATGGCTAACATTGTTATTGAAAACTTAGTTTGATTTAGAAAACAGATTTTTAATTTTCATTGTCATACTAATACCTTTTTTGTCATTATTTCATTAAGGTGCTTATTCTGGTGCCTCCTGTTGACAAAAGGGAGAAAGTTACAGAGAAAAATGTTTAACATTAAAGTTAAGATTGCTGAATTTGTTTATTTTGTATGATTTTTTTAAATTGGGTAAATTCAGCTGAAATGTTGCTATGTAGTTAAGGTTAAACGTGAATGAAAGTTCTTGACAGTCTTCCTTGTCTCCTGGAAAATGCAGTTAAATTAAAGACAACACCAAAAAAATATAATGACTAAGTCATTTAGCTGATACACCTTTTTGATTTCTGTTATGAAAATATTAACCATCTGCCACCCCATTTTAAAGATTCAGAACTTTCAGGGCTGGCCGAGGGGCTCAGTTGGTTAAGAGCTCGCTCAAGAGTTTGAGCTCTGAGCAACAGCGGTTCGAGTCCAGCCCAAGCTGAGCAGCCGCTGAGCTGCCAACAGGTAGCAGGATGGCTCAGCTAAAAAACAAAAACAAACAAACAAACAAAAAAAAAAAAACAAGGTAAAGATTCAGAACTTTCAAAATAAAAGAAAATGTTGCTCTAATGGCTCAAATATTTTATTCACTTATTACTTCATCAAATCTGTCCATTCTTTCTTCAAATCATTGTTCTAGGCATTGGGACTGTAACAGTGAACAATTCAGTTCTTATCCTGTGGAGCTTATATTTTCCCTCTCTTTTTCATCATTTGACAATAATTACCAGTAAAACAGTATAGTTTAAGATTTTTCAGTAGAAACGTTTGAAAGAAATTTTTTTTCTAACATTTCAATCATAATGGTTTTTCTATTAATTTTTTGAACAGTTTTACTTTGCCTTAATGTATATCAATAGCCTGGAGACTGTATCAGAATATTGGTCTCAACTTGAGGATATGGTGCATTGTATCTTGCTTTTTTAATCTCAAAGCAGTTTTGTGAATTTAAGGAAGAGAATGCCTCTGTTAAGGCTGTCCTTCTCAAGAAACTAGATTGTTTATAGTGCAAGCCACATGCTAGTATACAAGCCCCTGAGGACAAAAGCAATGTGTTTTATTTATGGTATATTCACAGTGCCGTATATATACTAAGTACTCAGTAAAATTTTTAATATAAATTAGTTAGTACTTGATCCATTCCAAAATAATTCTGATTATGAGAGGTGCTATGTAGAAAATTAACTAAAGACGTCATCCATTCTGGTACCTTTCCAAGAATTCAGGTCCATTCTGGAATTTTCTGATCAGATAAAACTAAACTTTGGATTTTCCCTAATTTCTTGGTGATCATTCTATTAGTGTCGACTTGGGACTGGACCAGACCCTTTACAGCCACTGAGGTGCAGAAAGGATTTAACAGTTTGAGGGCCTTTAGTCTATTCTCTTCCTCAGTATATTTTTATGTATTCAACCTTGCGTATAGTCATATATTTATGAGAGATACTGAAATATATAACATAATTTCTAAGTTTGAATTTATGGTATCATTGAGAAGGAAAAATATACGTGTAATATACTCAAAAATTGTTTTAACTAAGTAAAAAGCTAATGAGATTCAAATAGTAATACAGAAATGCAGTTCAGATAGTGATATGAGAATTTGGTTTAGTTTTCATTAAATTAGTACTAAACTGAAAATATTTTGATATACCTAAAAGTGACCTTATCTAAATTTCTTTTCTCCTATAGACATATTTGGCAATTCTTTTTCTCCAGATTAGTTACCATAATATCGTTGGCTTAAAATTAGAAATGGGGAAATAATTTGGAAGACACAGGAAATTGATTTTTTTTTCTGTTTTTTTTAAGTCTGGCTACTTTTCTAGTATGTTCAGTGGTTCTTGGAAAGAATCCAGCATGGATATTATTGAACTGGAGATTCCTGACCAGAATATTGATGTAGAAGGTAACTATCACCATAATTATTACTACTATGCAAAATCATAAAAACATAATCTTTTTATTCTTTTGGTAGAAAGTAAATATTTTAACTTTGTAAGCTAGAAAAAAGCTCCATTTAATTCTCCAAGGCAACAACATTATATCGATTTACTCCATAGTTTATCAGTTCTATTCTACCTATCCCTAATCTTTTTAGTCATGTGGGCCAAATTAATCTGTTATGTTTATAAATATATCTACCTGGGATATGGAGGATGTAGGGTGAAGGAAGGAAAAGTATGACCATTTATTTTAATTACATAAAAAAGCTGGTAAATAATAATCATTGATTACGCCCTATATATGAAGATCTTTTTTGGGAGCAACAGGGTGCAAATCTTATAATCAGTATTGATTTAGAGCTGTAAGTGTTCTTAGATGAGGAAGCTGAGGCCTAAAGGATTTAAGGGGCTCATTTTAGGTCTCAAAGCAGTTTAGTGAACCTAGATCAGACTGTAGTTCTCCTAATTGATATGCCAGTGCTCCTTTTGCTCCCTCTTTGATAGCCCAAGTAAAAGTACCCAGTACTCACCACATAGGCAAAGAGAAAAGTTAAGAATATTAATAAAGCAAATCACGTGGGACATAGATGAGAGGTGCAATGGAGGAGAAGGATGAACAGGCTTAGATAGCAGTGGTGAGAGTGTGGCATGGACAGGACCATGAGCTATTCCACACTTCGCGGGGATGAAACACTGAAGCACCAGGATTAAGGTTATCATTGTGTCTGTGTACTTGTACTTAATGATTGGTCTACTCAGGGTATCTTTATAAACTTCTTCCAAGGGTGTCTGAATTCCAACAACTAACTAAAGTCAAGATTAGATGTAGAAGAATCCAACTCGGTTTGGTAAAATAAATGGAAATTTATAACAGTACTATTAAATTAACATCATCAGTCAGTAACCATTACTAGCATTTGAATTACTGATACTTCTCTTCTCCTTTTAAGTACATATTAGATTTAGACATATGTCCTAGTGTGTGAAGACAGTCATTGTTGTTATTTTTATAGTACTCTTATAGATATATTGTTATTTCATTCTACATGTGTACATTTGGTTTCAGCATTGCAGGTTGCATTTGGGTCACTGTATCGAGATGATGTCTTAATAAAGCCTAGTCGAGTTATTGCCATTTTGGCAGCAGCGTGTATGCTACAGTTGGTAAGTATGCACATTATTCAAAGAAAAGATCACAGTTGTGTCTTTGTTTCAAGTATCTATTCCAAAAACAAAAATTTTTACAATTTTTACAATAAAAATGAAATGTGTAATGCTATTTGTGATGTCACTAAAATGCTTAACCAAAAGCAATTTATTATGACTGAAAGGGTCATGATGTCTGTGTAAAGATGAACGCAAGCTATTTCTGTGTAGATATCTAAGAATGACTATAATGTGGAAAGAATTCACTTGTCTAAGTCCATTTATAGATTTCTGTTCATTAATGACATATCTTCACTGTTATGAAACAGATAGCTTATAATTACTAATTTATTTAGCTCATGAGTTCGAAAAACATTGAGTGCTTACTATGTAATCTTTTTCTTAATTATGAAATAATTGTGTGTAAACTACATAAATGTATGTACTCTATTGATAGAATGACAGATTTGTTCATTCAACAGAATTGTATTGAGCAATATGCCAAACTAGGTATAAAGATCCAAAGGTAAATTCAGATATAGTCCCCACCTTCAAGAAGTTCACAATATAATGAGTGTGAAGTTGGGGAAGGAGGGTTGATATGCAGACCCAAAGGTAAAGGAAGAGCTGTCCAATATTCTGGGTACAATAATAAACATCCTGTAGGATTTAGTGGATGCACAAAGCAGTCAGTTCAACCTGGTGGTGTCAAAGAAGGGAGTTGTGTTTGAGGTCGGGTCTTGAAAACTGAAAATATTTCTTTTGCAAAGTAAGAAGAAAGGGAAAGAAAGAGCATTTTCAACAATAAACTAAGACCTGGAGTTGTGAAACTGTGGAGGATTAGAGTGTGAGTGGAACATGACTCCAGCATAGAATACAAGAAGGTTTAGAGAGAGGGAGGCAGAGGCCAAATCATGAAAGTCGCCTCTGTGCCTTTTAAGAAGTTTAGACTTTATATATAACTACTTTTGAAAGATTGTAATCAGGGGAAAGACATATTTCAGAAAGAATGCTTCAGGAGCAATGTGAAGGATGGATTGAAGGAAAAATGAGTATAGAACCTATTGCAACAATCCAAGTGAGGTTCTACAGGAAGGTCAGCTAAATAAGCTATTGACACTAAGAATGGAGAGGAAACTCTTGAATACCAAAGAGGTTTAGCAGAGATAATCCAGCTTTACCTGGTGACAGATGAGATGTTAACAGGAAAGGGAAGGAGTCTAGAATGACTTCCAGGTAAGTTTACAATCCTAATGGAGTCAACGTTTTCTTTTGATCTTTAAAAAAACTTAAGTTTCTTTTCATGTGGCATTTGTATACTGATTTATTTGAAGTACTAGTGAATATCTTGCTAAATATGCTTGAAGTTATTTGATTTTTAAAACATTTTGATCCTTTCCATACTTATTTCCACTAAGTATACTTTATTTTCTAACTTTAGTCCTTTTTTGGTTTTGTTCTAAATTCACTTTCTGCATTATCTTTGTGACTTACCCATTTAACTTAATAATATACTTGCATGAACATATTTCAGAAATTTGAGTAAAAAGTGACAGTATTCTTTCTATATATAGAATACAGTTCATTTGAAATCTATATAAACCTTTTAGATAAAAATTTCAATGTAAGTTTGAAACAATAATATATTTGATTTAGGTGCGTCTCTTAGCTGTTGATAGGTGTTTTAAACTTGAATAAACACTTTCTGATGTTTAATAGTTTACTTGCCTAGCCCATCAATCACATGGTCAACTAACTGACTATGTAAAGAGGTCTTGATTTTAAAGGAACTAGCAAAACAGACAGAATAATGCTTAAATTTGCAAAGGTCCCAGGTAAGGAAAGAATAGAAAAGAAAGAGAATAGCAATATTCATCTCTTCCTTACTGCTTTTATCCCCTTCCTTCCATTTTCATTTCCAAGTATTTAGTTGAATACTTGCTCAATTTTTTCCAGTACCTTTACTGGACTTACAAAAAACTTAGGCTTGCTGCACTTAATACGTTTTCTTTCTTTTCTTTCTTTCTTCTTCTTTGTTTTTTTTTTTTTACTTTTTAATATATAAAAGCACATATTCAGACCTAATTTTTTCCCACATGAAATGGGCCTTTCCAGTGCTTATTTATATTTACAGGATGGTTTAATACAGCAATGTGGTGAAACAATGAAGGAAACAATTAATGTGAAAACTGTATGTGGCTATTACACATCAGCAGGGACCTATGGATTAGATTCTGTAAAGAAAAAGTGAGTTACCCTTTTTGTTTTTTCCCCCATCCCACTTTTGGGAATTTGGCTGCTTTGGTTTCTTGAGAAAATATATAGCTATAAGAAAGAAAGGAAAAAAGATAGGTGAATGGAATTTTATTATAAAAAGTCCTGTTTTACATTTGGACTAATTAGTAAATTCCTCACAAGTGTAGTCTTTGTAAGTGACCATGGGTGGGTTATATACATGCTTAAACAAACTATGGTCAAAAAAAAAAAAAAAAAAAAAAATATGGTCACTCTTTCCAGTAGATTTTTCTGTCAGATTCTTCCAAGTAGTAAGCATAATGACATCATATTAGTGCAACTATTGACAATGTTTTTAACTCTTGAGAATTGCAGTACCGATTTTCAAATAATAAAGACGGTCATGGAAGTCTGTAAATCCCTTCATAAACCATTTAACACAAACTTGAAATGAGGTTTTCACGATTAGAAATGCCCTTATTAATATAAAGGGAATATTCCCATAATAACTGCTGACAAAAGTAATACTAAATTTTCAATTGTTAAATTTAAAAAATTGAGCATGTCCTAGCAAGACTAATATTCTGTTTTTATTTTAACTGTAAGTCTTAATAAATCATAAATAGATGATACATAATGCAATTCCATGTTTTAATTTCAGGTGCCTTGAATGGCTTCTAAACAATTTGATGACTCACCAGAATGTTGAACTTTTTAAGGAACTCAGGTATTTGAATTTTAAATAACTTTATAATTAATCATTCTAAAATACTATTTTTCATTTATCAGAGTATGCAAGATATTTTTGTATAAAATAAAAATATATTGCTTATGAAAAAGTGAATAATTTAATGAAAGATATTTTTACTACATCCATGAACTGAAGAAATGCTACACAAATTTCTTCACTGTTAATGATACAACATATATTATGTTGACTGTTTTAACCAATTTTAATAGAAAAATTCATTGCTGCTATAAAATTACAGAAAAGTCTCAAGTGTTACCTCACTTTTGCTGGGCTCTTAGAGAATCTAAAAGTTTATTTTAAAAACCATCTTTAAACCATCATTGAGAAGTTTGAGGAAATTGTTGGAAACTTTTTGATAAGCCTAATGAAATTAAATTCACAATTAGGTTGGCCTTTTGAATAAGTCAACTTACTGTTCATTCCTCTCCCTTCCTTCCACAAATCCTCAGAATGTCCACTATGTAGACAGGCACTCTCATGGGGGCTATAAAGGACTCAGAGATGATGATGTTACGGTCTCTGCCCTCAAGGAGCTTATGTGTAGTAATGGGGGAATCTGAGGAATTCAGGGTGGGAATCAATCATCTTTTAGGCTTTACAGTCATTTTCAGACTTGCATTTCCTTGACAGTGGTTCTTCTGAGACAAGGGTACAGATGTCCCTAGTAGTATGTGACATCCCAATGGAAATGTACAAATCCAAAGAGTTTATGTTGCATAGCTTCCTGGGATGTCAGTTTTACTGATTGGGGGGTGGGGAGGTGGGGCGGCGTGGGGAACTGAGAGAGAGTTAAACACGTTTATGTTTAAATACGTTATGGAATAGAGAAATTTCAAATATTTTTGAACTTTCAAGATAAAATACAAGAATTAATATAAATGTTATTTTTATGGCTAGACCACCTCCTGAATTCCTGGGTTCTTTCCTTTTCTCTGCCCTTAAGAGGTGCTTTGGTAGGAAATTTGAGAGGCATTATTCTATAAAAAGTCATTACGTTAGTGATGTCATAGCATAAACAAAGCTCTGCAGTATATTTGGTTTGAAAATCATTAGAAACACTACTTTTTTTGTTTTATAATTACTCATTGTGCTTTTCAAAAGGAAGATAGATCTTACTGGTCATCTTTAAAACCCAGATGCTCTTCTGGCTTTTTCTGACTTAAAGGAAAAAAAGAAAAAGGGAGGGGAGGGGGAAGGAAAACAACTGTTGATATCATTTTTACTCCAACTTTAACCTAACACATGTTTCTTGATCTTACTCTCTTTAATAATAATAAAAACATGTTTTATGACTAAGCAATTCTCTTAAGCCAAGAGTTTAAAGGTTACTGTGAAGATATAGCTATTTCAGTGAATTTTGACAAGTGTCTTTTTTTTTTTTTTTTAACATTGAATGGGGAGGATGAAAAAAGGAAGTATTATCAGAGAATACTAAAAGTTATCTTATTTTGGGACCTTGCTTTAACTTGATTAACTAGCAGATCAAAGTTCTTTGTTTTCCTATCAGTACAAAAAAAGACCTTTCATAACACACTATCTGAATGACCCTTGTGTTCAAATAGATTGTTTTCTGTCTAAGATTCTTTGTCTTGGGCAAAAAGACTGATGTAATTTTTAATTCAACGTTTCTTTGGATAAAACAAAGTTTTCAGTTCTACCAGACTGTTTTAGATAGTGCATGAAGATAAACTCACTACCTCTGTTTTATTTTTTTCTAGTATAAATGTTATGAAACAGCTCATTGGTTCATCTAACTTATTTGTGATGCAAGTGGAGATGGATGTATACACAGCTCTTAAAAAGGTATTGATGTAATATGTGTGTAAGGATATCACCTCAGTATTGAGTATAATAGTGAAAAACTGGAAACAGCTAGTGTCCAGTGATAAGGGAATGGTTATAAATATAAGAAAAGTAAAAGGAAATATGCCAAAATGTTAAATAGTCTTTACATTTAGTCGTGGTATCATGAGTGATTTTAATATCGTTCTTTATACTCTTTTTTCCTAGGAATACATTTCTGTTTTTTCCCAGATTTTTTGTCAACAACAATCATGTTATTGTTATGTCATTTACATAATCAGAAATGTTAAAGGTTTTATAGTTGACTCTTGAACAACTCCAGGGTTAGAGGCACTGAAACCACCCCCTCAGTCAAAAATTTGACTCCCTAAAAACTTAACTACCAATAACTACTAAAAGCCTACTGTTGACCAGACACCTTACTGATAACATACACAGTCAGTTAACACAGTCTGTATGTTATATGAATTCTGTATTCTTACAATAAAGTAAGCTAGAGAAACAAAAATGTGATGAAAATCATAAGGAAGAGTAAATGCATTTACAGTATTCATTGAAAAAAGTCCATGTATAAGTAGACCTGCACAGTTCAAACCCATGTTATGCAAGGGTCAGTTGTATGTGGTTTTCAGAAATGTTTTCAGGGTGAAAAAGGGGAAGGGATTAAGAAATACAAATTGGTAGTTACAAAATAGACATGGGGATGTAAAGTACAGCATAGGGAATATAATCACTAATATTGTAGAAACTATATAGTGCCAAGTGAGTACTAGACTAATCGGGGGAAAAGGATCACTTTTTATTATTATATCAATGTGTAACCACTATGCTGTACACCTGAAACTAATAAAAATAATATTGAATGTCAACTGTAATTGAAAAATAAATAAATGTTTTCAAAGTTAAGCTTTAGTTAAATTAATCACTATATGAGGAAATTTTCACATGTCCTTTTTCTAGAAAACATTGAAATTCTCCTTTCAAATACCATATTTGCACTTCAGGCATATGTTCTATGTCATCCTTTTGAAAGATTTCAACATTTTAAATGTAATTTTAACAGCTCTGAAGAGGCAAAATGGCTACTGTTCTATTTTTGTCATTGGGCAGAACCCAGGTATTATCAGTCCTAATCCCTTGCTTTTCCCACTGCATAATTTTGCCTTTAACCTTTTGTACCCAGTGTGGAGTCTGCATTTAACACAGTGATCCTAGGAATGAGACACCTTCTAGTGTATCATTGTAGTTGTTTGTTTTTATGGTAAGATGTGATTTTTTAACTATTTTTCTTCAAGGAAGTTTAGTAACTGGGTTATCTGATCATTAAAGGAGTGGTAAGCAGCTCACTACTAGCTCTGAGCCACTGGTAGCATTCATTCTTTCCTATTGTAACTGCTTTTATGACAGTAATGATAAATGCTTAGTGTGTGCCAAGCATTATTCAAAGTACGTTATACATATTGTTTTACTGTCCTATGAGGTAGACATGATCATGCTCATTAAACAAAGGAAGAAATTAAGGCCCAGAGAAATTAGGTAATTTGCCTAACTATTAAGTAGCAGGGTCAGGATTTAAAAGTCCATGCTCTTTATTACTCTGCATACTTTCTCAACAGCAATAAGACAATAAGACACTCCTTTTTCCCTTGTTTAATTTATTCCTTTTATAATCTCACATAGTATATAGTGAAATTGAGTTAACTGGTGAGTAGCATAAATTAGTATAAAATTGCTAATGTATACATATTAAACCTTTACTTTTTAATAGTGTAACTACAGTGTTTGAGACCTAAATACTTTCAAAGATTAGTTTATTCTTTATCACACACTCACCTAGTTTTTATCATTGGACAACAATTAATGCCATGATTAATTTAAATCTTGTAAGCATGTCATGTAACAGTTCTACTTCTTTCAATTGCTTGTAATGAAAATTAATCTTTTTAGATATTATGTTTTAAGGTAGCAGCAGTTTAAAAATGTAAAATCATAATATGATAAAATCTTGTAATTTTTTTTTCTTATTTACTTTTTTAACCTAGTGGATGTTCCTTCAACTTGTGCCTTCTTGGAATGGATCTTTAAAACAGCTTTTGACTGAAACAGATGTCTGGTTTTCTAAGAAGAGAAAAGGTACGCCTGAAATTTTAATTGAGAAATTGTTCATTTGTTTTCTTAATTGAAATTTATTAAAATCAGAGTCTGACTTATTTATAGACCTAGAGAATTTTAGAGCTGGAGAGTACCTTTGCAATTATCTAATTCAGCCCCTCATTTACACTGAGAAAATTGAGGCTGGATAAGAAAAATGCCTTGCTTAGTATTCACTGAATTATTATTCCTTGAACTAACACCATGTATTGATTCCCAAAATTATTGTTTTTTCCATTTTCATCACCGACAGATATTGGTGATAGCATTTGTCTTTTGTTAGACAACACTGAATTTTCCCTAACATATTAAACCCTGTGTTTCAGGCAACAGTGCTTAACATGGTTGGGTGGGGGGCCAATGAACAGGCTTCGGTATGTCACTAACCCCCAAAAGTGGATGCAAAATTTCGTGTCTGTGTGTGTTGCATTTGGGGTTGTTGGGCGAGAGCTTCCATACCTTTCATGAGATTCCCAGGAAAGCCTGATCTCAACTTGGTTAAGATCAACGGCCATAAGATCTTTCTTATCTAGACAGGTGGAGCATGCAATATATTTATGTTTTTACTTTGCTAAAACAGATACAGAAAAAAATTGTAATGGCCCTCAAGTACAAGGAAGTAGATAAATCACAATCCTTAGTCCATGATTTTCTTAGTTTACTTGTCATTTTTGGTCATTGCAGGGCCATCTTTTTTGTTTATTTTTAATAATATATTGAACCTCTAGAAATTAATCTTCAAATACTAAATCATTAATAACTTCAGTCTACTCGTGTGCTTCTTTCCTTTTATGTCCCTCTGACTTTCTCCAACCACTGTCTTGAATTTGTATTTATTATTTCCTTGTTTAAAAAAGAATAATATTATTGCATTATGCATGTATGTCTTTACAAATATAGTGGTGTGCTGGTAAACTGTATATCTGAAAATATAATCCCGGTTTGTATCATTTTTTTAAATTTCCATTTTACAAATTCTCCCAACTTGGCCTGTTGCAAGCTACCAACATGACATTACTGAATACAGAGTTGGGGAAAAAGCATACCATCAGTTTCTGTGAACCAGTTCTAGCCAGCTCCAGCACACACCGGACAATATCTTTTTGTTTTGATTGTTATTATACCATTTCATATTGTCTTGATTTTCATTTTCTTAAGATAAATAGATTGAACAGCTCTTTAGATGTTTATTGGCCATATATTTCCTCTTCTGTGAAATGTCTGTTCAGATCATTTTCCTATTTTAATATTGTTTGTCTTTTCTTAATCACTTGTAGGCATTCTTTACATATTCTTGATAACCAATCCTTTGTCATAAATATGCGTTGCACTTATCTTCCGGTTTGTAGATTTTCTTTTTTTACTTTCTTAAAGGTGTCTTTTAATGAATAGAAGTTTTTAATTTAGTGCTCTTTGTGTCTTGTTTAAATAAATTTTGTAGAGTTATTTTATGAAGTGAGATTTTCTAGCTTAGAACCAGATAAATTATTTTTCTATCAAGTTCATAAATCAGAAATGTAAAAAGGACCATGCCAATAAAATCTAACTTGATTTACTTAAAGAACAAAATGCTCAACATATCTTAAATTATGCTTTAGTCTTACATTATGGTATTTAAAGAAGGGTCAGAGAAATTAGGGATCAGAGGAGAAAATTTAAACAGGAGAGAGATAAAATCTGAAAGAGATAAAGAGGGTAGAGAAGTTAAAAAGACAATGAGGCGCAATAGAAATAGCAGATGTTAGGTAAATGTTGACATAAACTTATGCTTAGTTGAGCTCCAGAGGGATGTGTACCACAGCAATCCATCAAGAGAGAAATTATTTTGTAGCCTAAGTGGCAGAAACGAGAGTAAGAAGCTGTGGGCCACTTTTGGTTTCCTCACTGTGGGCTCTCCACCCCGGCCGGCCTCAGTAATGTAAAAGTATACAGTTTAAAATAACTTTTCAGGGAGACCTTTATTGCATAAAGCAAAATATATGTGTAATGCTCTTATTTTTCAGTGAGTACTTTTGAGGTCATTTCACACAGTTTTAAAATTATAAACATGAATACTCGAGAAATAGGACAGAAAAATCACTTGTGGTCCCCTCATCCATTATATTTTGGTATATTTCTCTTAGTTTTTCTTAATTATTTGGCTTTTCAGATCTAAATGGGTCAGGACTACAAGAAAAAAATAGAAATTTAGAAATTTTTTGCAATTATATATATAGATTGCTATTGAATTTGGCAGGTGCAATTAGTATGGCCACATTTTTAGTCAGCTAGAATCTTTAAAACATATTTTCTTTTAATTCCATGAATTATTACAAAAGTAAATGAGTCAGTCTCTTTTATGCCCTTGAAGAAAAGGCTTCATGGGATAATTTCCAGATTTCTATGACAATCTAGAATTAGATTTTTATAACTTGAGTTCATGTGATGGAGTACCTAAGATAAGCACCTATGATAAGAACATAATGGTATTCTTAGTACACCCCCATGAAATTGGCACATTTAATTCAACATATGAAGTAGAACTAATGTTATTAAAAAAAAAGATAAGACACGTAAATCTACAGTCCATGCCTGTTATATAAGTAAATAAAGTTAACTATTTTTTAAATGAGTTTACTACTTGTTTGCTTTGACTCTAGGCAGGTGCCAAAGGAATACAAAAAATGTTTGAAATAAAAATTTGAAAATTGTGAAAATTCTTTTTCATTAATTTGACTGTCATTTTGCAGTTTTCAAGAAAAAATTATTTTAGTGGGCATCACCTCCTTTCTGGTTCACAGCAAACCTGTGTTCCATGTAAAGCATAGTTTGAGAAGTAATAGTCTTCAATCGCAACTCACAACTTCTTTTCCCTATCCTTACTAGCAACAGGGCTCAATACACTCCCATGGGTAGATCTTGTTTAATAGAAAACAGACCAGGGCTTATGCATGAGGCCCTGTTTGATAGCAGTAACTCTAGACCTTTCCCTCCGGCTCATGCAAGCACATTGGAATGCAGCTGGGAGTAAGTATCTATTTTTAGAAATAACTTTAAGTTGTCCCTAAAAGAAAAAAATTCATATACTTCTTAAGCTTGAATTATTTTAATAATAAATACTACCCATGTGTTGCCAATCCATGGCTGCAATGTCTTTATATCTTCTTTAAAGTATTTAAATAGAGAAGTAATAAATTAGTGTTCATCACATGTAACTAAAGCATAAGTTAGGAGAATCCCAAGAGACATTCTATGACCTGTGTTCTTGCGAAGACCCTTGAGTGACGCATTTAGGCTCTGGAGTTCCACTGGAGTGTTGGTTCAGTGCCTTGGAGAGGGAATTCTGGAGAGACACCTTAATCCTAACTACCATTCTCAAGCATTCCTTTCTCACCTAGCTGCACTGTAAGCTCCAAAGTTAATTTCCTGGGGCTTTTTTATAAATTTCCCCAACTTTTTATCCACACACCTAAGGTTTATAAAAAATTCTTGAAAACTTTGAAACTAGCTTATTTGTATTCTAATTGTGTGTGTGTGTGTGTGTGTGCGCGCGCGCGCTGTTTCCACCCATAAAACATTTAAAAATAAAATTAATAGATTTGAAAAGAATGGCAATTTAATTTAAACTGTTTTTTATAGATTTTGAAGGTATGACCTTCCTTGAAACTGAGCAAGGAAAACCATTTGTGTCAGTATTCAGACATTTAAGGCTGCAATATATTATCAGTGACTTGGCCTCTGCAAGAATTGTTGAACAAGATTCTCTAGTACCTTCAGGTAAGAAAACATGATGAAATTATGATTTTAAGTATGTATTATTTTTTTTATTATAATAGAAACATATCATAGAAAATAATAATAAATAGAAATTATCCTTAATCCTAAGAAGGTATGCATTTCTATATCAAAACTAAATCATACTGTATAGGTAATTTTCTGTGTTCACATTATATATTTTGGGTATTTTCCCATATTATTAAATATTCTCTACAATATTTAAATGGCTATACAATTTTCTGTAATATGGGTGTTCTTTAATTTGATTAACCAGTACACTATTTTGGACCAGACTTTTAAAAATGACTTTTCTAGTATTATTTAAAGGTTATAACTGCTTTTTCTATTAATGCTCCTTAAATTTGTTTATCTTCTTTTTTTCTTATTCTACTCTTAAACCTCATGTCAAAGCAAATGTAATATCTTTGCTAATTATAATTTAAAAATTTTTTAAACAATTACTAATTTAATTTTTCTAAGTTAAATCTTTAGAGCTTGTATAAGATTCAGTTCAGTACTATTATATATGTTTATAAGAAATATAAAATAGAATTTGTTTGAAAATTTATTGTAATTTGTAAACATTAGTAATTAGAGTTATAGATTTATCTGAAAAGTTGGAATTATTTTGACACCTCAATTTTTAATATAGCTGTGTGTTTATGGATTTACATTGTTCCTGGAATCTGTGTTGGAGAGGTATTGAATGGGAAGCAAACCCAGATTTAACACTCTGGTATATTTCAAAGTAATGCATTTTTATAAAATCACTTTAGCAGGTTTATTGACAGTGTTTTTCTGTTAATTTCCTATAAATCATTTTTACAGTGTTAATTTTAGAGAGCCAAGATGAAAGGATATGTATTATATTTGCATGGTTGTGAGGGGGTTTTTTTAAGACACAATTTCTCTGAAGGTTATATTCCCTATAGTATAGCAGTTCTACAGTAGTTTTAGTATATGTTATACACCAGACCCTAGCAATGGTGTAATATTAGATGCCAAGGCCAGTTACATCCTAATCATACTTTTTAAGGCTCTTTAGAAATGAATTTTAAAAGAGGTTTAAAAAAAAGGCTGTTCTAAAGTACTTTAATTTAGGTGTGTCTGTGATTCAAGTGGATAAGCTTTTGTATTTTTGGAATGAGAGATGGGTGTAAGTATTTTTAGACTGCAATATTTTATTCAGTATAAAATTGAAAAGAATTTAGATCCTATATTTCTGACCAGATTTCAGCCATTTTTTCTGACATAAAATTACAACAGAGGGGTTTTTTTCATGTTAGTATATCCCATGTTATACATATAAATGGATAAATAGGTTTTCCTATATATTCAAATAAAAGTTATTTCAAAAGCAGAATATAAATTAAAATTATATCCCATGTTGTTTGTGAGGGTGGCAAAAAGTGGCCACATAACTCATTATCAAAACTGATTAGTGTGTGCTCTCAATAGCAATGTATCCTAGATTTGAAGTAAATTAAAATAATTTTTATTACTTAGCTAAAATTCATTGATCATTTTTTAGAAAGAGTGCCAAACACGTATTAACATTATTCAAAGTTATGCATTCTGGGGAGCTTTAGTACATATATTTTGACCATCTTGAGGTCAGAAATTTTAGAAATATGTTAAATCAGGACTTTGTATAGAAACATTCTATTTTAGGATTCAGCTGCATTAAGTAAGCACAGTTGAACTCCATTATTTCAAGGAATTAGATTTATCTTAGGTCAGACCATTAAATCTATTTAATTCATACTCTCATTGTTATGTTTCCCTCCCCCTTGATACCTCTGACCTGTCTTGTCTCATTCCTCCAAACCTTTCTGTGTGTACTCTGGAAGCAGGGTCAGCAAACTCGCATCACTTCATTTCTTCCTTCCATTTATATAACTCTCCCAGAAGATACTATTTTCTCTCTATAGAGGGCTTTCCAAATCAGTTAAAACACCCTGCCAGTATAGGAGTAGGATTTTTTTTTCCTATGTATTAGCTGTCAACAACAACATTGCTTTTGAACTAGTGTTCTGTTATTTGGGGGCTGCTGCTATTGGATGAACTACCAGTGAGTGACCAGAAAGATTTCTAGTACAACATTTTATTCTTTTAGATTAAGGCAGGAAAGGAGGGACAAAAATATGTACCCATGTTTTTAACTTGTTAAAATGCTTTTGGTTTGAAAGGAGATTATTCAAAGGTTGTTGGAGCTTAAATTTTTTTTTTTTACTAGTTTCAGGTGTATAAGGAGCTTAAGTTTTAAAACATTTTCATGGGATATTATCATAGATGATATTTGAGAATATATATGTGTAAACCTTTCATTCCAATTTTATAAATAAATCGCAAAATGCCATATTCTGTCTAGCTCAGTGAATTTCAAACTGCAAGC
This sequence comes from Hipposideros armiger, assembly GCF_001890085.2. Taxonomy (NCBI): domain Eukaryota; kingdom Metazoa; phylum Chordata; class Mammalia; order Chiroptera; family Hipposideridae; genus Hipposideros; species Hipposideros armiger. Next base: position 2,804,022 of record NW_017731464.1, on the reverse strand, counting down.
ATAACCATTAGTGAGTTGAGAAATTATTTTAATGGGAGTGACCTGCCTTTTTTAAAAAAATAAAACATAGTAAAACAGAATTTAAAAATCTAAATTCATTGCAAATAAGATACACAATATGTATGTATGTAAACTGAGTCACACAAACTTTGCTTCTAGTCTTTACCTACTGAAGACAAATTGTCTGTGGCCTAGATATTTGGCAGTCATTCCTTAAATATAGCAAGAATGTTATTTTGGGGGAAATAAACAGTAAAATTGAATTTATAGAGTTTTGAAGAAAGATACCATAAGTCAGTGCAAGTTATCTGTATGCTTTCATTAGGTAGAGACTTATGAAGTGAAAACCAGATTTTAATGGCACTAGGGTTTCCCCCTTCCTTTATGTAAAGGTAGATCAGGGGCCGGCCGAGTGGCGCGTTGGTTAAGAGCTGGCTTGGGACGCCAGAGGGCCCCGGTTCAGATCCCACATATGAGGGCCAGTGACACT
>NW_017731464.1:2793618-2803032 GCF_001890085.2 Hipposideros armiger | reverse complement strand
AGAGAAGGGAGATGCATGCAAGAGGCAGAATTCCAAAAAAGTTGAAATGGTGAGGGGAGAGAACTCCCTGAAGACCTTGGAGGGCGTTGGAGGTTGAGGAGGCATCAATCCTTTGTAGAGGACTGGGGAGGAGCCCCCACTCGGCTGCAAACTCTGGAGACTCAAGGCTGGGGCTAGAGATTGGGGGCTCCCCAGAGAGCATCACAAAAAGGTGTCGCACCTCTCTCGAAGGCACCCGAAGCAGTCCCGGGACTGCTTGGCATTGGCGCCACATGTGTCCTTTAGCCATTCCCAGAAGAGGTCTTCATCTTTCTTTAGCACCAGAAACTGGCCAAGGACCACATAGGCCTTGTCAAAGCCCCTTTCCTCCAGCTTCTTGCCCAGGACTTTACTAATCCCAGCCAGACTCCCCACGGGTTTTTTTCCCCATGGGCTCTGCCACAAAGTCTCGGTGCTTTTGGGAGGTTGTCATCTTGATCAGGATTAATCGGCAACTCCAGCTCCCGGAACGGCTACTCCTGCCGCCCGGCTGCTCCCGCCGATACCTCAAGCCACTAGAACTTTCTTCTGCTTCCGCTATATTTTTAATATATATGTTTTTATCTAAAATTAAAATTTCAGCTTACACAGACTTGTTTTGTGGGAAAATTAATATTATTGAAGGAAAATATGTATAATTATAATTTTTATTCCATTTAGAATAATTTAAATTAGAATATTTTATCTTTAATAATAGTTATTTTAATCTAGTATGCCAAAATTATTTGTTGAGTGTGCATCATTTATCTAATAAGAGACGGTTTATTTCCCATTAGTTATTATTTTTAGATAATAAAGAAACAATCGATTAGTCAGTTTTCTGTTAAAACTTTTGTAAAAACTGAAGTATTGCTTTGTGTTCCTCACAAATGAAAATTAATATGAGTTATGAAAAGGAAACTATTAATGCAAGAATATACTTTTAACTAAAGATTTAAATTTTAATTTAAATGTATATAATGTAAGTAGAATCTATATTAAGGAAAAGCAAGATAATGTTTACCATTTTGAAAATCAAGCCATATTGTTACAGTATATTTGTAAAATATAAACTACCAGCTTTATTGCTATTTTAAACTTGAATTTAGAAATAGTAACAATTTTATGGTCATCTTAAAAATTTGAAATCCTTTATATTCTTCCATGTTTCTTATGATTATTCTTATTATATTTATTTATTTTTACATTTTAGAATGGCTGTTTTCAGCGTATAAACAGCAGTGGCTTGCTATGCTCCGGGCAGAACAAGATAGTGAGATGGGGTAAATATGTTACATCACGTTGTTCACTAAGAAAAATTCAAACCTTTGGTATCAATTTGTAAATGCCTTCATTATATTGAAAACTCAAGAGCTGTTACAGTAGAGAAAAGATCAAGTGATCAGCTTTAATTCTTATATTTCTATAACATTATCAATCTTGTAAATATTTTTTTTATCAATTATAATGGCATGTTTGAATTGTCATTTGCTATATTAGTGAAATTGAATAATGCATATTCTTCGTTTCACCTAGTGTTATGATTTTCTTTTAACATATTAAAATATTACTTGGAATAATGCTTTCATAAAGCATGATTTACATGTTATGTATAGGTAAAACTGATTTTCTTATTTTGGTGGTAGTGTCAAATTCTGATTAATAGGTTTTTTTGAAGACTTTTGAGTCTAAAATGAATTAACATCATCTGGTTACAGATGCCTTCCCCAAAAGCATATGATCCCTTATAAAATATTTATGTACTTTCTTCATTTTAAGGAAAAGAAAATTATCTGTTCTTTCAATGCATACTGCTTTGCAGTTTATAGAAATACTTCCACATTTATTATTTTATCTTTATGCTAGCTCCTTGATATGGGCAGCGTTTAAAGATAATCCATCTGTGAGATATAGAAGATGTCGCATCCCGCATGACATGAGCAGTGGGAGAACGAGGGAGCGGTGAAGGGTTAAGAAATAAAAGAAACAGCAGTCAAGAGTTAAATGAGTGTGGGGCCAACGGTCTCCAGCCTCGTGAACTAAGAGCCCCGAATCGTGGACTAAGAGCCCTGAATCGGGCCGACGCACCGCTTTTATTTCTCCACACCCGGAAGTAGCATTGTTCCCTCCACCGTCTGTGAGTCTCATTCCTGAGAACTTGCTCAAGCCAGGTTACCCATGCCTGCAAGCTGCTATTACCAAGAGTCCGCCTGCAGCGATAAGACAGATGCTGTGCCTTCACACACCCTATATGCATACACACCCTATATGCATACGACCCCAGGAAGATAAGATTATTGTGCTGAGGACAGATATTATCACACCATCAGGTCACTTCCCTAGCAGGTTGAGGGAAGGAATGTAGCTACAGAGGTAGAAAACCTCCAGTCTCTTTGGGGGACGAGTGAGGGCTCATACCCACCTCCATCAGCCCCGAGATTTTTCCTAATGACCTCCACCCGACCATGCCTGTCTTAGGTTGTTCCTCCCACGAGGAATCTTACCTGTCATTGACTAACCAGCCATCCTTTGGGGTCAAACAGGGAGACGCAAGGTGTATGAGCAGTGTCCTCGAAAGGGTCAGTTTAGGGTTAAGCGCGGGGAGACAGACGGCTGGACAGCTGCGTGGCAACAAGAAGAGGCCTTAAGAAGTTTAATTTTATTGCCCCTGATCTCTCTTAACCATTTTTATATACCAAAGAACTTCCTAAAAAATGGCCTAGTTGTGTTCATTCCAAACAGTGATTGTAGGAAAGTGCTATATAAACTCATGATAATGATTATCCAGGATTCTTAGTTTCACATTATTTATAATGTATATCCCATCTTTTTCTAAATATATTCACAGCATACTTATCATGTACAAATATAGTAAGATTGTTGAAATGGAAATAAGAAATCAAAAACTAAAAAATGAAAGTTAATGGAATTCAGATTTGAAGCATTATGTAATGTATAATGCATTTTATTAGTCATCCTACTTGTGTATATTTGGTTTTTAAATGTTGGATGGTCTTTTTATTTTTTTTCTCATCTGTATCCTTACTGAGTTTAATATAGTCTCACCTTAGAGACTGAGCTGGAATGCGTGGTTTTGTTGCTCTCAGAAGTATGTAATTACATTGCCCCTACTGAAGTGCTCTATCCACAGATAGTGAGCAACTGCTCACTCCTGCAGGGCTGCTAAAGCGAGGACTATATTTAATCAATGCATTCTTATTTTTATCTATACCACAAAAAGTTTATTTCTAAATCTAGTAGCATGTTTTCTGTTCTTTTTAACCCAATTCTTTTTCAGTTAATAGTTTCCTATTTTCTGTGAGATTTCATGTTTGATGTATTTCTAGGCCTCAGGAAATCAATAAAGAAGAAGTAGAGGGAAACAGCATGAGATGTGGTAGAAAGCTTGCCAAAGATGGTGAAGTAAGTATGGATTGTGACTCTTAATATTCTCATACAAATTATTATACTATAGGTGCAAAATATACTTTCAGTTACAATCATGACACCTGTCATACCTCAGAAGACCTTTTTTGATACAGTTTCTATACCGTGATCTGTTGGACAAGGAGTTACACATTCAGTGGTGATTGAGTATTCAGCCTTGCATCAGAATGTTGAACTTTTGGGGTTCAATTAAGTGATATGAGAAGAGGATCCCTCAGCAATCCTGAAATTAAGTTAAGAAGTTACATCGGAGCTATTATATACTCTTAAAAGTAATTTTTTCTATTTTACAATTACCCTAAGTCAAAGACATTCAGAACCCTTTGATTGCTACCCACATTAAGAATTATGTTTTTCGTTACCACCCAATATAAATATATAAGTGAAACAAAAGTATTATAAATTAATACTTACTGCTGCTGTGTCCAAAGATTCTCTTTTCTATTTAATTTTGTTAAAAAGCTGATTATGACTCATTAAGTTGATTTCACAAACCACTAATAGGACATGAACTACATTTTTAAAAACTCCACCCTAACTAACTAATACTTTTCATCTTTAAAAAAAATCAAGCCTAATGTAGATAACCATTCAGTTATTATCCTCCCAAATTTTCCCTCATTTTAACTTTTTAATTTTAAAAGTTAACTATTTTGTTTGCATTCATAATTGTGACAAATGTTCAGCAGGATATGATAGAAGAATAGGTGTCTTTTTCCTTCTCCCTCCTTGTGGCTGCTTCCTTACCTTGTCTCCCATCGTCGTTTCCCCTCTCCCTACCTCCCCCCAATTGCGTAACTGAACCACAGCTCCTGTGCAGCACATACTTCTACTGCACCACTCACTACCTTTACCGTGGCATCATTCAGTGGGCTCACTGTCTTATCACTACTCTTGTTACCAGTCTTGGTGATTTCAGTATCTCTGTTCCCTGACCTTCCTTCCCTCTTGATCTCATGCTCCACCCTACATCAGGCACCCATTTCTCTTAAGAATTTTTGCATCACAATTAATACACCCTTTCAAAATCTCCATTTCAAGCATAACATTTTCAGATTTTACCTCCTATTATCTTTCTAGCACTCTCCATCTAGTACCTGATTCCAACAGCTTATTAACTTCACTGGGATGTACAATACATTGTTCATATTACCTTTTTCCCATCACCCTCTCACCATATAGCCCTACTTCTTCCTTTATTTGACATATTCTATGTTCCATCTTAAAATTGGTCTCTGGCTTACATTCTTAACTTCCCTTTTTTCTTTTTTCACTCTGTCAAACTTACCTGGTTAAATCCCAATTCTTGTTAAATCCCAACTTTCCATGCACTCCATGCCTGCTTCCAAACAGATGAATGTGACTAAAGAAAACACCATACCCAAGGAGATTTCCTCGTATTTGTAACTGTAAACTTTAAGCAAGTCTTTAGTGTTGCGTGGGGATCCTTCTACATTTCTCTAGTGAATTTATCTTCCCAGTCTTTGAGTAACTCTCATACCTTCTCAAAAGGGCATGCTACCACCCTTATTCTTATCTGATGGCCTTGCGTCTTCATTCGGAAAATAAAAGCAATAGGAAGAGAATCTGTACATCCTTCTACCAACAATTCTTCCAATCTCTCTACATCTTTAGCTGTGTGCTGTGCTTCTCCTCTTATTAGAATGGATGAATTAATTATCTGCTTCTATCCCAGCCCATCCCCTCGTGGATTCCATCCTTCTCACCTGTTCAAAAGCTTTGTTACTACAGTTATCCCCTCCCTCTCCTGCATCATCAGGTTTTCTCCTCTATTAGATCATTCTCATTTAGCATATAACATGCTGCAACATCACCCATCTTAACCATACCCTGACCCCATATTCCTCTAGCTACCACTCCATTTCTCTACACCTCTTTGAAGCAAAACTTATTGGAAAAGTTGCTTATATTCCTTGTTTATACTTCCTATTTTCTGATGCTCTCTTGAATCTCCTCCGGTTCATTTACCCCCAGTAAACTCCAGTGAAACTGCTGTACCATTGTCACCAGGTATTTCCACATTGCCAAATCAAGTAGTTTTTAGTCTTCAGAAAGCTCTTGGCAACATGACACATCTGTTCACTCACTCCTTGGAGATATTCTCCATTTGACTTCCAGGACAGCATACTCTGCTGATTTTTTTCCTACTTCATTGGCTGCTCATTCTAGTCTGCTAGATCCTTCTTCCCTTTCTTAACAAATGTTGGTGTGACTAAGGGCTCAGTACTTGGACTTCTTACCTTTGTATGCTCACTCCTAAGTGATCTCACCTAGTCCCATAACTTTACACTAATGACTCCTAACTCCAGATTCATATATCCACCTACTCTCTTGACATCTTTCTTAGGATTCCAATAGCATCTCAGATATAAAAGTACCAAGCTAAACTCTTTGATTTTTCATCTCAAACTTCCTTCTTCCCAAATATTCTCCAACCCATAAATAGCTCCTCTCTTCATCCATTATGTGAGTTCCAAACTTTGGATTCTTTCTTTCCTACCATACCTGGTATCCATAAGAAATTCCTCCAGGCACTACCTTCAAAATATATTCTTCACATGTCTACCCCTACCACCCAAGTCCAAGCCACCACTACCTCTTACCTGGGCTTTTGTCGTAGCCTCATAACTGCTCCCCCAATTTTCATTCTTGTTTCTCTACATTCTATTTTCCATACAAAAGCCAAAGTCATCTTTTTAAAATGCTAGTTAGATCATATCACTTGCTTCCCTAAAACTTCCCATTAGCCTAATCCCACACTTAGCAGAAATGCAGACTTTCCCTTCCTATGGACTGCTAGCCCTCCAGCTTCTGGCCCCGACCGGCTCTCTGAGCTCACCTCCACCGTCTGTGCCCTCAGCTATTACCCTTGCCCTGGAGCCCTTCTTGCTGTTCTCAGACACGTTAAGCCTGGTTTCACCTCCAGAGCCTTGTGCTTGAGTCGCTCCTTCCCCAGAAAGCCACCTGGTCCACTCCTTAGTTGACTCAGGACTCCACTCACCTGCCATCTCCTTAGACTTTCTCTGACCACCTGTCTGAACGAGCAGGCTCCCCAGCTGCAAGCCCCGCTCCTCTCCTGGAATTCTGTTCTGTTCCCTTCTCTTTCATTTCATCCCGTGTGTATTATTCATCTACTCCTTTCACACAAACATATACACATATTAAAATACACATTCTCCTGGGACAGAAACTTAATTACTGCTATTTCTTCAATGCCTAGAGCAGTACCTGGCACATATACCTACTTAGAGTTGCAGTGAAAAGCCACATTACTTATGATAGAATTACAGTGTGGAGATATAATGAAACAGATAATAAAGAGGCAATATTAGAAAAGTACCTTAAGGAATGATGATCATAAAGGCTGCTACTCTGGCTTTGATATATACTATACCTGTGTGATAAATCTTTATATATATATTCACAGATATATTCTGTGTGGTAAGCTTTAAGGGAAAAGGACTGACAAAAAGTAGGGACCCATGCGAGAGAAATACATGGAATGAGTTAGAGGAAGAAAAGACATTTGAACTTTGATTTGTTAGCATGATAAACTGAACTATATCTTTCTGTTTTGTATTTCTTAGTACTGCTGGCGATGGACAGGTTTTAACTTCGGCTTTGACCTGCTTGTAACTTACACCAATCGATACATCATTTTCAAACGCAATACACTGAATCAGCCATGTAGTGGATCTGTCAGTTTACAGCCTCGAAGGAGCATAGCATTTAGGTAGGTTGAGTTTCCCCACCCCATTCCACTCACTCCAGAAGAAATGAAATAAGACCTTGATAATTTACACCAACAATAGCAGAACTTTGGTAAGATACAATATAGTATATATGGACATGCAAGGAAATGATAAGGCTCCATTCTTATGTAATGTGTTAATCAAAATCATGAGATCTAGATCTAGTTACGTCAGGGAGAAAGAATAGGCTGGAATATGAGTGATAAAGGATTGATAATGGCTTTGAAGCTGTTGCCTTGCTGTTATTCCTAGCAAATAAAAGGTCCAAACTGGAAATACAACAAGTTATATTTCCAGGAAAACATGTCTGGTATTTATTATCCTTCACTTTCTGTAGAATTTATGTCCAACTTTGCCTGATAGTGGAGCTGGCAGTATTTTTCTGGAAAGGATCCTGACAAATGGGAAAATAGCCTAATAAACAAATTTTTTTTAAAGTCAACATATTTATACTGACTTACCTTATACTGTATATAAAAATTAACACAAAATGGATCAAAGATCTGAACACAAAAACTAAAACTATAAAATAACTTGTTGTAAGAAAACATGGGGAAAGCTTCTTGACATTGGATTTTGCAGTGATTTCTACAATATGACACCAGAGCACAGGCAACAAAAGAAAAAGATAAATTGGATTTCATCAAAATTAAAAACTCTGTGCATCAAAGGACATTACCAACAAAAAGGCAACCCCACGGAATAGGAGAAAATATTTGCTAACCATATATCTGATAAAGAATTAATACCCAGAATATAGAGAAATTTCTTAAAACTCCACCACCAGCAACAACAAAAAAACCCACCAGTTTAAAAAAATGGGCAAAGGACTTAAACATTTCTCCATAGAAGATATACAAATGGTCAATAAGCACATGAGAAGATGCTCAATATCACTAATCATCAGGGAATGCAAATCAAAACCACAAGGAGATGCCACCCTACACCCTTTATGAGAGCTACTATCAAAAACAGGACAAGTATTTTGAGGATGTAGAGAAATGGGACCCTTGAGCATTGCTGGTGGGAATGTAAAATGGAGCGTCTCTTAGGGAAAATAGTGTGGCATTTCCTCAAAAATTAAACATAGAATTATCATATGATCCAGCAATTCCTCTTCTGGTAATTTACCCAAAAGATTTGCAAGCAGGAACTTGAACAGATATTTGTACACTCATTTTTATAACAGCATTATTCACAATAGGCAAAAGGTGGAAGCAACCCAAGTGTCCATTGACAGATGAACAGATAAGCAAAAGGCGGTATATGTCTACAATGGAATGTTATTCAGCCTTAAAATAGAAGGAGATCCTGACACGTGCTACAACATGAACCTTAAGGACATTATGATAAGTGAAATAAGCCATCACAAAAGAACAAATACTATATGATTCCACTCACACGAGGTACCTAGAGTAGACAGGGAAGTAGCATGGTATTTTTCAGTGGCTGAGCTTAGGTGGAAGGGGGAATTCGTGTTTACTGAGTACAGAGTTTCAGATGGGGCAGGTGAAAAAGTTCTGGAGATGGATGGTGGTGATGATTACAGAACAATGCGAATATATTTAATGCCAAGAACTGTACACTTAAAAATGGTTAAAATGATAAAATTTATATATATATTACCACAATAAAAAGACATTTATAAATTATTTTAATAACTCATATATGTATAATAGCACAAGCTTGTAAATATAAATGGATTCAGTGTATAGTTTGAAAAGGCCTAAGTGTTTTATCAAACATAAAAGACTTATAGAGAATATGAAAGAAAAATTAATATTAAAGTGAGAGAGGGTTTATTTAATCTGTGGTTTAAAAATATCCTGTGTTTATTTTTTTATTTGTGATTTTTGTATCCTAGATTACGTTTGGCCTCTTTTGATAGTAGTGGAAAACTAATATGTAGTAGAACAACTGGCTATCAGATACTTACACTTGAAAAGGATCAGGTATGTTTGATTGCTTTTCTTTTGAATCCTCTTTTCTTAATTAGAATTAAAGTTCTTAAGTAGAATTAACATTTGATTGAAAGATTGGTTTGAAAGATTTTTTGAAGGTGAAGATGGAAGCACCATATTCACTTCTGCATAATTGACCTCATTCTACTAGATAGAAGTGTAACTAAGACAACACACACACACACACACACACACACACACACACACACACACAC
>NW_017731464.1:2692693-2793433 GCF_001890085.2 Hipposideros armiger | reverse complement strand
TTACATTACGATTCATAACAGTAGCAAAATTACAGTTATAGAGTAGCAATGAAAATAATTTTATGGTTGGGGGTCACCACAACATGAGGAACTCTATTAAGGGGTCGCAGCATTAGGAAGGTTGAGAACCACTGCATAGGTTTCTAAAAGGACAGACATCTGTAATGTTCCTGTATTCTTTCTAAAGATACATTTGTTTCTTCATATTTCGCATGCATGTAGAAGTTTCAAAACGTCATGATAAAGTAAACCATTTCAAAAAGTAAAATGAGAGCTGTAAAATATTGATGGCAGTTTATTTCTATTAAAACTAACCACCATTCCAAAAGACATATTGTTTTATTGAAAATTTCAGAGTCTATAGTTCACATAAATTACTAAAAACTAGCAATTTTCCTTAGTCTGAAGAGACTGTCATACAACATCTGCCAGGAACCCTGAAAGTGATAGTTCTAGTCTCTCATACTCTGAGAGAGCTCCTTGAACTGCATTCTTCCAGAGGGTCCTCCAACCATTGTTGGAACCCTGGCAACTACATGGTAGATAGTATTTGAGAAGAAAGATATGTAATAATAAAGTTCAGATCTGCCTCTATTGGAATTCTCTATTGGTCCCTCTTGTGCACTCTGGTGTCGCCTTACAGCCGATTCTTAGACCACCCCCTCTGCATTAGCCTCTGACCCATTAGTCGAGAGAGTGTCTCGGAAAACTGAGGCCGGATGGAATGATATCTGTAAAGCTCTCTCGGCAGGGGGGTGGGGGGGTCTCGGCCTGACTGGGACCTGATGGAATGATATCAGCTGTCTCCCCTGGGAGGACATGTAATTATGTCTTGGGGCAATGTGGTGGAGTACGAAGGCATAGCATTTGCTGGAGTACACTGGGAAAAGGTGAATGGAAAAGGCCTTAAGGCGCACAAGAATACACGGTTAATGACTCACAGCACAGCAGTTTACTTCCTTGAAAATAATCAATAAAAACCATGCGTTGACCCGATTCGGGGGCTCAGTCTATCTCTGAAGGCTGAGTCCCTTGGTCTCGCTCTTAAATCTTACTTCTGTCTCTTGTTCTTATTCAATCTGCGTCGCCCCTCTCGTGTCCCATTTGCCCTTGCCATGCAGGACGTGACACTCTGGGGCTGCATAGAAAATGGGTATCTTTACCTTCTACCTGGAATTTCATAAGAAAATATTGTTGTGACTCAAAGCAACCAAAGACTTAAAAAGCACTAGGCCAGGATAATAGTTGTATTCCAAGTGTTCCTTGATTTGTTCATTCAGCAAACATTTATGTCCCTACTACATGCTAGTTTCTATGCTAAGAGTGGAGGAAATAAAGAGGAGCTTATGTTATGTAGCTTATATAACTAGCATGATAAAGATGAGCTAAGAGTATTGTGTGATATAGAGGGAGAAGTCTTTAACTCTTACTATGGGGTTGGGGGTAGGGTGTAGTTATTGTGGGAGAAGGAGAACAGAAGACAGCTCAAAGAAAACCTCCTCTCCTGGAAAACTTGAAAAGTGAATGGACACCTGAACCAAGCCTCAAATGATGAGTAAGATGGAGGGAGGGGAGCACGTGGGTCATTCAAGGAGCTGAAAGGTTTGGAAGAGTTCAGTAGGACTAGAGCTAGGGCATGATGGGCTGTGGATGGAGTTTAGACTTCTTCCTGAGAACTGTAGAGAGTTATGGAAAGATTTTAGTCGGGGAGTTGTACATGTGTGTTTCACATAGGTTATAGATGTTTGTTGTGGAAAAAATAGAAAATATAAATAAGTGGAAAGAAAAATCATACATATCCCACTTAGAGATGATACCAAAATTAGATCTTACTGTTAACTACGAGAGTGCCAAAAAAATGTGTACACATATTAGAAAAAAACTGTATTAAAATAACGCTGATAGTAACCACTTTGAGCACCTCTTGTAATTGCAGAAGTCAAACGTGACTTACATTCATCTTTTGTTATCGGTATATATTGAGTATTACAATTTTAATACAGTTTTTTTCCTTTCTTAAAATATGTATACTTTTTTTGGCACCCTCTGTATTTTGTAACCTGCTTTTTTTCCTACTTTGTTGTCAATAAAGCTTTTCTTGTCAATAAATATACATCCACAACATTTTTATTACTACATATTATTTTGAATATACCGTAATTTAAATAATTCTTCCTTTTGGGGGTTTTTCACTATTATAAAAAATGTACATATATCTTTGTATATTTTTCTGATTTTTTTAAAGGATAAATCCCAAGAAGTAGAATTCTTATCAGATAGTGTATACATTTTCTAATAGCCAAATTGCCCTCTGTAAATACTATCCAAAGTACATTCTCTCCAGCAGTATAGGAGAGTATACCCAACATAATGTGTTATCATTCTTTCTAATCTTTCCCCCAATATAAAATGTAGAAACAAATTATATTTGTTTTAATTTTCATTCCCTTGGTTACTGGTATAGTTGGATTTTTTGTATGCTTATTATACATATTATCCTGTGTAAATTGACAGTTTATATTGTTTATGTTTAAATTTTTAAGGTTTGTTTTCTTAATTTTTGTTTTTTTAGCTGATCCATCTGTTTTCTTAATTTTTAACAACTTATATATTGAAAGTAATAACATCTTGTGATATACTATAGTTTTCCCATTTTTGTCATTTTTCTCTCAAACTTCATGCAGTAATCTAGTAATCTATCCCTTTAATGATTTCTTTTGGTGTGATGCTTAGTCCTAATTATTAGGGTTATATAAATAGTCCTCTGTACTTCTTTCTACTTTTATTTTTGACATTAGAATATTTTTATGATATATCTGAAATGTATCAGATGTATCAATGTATTTGAAATGCCATTTTTATCATGTACTAAATCCTTATATACTTGGTTTCATTTCTAAACTTTCTGTTATGTTTTATTGATGTCTTTGTTGTAGCGACAATATATTGTTTTAACTAGATTAACTTTAAAATTAATTCTAATACCTAGTAATACAAACCCACCTTCATTCTCTTTTCGGATATCTCTGGGTTCTCGGTGTATAATTATTCTTCTGCATGGGGTACAGAATCATTTTGTCAAGTTTCCTCTAAAAAAATTCCTATGAGGACTTTTGCTTTACATTTGTTAAACATATAATTTGTGGAAAATTGATATCTTCCTCTGGAATATGGTATTTTCTACATTTATTTAGGCCTTATGTCTGTAGAATTTATCATTTTCCCCTGTTATTCCTACATATTTCCTAGAAGTATAATGCTTAGTATTTTCTATTTTAATTGCTAATATAAATCTCTTTTTTTCTAATAGTTTTTGATGACATACAAAAAATGATGAGAACCTTAATTTGAGGAAGGTAGCAATGGGGATGAAGAAATGTTGACAGGTTCTAGAAATAAAGCAGAAACAAAGAAATGTTGATGGTTTCTAGAAATAATTGTGTGCAAGGATGAGAAAGAAAGTAAAAGACAGTTCCTGATTTTCTGAGTTGGGCAACTTGATTTATAATAGTAGTTTTTCCTGAGATTTGAATTATAGAAAGGAAAATGAACATGACTTAAAGTGAAGATGAGGACATGAGGAATTCAGTTTAAGGCATATTTAATTTGAGGGCATTAAGGTGAAAATTTGATAGCCAGTGGGTAAATGGGTCTGGAAGTTACAAGCAATGCCTGAGCTAGAAATAATGATTGGATGACATTAACTACAGGAAATGTGTAGAGAATATGACAGGATGGAAACTTACGGGAACACTGGTATTTCAGGGGTGGGCAAAAAAAGTCACCTGGTGAGACATTCAAGAGCTAGGATGGGGAGTCAAGTTAGTAAATAGCCTTCACCCAGGTTATTCCTACAAACTTTGACTAGACCAGAGTGACTTAAGCATCTAAAGGCCACCTATGTTTTGACATCATTCATCTCTGCTAACCCTATTAGCACCGTTAGCGCAGGTGATTGCCCCACCTGACCCATCATCCTATCCACCTTATTCACTTTCCCTGTTTTGGAGAGAGAGAGAGAGAGAGAGAGAGAGAGAGAGACACACTTGTATATAGAGATAATATGTGTATATGAGGTACATATGTATTCCCTACCTTCTTTATCCAAATTTATCTTATTGCTCCTCCAACAAAGAAGCTGTGTCCAGTTGAATGTACGTCAGTCATGTAAATGTTCCAGTTTTATTCCCTCTTCATTCTAGGAACACATGCCTCAGTAAAAAACTAAAAACTGTAAATTTAAACAGTGTTTAGTATTATATTCTCAAAAATGTATAAAATAAGGTGAAACTAATGCATATTATTGCAGAGACTGTATCCATATATTAAAAAAGTAGACGTTATCATTTCAGTACTGCTGCTTTTACTCTGATGATGAATTCTTTTCACCAACTGCTGCTACTGTGTTTCCCTGAAAATAAGACTGGGTCTTATATTAATTTTTGCTCCAACAATCTACATTTATTCATTTATTCATGTGCAAAAATCTACATTTATTCAGTCATGTCTGGCTGACGATCTTAACTGAGGCTTATGTTTGGGGTAGGGCTTATGAGCATCCTGAAAAATCATGCCAGAGCTTATTTTCCAGTTAGGTCTTATTTTCGGGGTAGTAAAGGGTTCCAAACAGATCTGCAGCATGAGTGATTTGTGGTTCTCAGATGTAGGATCATCTCCTGTCTCTGTGGGATTTCAAGGCATTCTCATGTGTATTGAGGGAACTGAACCTGCAATTGATTTTACATGATACTTTATGTTCCAAGAGTCAAATAACATGTCTGTATTAGAGACAGTGGGAAATCTTAGACAAGAGTGGGAACCATGCTTGTTGGTGATAATAATGATGCCCCCACCTTCATCCCAATTATTTGCTATCCATAAGGGCCATCAGAAATTGAAGCCAAATGAGAAATCTACATATTTCTGGACTCAATCTGTTCATAAAATATGTAGGTACTTGATAAGAAATTTTTCAATAATGAAAATAACTGCCATAATTGAGTACTTCATATACGTCTGGCTTTGCTGAGCCCTCTGTGTGCCTTGTCTCATGCAATCCTGTGGGGTGGGTACTCTTGTCCCCATTTTACAGTGAGGAGCTGCATTTTTCAAGGTCAGTGACTTGCCCAAGGCTACACAGCTAGTGGGTGGGAGTTTTGAGATTTGAGCCGCAACTCTCAGACTCCAGATGCAAGCTCTTAACCACCATACTCTTCTCTTTCAGTTCATTCAGTTCAACAGTTTGGTTTTCTGTCTGTTGTTTTAATATTATCTACTTCTCATCAAAGCAACAAATTTGTTTTCTAGGAACAAGTAGTGATGAACTTGGACAGCAGGCTTCTGATCTTCCCTTTATATATCTGCTGTAACTTCCTGTATATATCACCAGAAAAAAGAACGGAAAATAATCATCATCCAGAAAATCCAGAAAACTGAGGATCTCATCAGTTGGAAACATTAGCACTTTGAAAACTTTTTTGGCCAGCTTTAATTTAATGGCCCTGTGATGTTCACATCTAAGGTGACTAACAATGACAAAGGCCTTATGAACTGTACAGATAATTCAGAAGACTATCCTTATCCTCATTACATTTCTATGCATCTATGGAAAAACATTTTAAAGCCAAGAAAATATCTGTCAAACCATCTCTGTTAGAAAGATGTCATCTCATGCTTTTAATTTAGCATCAGTAGAAACTTGTTGTAAATAAATTTCACATTTCTCTGCAACCAAATAGATTTCATTTTTAGCTTAAACTTTGATCCTGCCTAATGTTAGTGAATCTTAGTTATTGATCTGTAAATTTATTTGTCTAAAAGAATGCTAAAGGAGTAATTTGAAAGACCAATTATAAATGCTCTTTCAATTGGTGCACTTAAGGCTGTTCTTTAATTTTTTTCAACTGCTCTTTGATTCTCCCTCCTAATATCCTTCCAATATATAGTTGTTTTTAATCATTAAATACCTTTTTTGTGGTTTTGGAGACTAAGCTGAGGAAACTTTATTAACTTAAGCATTCTTATGCTATTTTCTTTTGCTTTTAATTTAGCTTTTCTAGGATTTTAATAACAAAAAATTCAGCTTCAGACTTTCAAATGAACTTGAATGGGGGGAGAACATGAGTTTGATTCTGAGTATATTCCTTTGCCTTACATGGTCTTTTCTTTGACATTCTGTAAAACTTTGTTTTTGCGTCATAAGATTACTTATGTACCAAATACTACACTTTAAATATTTTCCTATTCTCTGATCTTTAGAATTATTTATGTTCCAATTTTTGGGGGGAATCCTATTTCCTACATAAGCTCAGGACTTTATAACCTCTGAATTGAGTGCCTTTGAGTTACACATGCTAATAGAAATTTCATAGTAAATGTAAATAAGGTCAGAGGATGTCACATAGAAGTTGATGATAAAGCATTAATGTAAAAATAGAAATTATTTTTGTCAAAAATGAGATGTACATTTGTCATGATATATATATGTTGGCTTCTTGTGTTTACTGCTACTTTGAAAAGAGCCATGCTCATTGTCTTTCCAGTCAGAGTGAATACTTTTTGTGGTTAATGTATATTTTTTAGTATGTTTTAAAAAATGGGAATCACTTTTATGTATCTGTACAAACAATAAATACCCATTTGGAAAAAGAATAAATAAGCTCTTGTATAAAATGGACCAAAAAAAAAAAAAAAACTTAGTTGAAACCAGAATTTTTTTTCTTTCAGGTTACAATAGATATTTTCCAATTATATTTAACTTTTGGAATTTATTGATAGTGTTTCTTCCCCAATAATATGTCCATAGATTTATAAATTGTTTCTGTCCTTTCAAAATACATCCTCCTGATTAATTTAAAGGAAGCTTTTAAATGCCTCCCCCATCTCTGCCCCCAGAACTGTAGTTTAAATGTTTCTAATACAATAATTTGGCAGCATCAAGAGGCTACATTTCTTTTTTTAGTATTTGGCTATAATTATATCTCAGAAGAGGTTTTTATATATAGCATCAGAGGTTCCTTGCCTTTTATATATTAAATATAAATACCAATCTTGAATTATTTTAATAATTGAATTTTTTACCAATCTTGGGAGTAAAGATAAAGTTTTGAGTCTATTAGTGAGTAAAATTAATTATTTCATTTCACTTATATAAACTAACCAAATTGGAATTATATATGTTTCTTGTCCATTGGTACTTTCCTGGCTAAATTGCTTGTGTCATCGACAAACAAAACCATAATTTCTTCAGTCACAAGTAGGTTTTGCTGTCATTTGAGAAATTAATAATTGTCAGCTAGTACTTCACATTGATAGCCAAGATCTGCTTGTATTTTCTTACCAAATACTTCAATGTTTGCATACTTTTCACTTTTTTCAATAGGAATATTTTCAATAAAGTATTAAAGTGTCAGCTGACATAGCATATAATCTATTACATATGAAAGCTTTTGTGTTTGTCAGCTTTTGCCTTATAACCTTTACCAAGTCTTTTTTCTTAAGCTGCATGGGCTAGAAAACGATACCCAGTAATAATGATTTTAGCTTGGCTATCAGTAAAGAAGAGGTGCTTAAGAGAAAATGTTCCAGAGTCTCATGCTAAATTATTAAAGAGAGAGATGAATGTACCTTTCCTCTTTAAATACGTATGTATATGTTTGGCTTGAAACTTAGCAAGGCAAGGTTAAATGAACAGTGGTAGTCACTAGCTTTTTTACCAAGTGTTTAGCAGCCAACATTTTATCAAAATTTCAAGGCTCTGAATAGTATTATCATCAATGAACAATTTCAACATCACATGCAAAAATAGGGTTATCAGTGGCTCAGTTGGTTAAGAGCTCGCTCAAGAGTTTGAGCTCTGAGCAACAGCAGTTTGATGCCCAGCCCGAGCTGAGCTGCCAACAGGTGGCAGGATGGCTCAGCTAAAATAAAAATTAAAAAATAGGGTGATCAAAGAGTCACTGTGGGGCCCGCCAGCTGGCAAAGTTGGTTAGAGCACAGCTCTGAGCAACATGGTTGCCAGTTTGTTTCCCACATGGGCCTGTGAGCTGCGCCTGAGCTGAGCTGCCAATGGACAGCTGGATAGCTTAGCTGGTAAGAGTGTGCATGCTCTTAACAACAAGGTTGCCAATTCGACTCCCACATGGGATGGTGGGCTGCACCACTCCCCGCCCCCCCTGCAACTAGATTGAAAGTGGCAACTGGACTTGGACCTGAGCTGCGCCCTCCAGAACTAAGATAGAGGGACAACAACTTGACTTGGAGCTGATGGGTCCTGGAAATACACAATGTTCCCCTTCCCCAATTCCCAACACTGTTCTCTTCCCCAATTCCCCAATGAAATCTTTATAAAAAAAGAGTCACTGTGGCTATCTAAATTTAAGTTAAAATTCAATAAAACTTAGAATTTACTTCCTCAGTCACAGTAGGCACATTGTAAGTGCTTAGTAATCACATGTAACTAGTGGCTATCATATTAGTGCAGATATAGAATATTCCCATCATTGCAGAAAGCTCTATCAAATAGATTTAGTCTAGAATATGGACTATCAATGTTGAAACTATGTCAAAAACTTTATTCCCTTTAAGATGAACCCATGTAAAGAACAGAAAAGATAATAGAGCCAAGGGTGCAAATGATAGATACCTTGTCAATCACCTGAAATGATACGTTGAGTCATAATTTGAAGCAGTGTGGATCTAATCGCTTGACTGCATTAAAAAAACAAAAGGCATAGTACAGTTGCCTCCCCAACCAGAGAGTCTGAAATTCTTCCCAAGGTCCAAGATACAAGGGTGTAAAAGCAAAAGGCCTCAAACATCACTCACTGTTAACTAGTGGTCAGACTACATCTAATTAAAGGGGAAATGACTGAGTTAGCATCATGCATCCATATGTAATGATAAAATAGGATACTTTTGTAAAGGCTGGTGATTTTATATGAAACAGGACTAGCGAAGTTAAAACAAAATTTAACCAAGCTAGAGAGAGTACATTTGCAGAGAATCACAAATGGTTAATGTTGGTTCTTACATAAGGTACACACATACTTTAGTTTGCTTTCATTGAAAATAACTGATTGGGGAAGAAACATAAGCAAGTGTGATCACAAGTGTTGACCTTACTCCACCCTCTCCACTCAAATTCTATCTAGATGGCCTTTAGAATGAGACAACTTCAACTTAGAATGTGTTGGAAACAGGATTTTCTTCCAGATACAACCCCGAAGATATACGGTGCTGGATAATCCACACCTGAGAGAGGGCAACTTGAACAGTTAAGTAAATTAGAAAGCCCTAGCAGAACCAATTTCTATCCCACATCTTACAGGGGAGGAGCCATTTGGAGACACACCATTTCTTTTCCTGGCTAAAGTTGATCCCGGGGCTGCCCCTTTAAGGAACTTAATCCTTTGGGGGGTTTTTTCCCTTTCTACTTTGTATCTTTACCTTTTTTCTCTATACTGACTCATTCACACCAATATTTAAATGGGTTTAAGTTTCTCCCATCTTTGAAAAACATTCACATTTACCTCCACCCAATCCCATATTTTGCTCTGCCATCAGTCAAACTGCAAAAGTTCTCCAAATTCTTCCTCTACTTCAAAAGCCATTCATAATTACATTAAAACTTCCTGAGTCAACAAAGACGTTATTGTTCAATCCAATAGGTTCCATATGGTTTTTTGTTTTCTTTCCTTTTAACTTACATTTAAAATTAACTACTTTGTTCTCCTTAAAAAGCAGCCTTCTCTTCAATTTCTCTGATATCAAACTCACCCAGTTTTCCTTCTGTTTCTCTGGACACTTCTTAGTCTCCCTTTGGGGTTCTTCCTCTGGCTGTCTCCAGGCCCTTTTTCTCTCCTGAGCCTGCACCAGCTGATTTCATGCACTCTAGAGGCTTCTAACGAACATCTGTATTCTGATGATTCTTTATTCTGCAGTTCCAGCCCAGCCCTCTCTCTTCTGAACTCCAGATACACATCTAGTTGGCATCTCTTGGGTGTTCCAACATGGCAGCTCAAATTAGCATATCCAGATATGAATGTATGTTCTTTTATATGCCTTATTTTAGCGAATAATGCTACCATCCACCTAGTTTCACAGACCAGAAACCTGGATGTCATTCTTGAATCCTCTGCATCCAAAAATCACTGTTTTTCCAGTTTCACCAACTACTATTCAAATTCAAGCACTTTCCACAATACTGATACCATTCTAGCACAAGCCACCATACTTTCCAATCTACATTATTGTATCAGCCTCCTATTATATTCCCTCTCTAGTCAAGACTCATTACCCAAAGTGTTCTCTGAATAAACTCAAATATTCCCTCCCATCCTTAAAACCCTTCAAAGACTCCCTATTGCCTTTGCCTCAGGACAACTCTAGCATAGCTTACAAGCCTATTCTAGCCTTGTCTTTACATTTCCACTCCTTTCTCCCCAGTGGCCGCCATACTTTCAGTTCTACACAAAGCCCATCTTCTCCCTTGCCTCTCACCCTTGCACATGCAGCCTCCTCAGCCTCAACAATTTCTACTCATCTCACCTAATTTCTACTTATCTTTAAGGTCTTGTTTGGACATCATTTCCTCCCGGAAACTTTTCTTGACAACCTTTGCCCTCAAAACCTGTTAGGTACCAGTCTTAGGTGCCCTCATAATGTTCTTCCCCTATCAATGCACCTTCACGCTGTTTGTATATCCTTCAGTGGCCAGCAATCTACTCAAGAGCAGGCATGTCTTTTCTCGCTGATTAATCCTCTGGTACACAGGTGTGTGATAAATGTTTGCGTGAATAATTGTATTAATCATGCCTTTTTATTTATTTTCTGATGTTTTGACACCTGAGGTCTCGCTGAGACTGCCCCTCCCAGGGCTAGCTAATTCCTACAGACTGTCCTTGGCCGAGTGCCTTTGTGCACAGCAGCCTGTCAGCAGCCCATACGCTCCGACCACTTTCTTTACCAAACTCTCACAAGCCAGGCAATATTCCTCTGCCCTAATGACTCCAGGGCCAGGTACCAAACAACTCTGGACAGCCCCTGCATCCCAAAACCCGCTGAAATTATTCAAACTCGTCAATCTTCCACAATAAAGTCTTTTACCAATGCTTTCCCCCTTGTTCCCTCTGCCTCCCGACGCACCCTGGTGCTTCCTCTTGTGGGCTTAAACTACTTTCAAATGCTACGTTTAGAATTGGTTTGATATGAAAT
Source organism: Hipposideros armiger (assembly GCF_001890085.2). Taxonomy (NCBI): domain Eukaryota; kingdom Metazoa; phylum Chordata; class Mammalia; order Chiroptera; family Hipposideridae; genus Hipposideros; species Hipposideros armiger. The sequence goes on along the minus strand of NW_017731464.1, from coordinate 2,782,219 downwards.
ATTTTGTGCATATGGACAAGAACTGGAAAGAAAAATGGGGGTGGGCGGGAATGAGAATTGTGTTAAGGTGGTGGATATACGGGTTTTTTCAGATTTCTATAATAACATCAAGTAGCACACTTTAAATGCCCACCGTGGACACAAAAAGGGGGAAGCCACCACAGGAAAAAAAATGGGACTGGAAGAACGGAGACTACAACTTGGTTCTCACTGGAATCTCTGGGCTCACAAGTGACAGCATCAGGACCCGGCCGGGTGATTCTGGGCTGGCTTAGCGCAACCTCACTTCTTTGAAGCCGGAACCATCGTGAATCGTTCCGACGTTTCCCAGTCGGCGGTAAAAGTGCAGTCAGTTCCCGGCCCTCCCAGAAGCTGTTAGACTGTCGCTTCCGGGGCTGTGTGAGGTGGAGGAGCGCTCCGAATGGGTCGCAGTCGCAGCCGCTCCCCACGTAGGGGTGAGTCCAGAAGCAATCGGAGGGTCTGGGGCTCCGTTGGAGGCGCGTCTTTTTTTTCACCAGGTCGAGGGCTGCCGAAAGGCGGGCCCTTTACTCCTGAGCAGAGGAGCGGGAGACGGGGGTGGATGGGGACCATGACCTGGTCCCTCCCGTTTGAAGGCAATTTTTTGTTTTTGTTTTTATCTTCCTAATTAGGGTTTCTCTGACTCTTTGTCAGCCTCCTATAATAACTTTTGTTATGCTTGGGAAATTTAGAATCAGACCACAGTTCCCTCACTTAATATCTGGATGACCGTGTGCAAGTCATCCGACCTTTCTGAGTCGGAATTGGAAGGTAATATTACCTATCTTTAAAAAAGAAACAAGGGCCGGCGGAGTCGCGCGATAGTTAAAAGAGCTGGCTTGGGACACCAGAGGGCCCCCGGTTCGGATCCCACATATGAGGGCTAGTGACACTGCCCTCTACAGCTAAGATGCTGAACAACAGTTCAACCTGGAGCTGGGCTGCTGTGAGTCACCGGCGACGGTGTAGGCTGCAGCCCCTGTGGCAGTGGGTTGCCATGGGCTACCGTGTGTAGCCAGCAGCCAGCGTGAGCAGCCAGCAGCCGCAGTGAGCAGCCGTCCAGAAGCCGGCGACTGATCTGCCTCGCCAGGGAAGAGCGCAATGATGGTGTCAACTTGCGCCAGTGAAGCAACGTCCTCCACAACTAGACTGAAGAACAAGAGGACAGCAACTTGTCTGTTCCCCTTCCCCAGTTCCCCAATAAAAATCTTTAAAAAAAGAAACAAAAAACAAAACTGATGGGAGAAATAATGTCACATTCCATAACACTCAGCATGTGATGACACTGCCTGATTCTCACATGTGCAATGTTAGTTTCCTCCCCAGTTTATAGTAGGGAAATCGATATTTAGAATCTTATGTCCAGGGAGCTTACCTCATAATGTCTTATGCACCCCACCCCCAATAAATGAGGCCGTGCGATGTAAAAAACATCTAACATAGATCCTCGGTTCTGCCCCCTACTTAGTTTTACCACCTTCAACTAACTAGTCAGGACTTGATTTTTTTCAAAGTTAAATGAGGCTGCGATCCACATATGGCTTAAGAAATGCTCAATCAATTAAGAAGTGCTGTTTAACTGTAGAGTACACACCGGATTTCCCTGACTTAGTCCGGAAAAAAATGTAAAAATCTCAGTAATTTTTTTATTGAGTACATGTTTAAATGATAATAGTTTGGATATATATTGGGCCAAATAACATTCTGTTAAAAGTAATTCCACCTGTTTTTACTTTTTTAATGTCACTACTAGACATTGCTCGCAGTATATTTCTGTTGGATGGCGCAGCTCTAGATATTTGAGGTAATTTTCGGCTTTGCAATTTTGTGTGTTTGTATTAGAGCGAAGGCGGTCCCGGTCCGCTTCGCGGGAGAGAGAACGCAGGCGCCGAGAAAGGTCCCCCCGGTCCCGAGAGAGAGATCGGAGGAGGAGCCGCTCTCGATCCCCACACAGAAGACGCTCCAGGTGAGTGCAGAAAATAACCAAAGGTTTTACCACAAGTCCCAAAGAAACTAGTTGTTGCCCTTAACTTTGTTGTTATCACTTCTAAGGGGATTTACAATTTCATTTAATAAGAGGAACTTAAGTCCACCTTATTCTAAACTTAACATTTCCATTGGTAAATAAGGTTATAGTTTCTACTCCTAGAGTTGCCTTAGGAGTAAATGAGAAATAATACATGAAAAGCACTTAACATGGTGCTTGGCAAGAATAAGAAATATGTCCTGTATTATTGGGGGTTTTTTTTAATTACTTTTTTGATGGTAACAGTTTATTCAAGTATATAATCAAGAATATAAGATCTTGGAAGCTTAGAATGGACTCTTGATTCTTAATAAGTATCCATTGCTGTTTAAGGCAACTTTGTGTGTGTGTGTGTGTGTAATTGTTAAAAACTGGTTACATTTTTCTGCCTTACAAAAGTTTTTTTAGCCCTAGCTATACTGAGTGAGACTTTAATTAAACAGTAAACTGTGTTTTTGGTTTTTTGTTGACAATTAGGGCTTAGGCAGACCCTTCTAACTAATTCTTCTAGAGGGAATGGACTCCTGGTTCTCTGGAGCCTGGCTGAACTACCTTTCAGGCAGTCATGTATATCTGTGCTGGTCAACACAGTGGTCAGGTATGTCTCTACTGACACTTTCACTTATTAAATATTAGATCCCCAAGACGACATAGATCCACATCTCCTTCCCCTTCTCGACTGAAAGAAAGAAGAGATGAGGAAAAGAAAGAAACAAAAGAAACCAAGAGCAAAGAACGTCAGATTACTGGTAATGTTATCAGATAAATAACTGTAGGAAAAGTACAGCCTTGTTTAGATAACTTCAGTCATGATACAATTATAAAAGTATAAATTTTGAACATTGAAATACATTTTTTTTACAGTGTTCATTGCATATGGTTTTGAGATTTTGTTTTAACTGTACCTTAGTGTGTTCCTGGTTCTCTGTGGTGCTCCTGATATAGGAAGGAAGTTAAAAACATAAGCATATTTATTTTGGAAGTCCTTTACAACTGGCATCATGTCTGATATTAAAAGTCTAGCCTAAAGGCTCCAAGCATGTCCTTTAAAGCAGTCTCTTCCAACGGAGGGTGGAGAGCACATCCCTTCCTTGCACCTTAAGTTACATTCTATCCAAGTTGAACATGAATTTTTTTTGTTAGATTCAAGTCTTTAGCTAATTGTTTTGTATGTTCTCTGCTGACTATTAATTTATTGCAACCTCTCTTTTTATATATATAAACTGATAGAGTTTTAAATAATATCCCTTATTTTTGTAGAGGAAGACTTAGAGGGTAAAACTGAGGAAGAAATAGAAATGATGAAATTAATGGGATTTGCCTCCTTTGATACCACAAAAGTAAGTAAAACACATAGCGAGTTAAGCATTCTGATTTTAATTAATCCATTATGACTCCAATTTTCCTATTCTTTTACTATCACTTATAACCTCTTCCATTGATACAAGTAGACATGAACAATCTGTGTGAAGGGCTTTGAGAGCACAGAGAAGGAAGCATTGAGGTGCCATTGGAATCCAGGGACTGTTTGCCTGGAATCATGTTTGAGTTAGATCTTTTGAGTTAGATCTTAAAGGGCCAGTAGAGGTGATCAGACAAAGAGGAGGAGGAAGATCACTTGAAGTAAAGAGCTCATGGGGCCGGCCAAGTGGCGCGTTGGTTAAGTGTTGGCTTGGTACGCCAGCTCTGAGCAGCAGAGCCCCAGTTCGGATCCCACATGAGGGCCAGTGACACTGCGCCCTCTACAGCTAAGATGGTGAACAACAGCTCAACTTGGAACTGGGCTGCCGTGAGTTGCTGGCGACGGTGTAGGCTGCAGTGAAGCTGCAGTGAGTTTCCATAAGCTACTGTGAGTGGCTGGCAGCCAGCGTGAACGGCCTACAGCCGGCGTGAGCGGCTGTCTAGTGGCCGGCGACCGATGTGCCTCACCCGGGAAGAGTGCAATGATAATACCAACATGGGCCAGTGAAGCAACGTCCTCCACAACTAGACTGAAGAACAAAAGGACAGCAACTTGTCTGTCCCCCTTCCCCCAATTACCCAATAAAATCTTTAAAAAAAAAAAAAAGAGCTCATGAAAATGCCATGTAGGCATGAAGGAGCATAGTGTATTATGGGAATTTCAAATTCAGTAACTGGTAAAAGGATGCTGATGGGCTAGTGACTACAGGGAAGCTAGAAATAGAGATAGGAGGCAAATCACAGAGGGCTTTTAATACCCTTAGCCATGCTAAGGAATTTAAAGTTGATTCTTTAGGTGTTAAGGAGAGGAAGCAATGACTTTTAAGACAAGGAATGACAGGATTATATGTGTGTTTTGGAAAGATGACCCAGGGCAGCATGGAGGACAGATGGGAGGCAGATTAGATTGGAGACAGAGAGAACTGCTGAGTCGTGCAAGTGAAAGCTGATGAAGGCCTGAACTGAGAGGAATATTGAGAACCATTTAGCTGTCAGAGTTAGTGCTGGTGATGGTGGGAGTGGGAGTGAGTAGTCAGTGATGACTCTGAGATGACCGGCTGAAAGACTGGATGGTAGGGTTACCCAAGAAAGGGTTTTGGGAAGGGGAACTGCTGTGAAACAGAAGAAGGAAATTCAGCTCCCAGATAAAGATGACACTGGGCAGCTACATACATATATCTCATAGCTCAGAAGAGGAGTGGATTGGAGGATGACTGCTGTTTAGCCTTGATCATAATACCTGAGAAAGAAGTCAGAAGTTGGGGAGGGATTTTGGAGGAAGGGAGAGGGAAGAGGGGAGTTCGAGAGAGGAAATGGAAAGGGGGAGGAGTGGGAATGGAGGGAGCTAGTAAGGATAGACAGAGGGACAGTGTGTGGAGAGAGAGTATATTTTTAAAACTTTCTTTTCCAGAATTTTAAGTCCATTTAGCTTTTGCACATGGAAATTAAGATTTTTGAGAAAAATAATCCACTTCCTCTTGTGTTCCATTGAGTTGTGAACAGAGGGGAGAAATTTCAGATGCTGTTAAAAGTTTCTAACTGATGTGATTGTATAGGGTTTACTTTTTTTTGTTTAATGACAGTGTATAAACTAAGGAGTACTGCAGCATGACTATTTTGAGGTGAGAAAACTAAGAATGAGCTCTTATTCTCACAAATGGTTATGTGAACCCCATTGTGGAATTTAATACAGTTTATGAATCAGCTTTATTGCCTCGAATACACCAAGTCTTTGTTTTCCAAAGAGTATTTTATAAGTGAAATGATTTATTAATTTATATTTAGGGTAAATAAAAATATCTCAAAAGTAAAGCAACTATAATTTTACTGATTTTAGAAGAATAGAGAGGGAACATATTAGATTTTTCTTTTGAGGGGAGCAGGGTTACTGTTGCCCAATGTTATGTTTGAAATTTCCTGAGAATCAAATACAAAGATGAAATCTCATTTTGCTTTTAAATGTAGTCTGTACTGAAGATGTTGTTGATAAAGGAAAAATTAGGTGAGAATTTATAGATCCCATAAAAATTATGGAGTACCACAAGAACAAATAATAGTTGTTTGTTTGTTTTTTTAATGACATCTACAAGTGTGTTATTTTAGTTTGTAGCAGTTAACTTCATGACTATCAATTATAGTCTCTCAGCTCACTTGTGTTTTTCAATCATGTATCTTGTGATATTTCATCCTTGATCTATGATGGGACCTTTTCATTAGTCAATATAGTCACTTATTTTCCCTTCCATTTTTACATTTTAAAACATTCAAAGTTTAGTTATGTTTATCAATGGATAATTTTCTAGTCCAGCATGTAAATGAAAATAGGGCTCATAATATACAACTCTATAAATAGTTTTCAAAAATTGGTAAGCCTTTAGGAATTGAACTTAGTAAAAAGGTTAGCATTATTTACTTTTTTTCCAAGCCAATCTTTCTAAGTCATGCCTACCACCTGTTCTTGAGAGGTCAAAAATCATACACTTCAAGTAATTTACCCAGTATTCTCCCCTCCCCCAAAATGTAGTGAAACAGGAATAGAAAAGTAAGACCAAACATATTTATTTTAGCTCCTCTTTAAATGTGTACCTCATCTGTAACATACCTTTAGCCCAATGAATAAGATTTTCCCCCCTAACACGGATATCTAATAAGTATGCTACACAGAGCACACTCCCATGAGTAATAATTGGGAGGGAGTTCAGGGTCACGTATTGTGTGTGTGTGTGTGTGTGTGTGTGTGTCTGTCTGTCTGTCTGTCTGTCTGTGTGTGTGACTGACAGAGATAGAGACAGAGATGACATTAACGGGTGATATGCATACATTTAACAGTCATTTTCTGAGCACCTGAAGTGCAGTAGTCTAGGATGTGAAAATGCAAAGGTGATTCAATCATACCTCTCCATCAAGAAGCTTGCAGTCTCACAGGGAAAATATACGTCATGATAATGCAGGTTGGAACATGGAGGGTACTGTGAGGAAAACACAGTTAACATTGTGTAGGAGTTAGAGAAGAGCGCACTTCCTATCAGCTGTATCATTTGAATTGGGCCTTGAACGATGGATAAGAACCAGATAGTTGAAGATGGAGTGGGAGTTGGGAAGGCAATTCAGGCATGAGGAATAGCAAGTGGTGAGTTAACTTGGCTGAATCAAAAGACCCAAAATGCAATTAATGAAAAAGAGGTTAGATGCCACATAAGAAAGGCCAAGATATAAGTGACACTATTAGCATCTATTAAAAATCAAAATTGCAAGGCCTGTGTAAGAAATGGGATTTGTATGAATGGTGACTGTTCCAGCCATGATTTGAGAATACTATGAGCTAAGGTCATAAGTTAAATTTTGTGTGAATGTGAAATTTTTTTTAATAAAATATTCTTAAATTGTTTATGGTTTCAAGAAATTCTTTGACCAAAAAGGTTAACATCTGCTATCTTATTTCCCTGCATGTCTTGGACATAATATATAAACCATGACTATCTGTTTGTTTGACTATTGTATTAATTGCTTATGTGTGACTATAAAAATGTGAACAGAAAGTTGTAATACTTGGAAGTTTATGGGATATCATCAGGATCTGAAATTTCTCTTTCTGTCATTGAACTGCCTCATTCTTAGATGGATCTTGCCATTTAAGTTTGTCTGTCGGATCCAACTCTTTGATCAATGAACAATACCTTCCCTGTTCCCACATGCGTGTACCCTTCCTGTTTTTTATATGTTTATTGCTTTTCTCCAGGGGAAAAAGGTGGATGGCTCTGTCAATGCCTATGCCATAAATGTGTCTCAGAAGAGGAAGTACAGGTATGCATAATCTCTCATTATTATGTTTGAACCAATGATATAAATGATATGCTTGGGAAAGAATTTATTATGGGATAGCGTGTTTGTAGGAAATGTAGCAGTTTTCCATTGCAGTCTCTTTTTATAATCTTCCTTGCTTATATTCTGGTATGTTAAAACAATTTCCAATTTATATGTGAACTAATAACTATTATCGAGAGGGGTAGTTGACTTAAATGTTTTAGGACTGTATAGATCTTCAAAATAATTTTTTAAAAAGTCTTGAGGCTTTAATTTCTTTATAATTATAAGTTTAAAATAGATCATCCCTCCTGAATTACTTACCTTCTGATTATGTAAGGATTTTAACTGTAAATATATTCTTCTGTTAAGTATAAGCATATTTTATTAATACCACAGGACAAACCAATTCATACATGAAATCTCACTGAATTCCTAATGAACAGAAGAGTCAAGACATCTTCAAACATTGCCTTTCTCTCTCCCTTTATCACTGATAAAAGGCTAATATTCCAATTAATTTAGAATATGAATAATGTGATTTGAGCATGCTGTCAGTTAAGGAACCAGAATTATCATTGACAGTCCTTTATTAAATTATCTTCAAATAAGGTTGTATAGGGAAAACTTAGTACAGTGTGCAATCAGATTTACTTGATGGGTATCTATTGGGTTGTCGGAAAAGTCATGACGCATTTTTGCAACGAAAAACATAGAAAAAATACGTCATGACTTTTCCGACAACCCAGTATTTTAGAACTCTTCTCTATTTCCTTAAACTAGGTGTTTAGTGTTACCTAAAATAAAAATGGATGTTCTGTTGATTTTTTTTAAGTCTGTAAAATCTTCCCAAATCATTTTGAAAGTATATTTTTTTACTTCTGTTTGTATTTCAAAGAAACCCAAAAGGTTTTGAATTATTTGGAAAGTGAAATAATCTCTTTTTAATGTGCATTAAATAACCTTGAATACTTCTTATCCTAGACTTTGCCATTTTAAAGGTGATTTATAGGTTTAATCTCTAAAGCATGTGATATTTTTTATGAGTCCAGAATTTATTCTTGATAAACATTGAATTTTTTCTTATCACAGGCAGTACATGAATCGAAAAGGGGGATTCAACAGACCTTTGGATTTCATTGCATGAGAACTGAAATGTTGAAGAATGATGGTTTTTTCCCCTCATCATAGTCAGAAGAGTGGATTTTGTATTTTCTATTTCATATGCATCAAAATCAGGATCACAGTCCTTCCTCCTTGTAAAGTAAGAAAATTTTATTTATGACGTGTGCAGTTCACTTACCGTGCCTCAAAAGAAAAAAGGTTAAATATTACATTTTTTTCTTTTAGGAAATATCGTTTGGGGTAATCATCAACCCCATTTTTTTGTCCTTATTCCTGTGGAAGCTGTATATGTTTTCTTCTTGGATGCTCATTAGGACTTTTAAAAATACATAAAAGTAATTTGGATGTAAGTTTCTCAAATAAAGCAATATTTCTACCCCTTTGTATTTGATAAATATTTTATTACTATATAAAGTATCTCCCTACACATTTTCTTTATTCATACATAGATTTAGATATCATGACTCTTAGTTTAAGAACGACAAAGTATAACTGAATTTTTGTATATTCTGTGGGGTTTTTTCTTCAATACCATTTATTGCTTTTTCCCCATTTTAAAAGCAATAAATGCTTATTATTTTTTTAAAAATTGAGAGAAACCAAAAAGTAAAAAAAAAAAAAAAAAAGATAAAATCACTTATAATCTACCCCCAGAAATAATCAATGTTAATACTTTGGCATGTGTCTTTCCAGGTTCTCCTATGGGTGTATATTTCTCACTCCCACCCACAAGATCAGAATGTATATGCTGTTCTCTTTTGCTAATCCTTTTTCTCCCGTGTGCTGTGAATATATTTTTAATATTCTTTGGAAACTTATCTTTTAGTAGGACTTGGTTGCACCATAATTTATTAACATCCTTTTGGTGAACATTGGCATTCCTCCCATGACTTGCTGTGAATAGTATCCCTGTTACATTTATCTTTTTTGTTGCATTATTTCCTCAGGTTCAGTTCTTAGATGTGGCATTGCTGGGCGAGATAAGGATGTGTGCGTGCATGTTTGAAGGCTTTTGAGATCAGATAGATAGATAGATAGATAGATAGATAGATAGATAGATAGATAGATAGATAGATAAATATGGCTCGAAAGGTAACAACTGACTCTCACCAGTAAAGTATGAGCATTCCCATTTCATACACATGCACCAATATTTTGGTATAATTTTTTTAAAGCTTCCAATCTAATGGGTAAAATAATGGCATTTTGTTTTAATTTATTTAATTTCTAGGGAAGATGAACATTTTAAAAATATGTTAGCTATATATATATTTCTTTTGTGAAATGCCAATTCCAAATTTTGGATCCATTGGTCTTTTGGTAAGCTTTTCTTTTTCTTATTTGAAGGAAGCTTTTTTTATATTGAAGATAATAACCATTACCCATTCTGTTTCACATCTCACTGATATTTGATGCTCTGGTTAGATTTTAAATTAGGGTTTTTTGGTTTTTTTAATAACTAATAAAAACATGGAACACAATTCATATAGCACAAAGGGTATACAGTGTATCCTTTCAGAGATATTCCATATATGCACAAACATATGTATTTTATTATTCTAATGTAAGCAAACTTTACATACTATCTTGCACCTATTTTTTTTTCCACTTGTACATCTTAAGGTTGTTTCTTATCAGTACATGTAATATTTCCCCTTTTTTTCCTAAGGGCAGCAAATATAGTCCATTGTAGGATAGACTATAATTTATTTAAACTAATCCCTTATTGATGGACAGTGAAGTTTTTAATCTTTTATTTTTTTTAAAGATTTTATTAGGGAATCAGGGAAGGGGAACAGACAAGTTCTTTTGTTCTTCAGTCTAGTTGTAGAGGATGTTGCTTCACTGGCCCATGTTGGTATTATTGCGCTCTTCCCGAGTGAGGCAGATTGGTTGCCGGCTGCTAGACAGCCGCTCACGGCAGCTCTTGGCAGCTCACACTGGCTGCCGGCTGCTCACAGTAGCTTACGGGAGCCCACTGCAACTCCACTGTAGTCTATGCCAGAGCCAGCGACTCATGGCAGCCCGCTGTTGTTCACCATCTTAGCTATAGAGGGCACAGCGTCACTGGCCCTAATGTGGGAACCGAACCTGCCGCTCATACCTGGCGTCCCAAGCCAACTCTTAACCAATGCTCCACTCTGCTAGCCCTGAAGTTTTTAATCTTTTACTATTTTAAAAAATTCTATAATCACTATCCTTGTATGTACATGATTGTATAAGTGTCTTAAATCCTTTATTGCATCTGAAATTTGACCACCTATTTTACAGTTCTTTAAAAGCTTTCCTGGCAAGTTATTCCCTATAAAGAAAATAATAGTAGTATGACTGCATTGCATGATACAGTGTACAGAGCACCTTGGTTCATTGAATCATTTCCCTGCCCAATCTTCTTGAGGCTTCCCCATCTCAGCAAATGGCCCCTCCACTTACTCCTTAGGGTCATCCTTGACTCCTCTCTTTCTACCATGCCCAATATTTGATTCCTTAGCAAATTCTTTTGGCTCTAACCTGGTAGTATATTTTGAGTCCACTTTTTTTGTTGTACAGATTTATTGAAGTATAATTGACATAAAATTGTAAGATATTTCAAGTGTACACTATAGTGATTTCTGACCACTTTTCACCATCTGTTCTAACCTATCACTATACAGTTGCTCTTTGTAGACTATGGCAGTAGCCTCCTAATAGGTCTCTTTCCTTCTTTTGCTGCCTTAGTTTATTCTCCATCCAGCAGCAGAGGTGTACACCTTTTTAAATGTGCATCAGGTCACATTGCTCCTGGCTCTGGTGGTTTTCTATCATTTAGAATAAAGTCCAGTCTACTGTGGTCCACAAGCCTGAACAGTCTGGACCCTGGCATCAATCACCACTAATTCCAAAACATTTTCGTCACCCCAAAACGAAACTCTTTACCCATTAACAGTCACTCCTCATCCCTGCCCACCCCAGAAACCACTAATGTACTTTGTCTCTATGTCTATTTCTAGACAATGTCCAGAAATTGTCTATTCTGGACAATTTCATATAAATGGACATTTCATGTAAATGGAATCATACAATATGTGGTTTTTGTGCCTGGCTTATTTCACTTAGTATAATGTTTTCAAGGTTCATCCATATTGTAACATGTATCAGTACTTCATTTTTTCTTATGGCCCGAATTATATTCTTTCTATTCTATGGACATGAGATATTTTTATTCATCAGTTGATGGGCATTTGGGTTGTTCCACTTTTTGGCTATTATGAGTAATTCTGGTATGAATATGTTTTTAATTCTCTTGGGTATATAACTAGGAGTGGAATTCCAGGGTCATATAGTAGCTCTGTCTTTAACTTTTTGAAACACCATCAAACTGTTTTCCAAAGCAGCTGCATTGTTTTACCTTCTCACCAGCAATGTACGAGGGTTCTGGTTTTCCCACATTCTCTGCAGTTTCCTTTTTCTTATAACTTATCACTGCCTGACACACTATATTCATTTATTACTTTCTGGTTCTCTCACTAGACAAGAAATGGGGCTTCTGGCACAGAGTAAAGCACTCAATAAATATCTGTTGAATTTGTAAATGTAGTTCAGTGAGTTTTTTTTACTTAGCTGCTTCCCTTGATTTTTGTGTTAACTTTTAGTTATCCAAGTAATAGATGGACACATTTTTCCCTGTAAAAATTTTAAAATATTATGACAAAGCTAAATCCCTTTTGAACAGTACCCCATAATCCTGATCCTATTGTCCCTTCTTCACTGAGAATCCTTCTCTGTATCCTTCCAGACTTTTATGTATGCATGTAAGAGTCGGAAATGAGGAAAATACTTTGTTTTGGCGTTTTTCCCCCCCCACCACCACAAATAATATGATGTAGGGATCATTTTACAACTAATTATTTACTCAACACCGCCTGTCATATCTTTCCATACTAGTATATATGTACCTCTACCTTTTTTTTAACTGATACAGTGTTTTGTGTAATATATATACCACTATTTGTTTAGCCATTGCTCTGTTTTTACAATCACAAATATTTGTGGAGTAACTAATTTTTGCACAGCAGTGTTTTTAAAAATATGATATTGGATATCATGATATTGGAGTGTCCAAAGTAGCCACAAAGAAGGGGATCAATATTATTGAAGCAGGAAATTTCAGTCTCGATTTTTACACCTCAAAGAACAAAATCAATTCCTCAAAAACTTAATAAAACAAAACTTATTTTAATGTCATAATGGTTAGGAGATGTCAAACTCAGTTATAAATTAAGGTTTTTTAATTCCAGTTTGGGAACTCTGTAGAAATTTAAGGATTATAATACACCAGCAGTCTTTGCCTTGCCACTCTGAGGTCCTCACTGAAGAGGCATCTGTCAGAAGCTCCGAAGCATTTAATGAACCTGCTGCTCACTCAGCATTGGCATTTACATACTATCCTATACCCACCCGGAGTGTAAGCCCCTCAAAGGCAGCAGACTGAGGCTTAGCTTTCTAAAAGATGTAGTAAAGCTTGTCTGGCTTGATATAATAGCTTATGTCTTTCTGCTATCCCATTTTCAACATTTTCTTTCCCAATTCTATTAGGTCTTCTTGATGCCTGCTTGGATATATATAAATGATTGTCATCCCATTGTTAATCCTATTACACATAGCTTTTTATGTAAAATTCTGGTCATAAAATTCAGGTTCAAACATTCTGGAATTCCCAATTTTTATTTTTGGGGTTGTGCCTATCAGTTAATGTTTATGTAATGTCTTTGAGGGGCAAGGTACTGAGGGTCACCACTTCTACTTTGTTTTAGGATTTTTCAATTCTTCAAAACCTGTACCTTCCGGTTATCTTATTTTACTTGTCATTGTATATATACATTGTGTAAAATGTAGGAAAAAAACCACCATTTTTTCATACTGCTTGATTTCCAGTAGATGGCACCAAATACCCTTTAATAGCATCTTCATGATACTAATTCCTAGTTGGTGTTGCTGGCTAATGGATCATTTCTTCCACCACCACCAGGGAACAGTAAGGGTCCATTCTCTGATGGTTACATAACTTCGTATTTTTGATTGAAGTTTAAGATATACCTGTTTAAATTATTTGCTATTTCTGACTCAGATTTCAACCTTTTCTCCTTTTTTATTTTTTATAAGTGGTGATTTCTCACTCAGGATGATTCTAGGGGAAGGATCATGATACTGAAATAAGACTGGGTTAAAAAAAATGAGTTGAGGGTAAGAGAAAAAGAAAGAGATAAGCTGTGCATTCATCATAAAATCAAAGAGAAAATATGAAAGTATACAAAATCCAAAATTAAGATAATGAAATCAAAGGACTTTTCACAGTTCAGTTTTGATACTTTAGAAGAATTGTATTCATTTCATTATGATTTTCAAATTTGTTTTACAAATAACTTGCAGTTTAAAAATACTCCTTAAAATTGTTATATCCCCATTCTCATTTCCAATTTTTTGTGCTTTCTTGAAAACCTTACCTTCAGTATATATTTACTAGTGTTTTCATAAAGAATCAGCTTTTAGAGCTAATCATTAAAACCAGAAGGTGTTTCCTATGTCAGGTATGATTTATTATGTTTATTCTACTTATCAATTCTATCGAGTTTAATTTTATTGAGTTTGTCAACCATTAAAAAGAAACCTTTTAAAATTTCCAAGCATAATTACCTTTAAATGATTTTCTTTTTCCCTAGTGTTTTGTGACTCAGCTTAAAAATCTATTTCTTAACTATCTTGTCTTTTAAAACAACTGCCAATGGGGGCATTGGTAGCACAGGCTCTGGGTGAAACAGATCTAGGTTCACTTCGTATCTGTGGACCTCAGTTTCCTTATGTGCAAAATGTAGATAATTAACCTACCTAATGGGGTTATGTTGAATAGGAATAGAGATAATGTGTGTAAACTATGAAAGCAAGCTATTTTCATATATTTGCAACAATAATAAACTTTGTAAAACCTTTGTGAAATACAGAGGGTGCCAAAAAAATGTATACACATTTTAAGAAAGGAAAAAAACTATTGAAATTGTAATAATATATACTGATAACCAAAGATGAATACAAGTCATGTATACATTTTTTGGCATCCCAGATATGTTCACGCTTCATTCATTTCTGTATTCAGGACTCTCAACTTACCAAGTTTTATTTCTACTTTTTTAAATGGAGATACAAGTATGTTAACAGTGTAATTTGAGTCTCGTGATAACTTTCATCTCAGAAATCTTGACAGCCTTGAAGAAAAATCCTTAAGTAAACTTTTCAGTTCTATACACATTTATATTGGTACCACCACCACCACCAATACACACACACACACACACACAACACACACACACACACACACACACACACACACACACACACTTATAGCCGTCTTGAAAAGGGAGTATATTTTTTAATGTTTTCATCTAGAATTAAAAGGGAAGGAAAGACCCTAAAAGAGATTCAGATAAAAAACTCTCAGAATTCAACGTCATTCTGTAGGTACAGAAAGTTTCTCGGCTTTTAAAACCCACTCGCGTGTGGGTAGTAAAGAGTGTGTTTGGAGAGGAGCTCTGCTATATACAGCCGCCCGATTCTAGCGCTTTCTGAGAGAAGAAAAAAACGCAACACTGGGAAGCAAGCATTTAACATAATTAAAAAACAGGCTTTTTCCCTCAAACCCTACAGCCACGTGGCGCATGCCTGCGCCTGGAGCCCACCGGCCACTTGCCGGGCTGCCAACATCGCTCTCCCTTCAGAGGGATTCGCTGTGGAGCCCTCAGCCGCCCAGATCCCGGGAGGCTTTGGAACCTCCAGAGCTGCGGCCGCCAGACCCAGGTCTCCGGCCCAGAGCCCAAGCGGGGCAGACCGCATAGGCGAGGCGCGGTTTCAGCCTTACACTCGAAAGACGCCCGGCAGGTCCCCGGAACTTTTCCCGGGGGACAGGTCCCGGCAACAGGTCCCAGGCGAGGCCGGGAGGGGCCGGGAGGGGCCGGGTGGAGCCGAGCTCCGCGACGGCGGGTGAATCAGCGCAGCCGGGCACAGGGGTCGCCCTCCCAGCTGAAGCCAGATCTGGGGAGGAGTTGCCGGGCTACTGGCCACCAGCCACTCGGGGATAGCCGGGCCTGAAGAAGGGTGATGTCATCGTAGCTGGGAGGTTTCGAAAGGCTTCACCAATGGGAGACAGGCGAAGTGGCTTGCTTTCTGTAGCTCTTGGCCAATACTAACAAAGCAAAAGGGGGCCCGTTTGTCGGTATAGAACCAATGGAAAACAGGGAAGGAGCACGAGGCGGAGTTGCGAATTCTGTCACCAATTGGGGAGAGGAGGTGGAGCCTGGGCCTTGTCAAACTTGACCTACCAACGACAGGAGCGGACTCCAGGGGGCGGGGCCGTTATGCCCTTCCCAATCGGACAAAGCCAGGGGCGGGGCAGTCTTTTGGGTGCCCAATGAGGAACGCAGCCGAAGAGGGCCTGTCAAGAGAAGGGACGGGGGGCGGGGGGATGGTGAGTCGGGATAAACACTCGGCGGCGGTGGTGACTGCTGCTCTTCTCTGGGTTCTGTCACGGTGTTGACGGTGCCCAGCTCACCAGCCCCCTCCCCCTTCCTGCGAGCGTGATCGCCAGAGAGGCTCTCTCAACCCTGCTCTGCCGGGTCCACAGAGGGGCGCGGGTGTCCGGCGGCGGCGGCGAGCCCGTGGGCAGTGGGGGTTGGTCCCGTGGCTCCGGCCCCCGGTGCAGAATGGCGGCGGCGGTTCGGATGAACATCCAGATGCTGCTGGAGGCGGCCGACTACCTGGAGCGGCGGGAGAGAGGTGCACGGGGACGGGAGGAGTCCGACCCGAGCAGGGGCCGGGGGCTCTGAGGGGCTCCGCTGCGGGTCCAGGAACCCGACCGCTCCGGGGGTGGTTGGAGGGGCGGAGAGCGCTACCGCGAGCGCTCCCAACCCCTCCAGCTCTCCCCACGCGCGGTTCGGAGGGAAGCCGCCCGCTGCCCCAAAGGCAATGAATGGAGGTGGAAAGGGGGCCGCTGCACCCCGGGGTCCCGAGTGTCGCCCCTCCCCAACCCGTCGAGAGTGGCGTGCCCCCGGGTCCCCTCAGCCAGGCCCCTGGTTTACCTCACCGGGCTGGTCCCGTCCGTCCCCAGGTGGGCCTGGTGCCCGGTCTCCCAGCCAGAGGAGCAGCACCTCCCTGTCCCCCCACCCCTGCTCCCGGTGTTTGACCCGCATCTTCGCCTGAGGCTGGTCCCACTTAACACACCTGCTGGACGTTGCCAATGGGAGACCCAGGCTCCTTGCGCTGAGCGACTTGCTGGGTCTTTCTCAACAATGAGCAGCTGGAATGCTCCTTACACCTGCTCCGAACTGAGGGTATTCACACAATTTAAAAAAACAGTTATTGTTCTGAGAATTCCACCTTGCTCCGTTTAATTGTTTCCACAGTATTCTTTTAATGAAAAATAAGTACATTTTTAAAAGGAAATACTGTGGAGGGGAGAGAGTATTGGATGTCCTAGGCTCATTCATTAACTGGATCCTCCGGTTTTCTAGAAGCTGAACATGGTTATGCCTCCATGTTACCATACAATAACAAGGACAGAGGTGCCTTAAAACGGAGGAACAAATCCAAGAAGAATAACAGCAGTAGCAGGTAATTTGGTAAACATTTCTCTTTCCCTTTTTTGATTATACCGCAGATGACACAAACTGCAGAATGAAAGTTACCTGTTGTGATTATAACCCAGTAAATTAAGTGGCCATCATGATTCAGTAATCCACACATGGTCTTAAGCCATTGGAGGAGGCAGCCCTTCTGATTTGGTTGAGGAGATTGAAAAGAAAAAAGAAATGGATAATATCCCTTTCTTTTACTTTTCATAGTGAAAATTTTATAAACATGTTCAAGCATCTGACTTGACGTAGGTGGTAGGATTTCATATTTGACATGTGAATTAAATATAGTGGTTTGTCTGATCATGTAATTTGTCATATCTATTTATAATGTCAAAGAGGAATGAACCAGGTTAAAATCTGCCTTTTTGGTGATGGAGGAACATGTAATATTAAAATATTAATATGCCACAACCCTTTTATGTTAGCCTTACAGTTCTTAATTCCTAGTGAGATTCACAGGTTTTATTTTGTTAATGGTCAGTGAAATCACATACTAAAGCCCTGAACATAGTTCCTGGTACATATGACTACTCCATTAATGGTATTGCCCTTTTGTCCCCTCTTTGCTCTTAAAATGTAAGTTAGCTAGGAAATCTGTTTTATTAGATCCATTCAATTATACCTTTCATCCCAATAAAAATTATTGACATTTTCATCGCTGATTTAGAATCCTTATCCCTTTCCCATCCTCATGAATAACTAACTCCCTGCCAGTAACTGTATTTGGTTAGTCTCTCTGCTCTAATACAGACCACTAAAAACCAAACCTACAACTCACTTGGTTCTTGCTGCCTCCTCTGTTTTTGATTCACCCCATTGTCCTTAGTGTTGTTAGAACCACAGGATGTAAGGAGCACACGTGTGCTGAGCTCTTGAATAGAAAGGCACCTGAAGGATAACCTGGTAATTAATTACCTGGTGGTTTTTCCATTCCCTCCTATCTCTAGCATTACCTGAGGTGGTAGCCAATAGATCTGTGCATGGGTACCACGAGCCTTTAAGAATGGATGTTCATACTTATGCAATAGTATAAAACAATTTAGCTGTGTTGCATTTTGTTTCAGTATTAATTTTTTTAATTTTGTTTGGAAGAACTCTGAAGCCTTTTGGTTTACTTTTCTGGAAAAGTGTAGTCCACTTATTGCTTTTATTCTTGTCCACTCGTGATTTGAGAGGAATTGTCCACATTAATAGTCAAGGATAAATCCTTAGCACTTTATTCGTTCCTAAGTTTCAAAGGAAAGCTGTTGGGGGGTGTTCAGTGGTAGGGAGAAGAAAAAAAGAGGATGTTGTTGAAGAGAAGTGGCTTGGTCCCAGCAGGTGATTAAGAAAGAAAAATAATGGTAGTTGAGAATTATAAGTCAAGAAACATGTTCTTTCTCTTTTTACTATGAAGCATTATTCCTGAAAAAAAAAATGGCTGCAACTCCTATTTTTCTGGAAAACCTCTATTCTGTTAATGGGTTTGGTGTGCTTTCCATGGTTAGAGACAAGAGGCTATCACAGTTGTCCATATTCTTGACTAATAATTAGTATAATATCTTCAGTGATACCAGGCTCTCTTAGAGACCATGATTAAACCTGGGGTTGGCACCAAGCAATCATATGAAGCAAGAGCCACTTGTTTTGTTTAAATGTGACCACTTTCTTTATGACCTGTTTAGAATGACCCCTACCTGAGCAATGAGACATCTCCCCAGGGAATGCAGTTAGATCCCTTGATTTAAATTAGACTTATATCCAAGGCTATGTATGGTCAGGATTTAGAACTGAGGTAAAGGCTATAAAGAGATTGCTGCTGGTTTACATAACCATTGGATGACAGTTTATTCTTGTTAATTCATGTTGAAATGCTAGGGTCTGGAGGGTACTTTTCCTTGGACAATAAAAAATAAGATTTAGCCAAATATCAAACTTCCTTGGAACTGAAAATGCAGATCTTAAGCTTCTCTAGTTGCTTTTAAAAAAACAACAAAAACTAAATTGCGAACATTGATTGGTTTGGAATCACCCACAGAACTGCTGGAATACAAGGAGATGGAATCTTATTTTCTCTTTCCTACTGATTTTTGAAATCACCTACTAAATATTTAGAATTGAAATCCAGAGTTTTTAAAATTATGTCCTGTTGAATTGTTAAAGCAATCTTTGGCACTCCTGTAAAAGAGGAAGTTCAGGACTTAGCACCCAGTTCTTTTATGAGACAGTGGCTATATAGGTGACCTGACATGGAGTCCTTTTGAACCCATTGTCAGATATTCTGTAGTTTGGCTTAGTTATCGTTTAAATGGTGACATGTAACCTTCATCAGTGATTGCAGAGTTATCAAATCTTTTCAATAATCACGTGGAAAATAATTTTGACACAAGGTATCTATATATTTTTGTAATGCTTTCATTAAAACTATAAATGGCTACCCATCAACAGAGTTGGCAGGAAGTCTCTAAACTGATCATTTTTTGAAAGGTCTGCTTTTTATTAAACACAAACTCAGTTTCAGTAAACCAAATGCATCTCAGTAATGCCCTAGCCATTAGTTATAAGACCCCTTGTACAAATCATCGTGTGTTCAACACCCTTAAGTAACCAAATAAGATCCGTAGTTTCTAGAACGCTGTTCAAAGCTAGGAAGGAGTTGTGCTTCCTATGGAATTTGTTTACAAGTTTATCTTGAGGACTCAGAATTTTTTTTATATGTATCTTCAAAGAATGCAGAAATTTTTGGTAAGAGTTCCCTGCGTGCTGTTATTTTCTCTAATCAGAGACAAGTTCTTTTCAAATATCCACCCCCCTCTCCTCCTCCACCTTCTGAGAGGATGGTCCTTGTCTGCAGGGAAATCGTGACCAGCTGTTGTCATATACTTTCATCCATTTAAAATATCTGTCAGACTTTGAACTTGTTATTCCCTGTTAAAACTGAAATGCCATGTGCTTTAAAGCCAAAGGTTTGCAGTTGCAGACCAGTTTCCTGTTAACTGTGATATCCTGCTGGCCATTGAAGGAAGTAAACCTTCAGAAAAATGTAACTTGTGAATGCTGAGGGATAACTAAGTGAATCAACTTAACGCTTTCAAGTTAACCAGTCTGAAGGTTCACATATCCTTTATCTAGAAAACAAATATTCTAAAACTGAAATTATTGTCATTATTTTCTTGTTTTTTCCTCATGAATAAAACTTGGTATCCCAAGAGCCTCGTGAAAGAGAAGTTTTAGTACCAGACTGGAAATTTCACTCACCCATTCACTCATCCCACCCACCCCTAGTCTCTGGTGTGCATGAACTTGATGGTTGCCCCCCAGATGTAAATGAGTGGCTGAGCATTCATGGAAGTAGTGACCCTCCATTTATCTCCTAGGCCCAGTAAAGTTCTGATTATGGCCCCACAGAATTCATAGCCTGAGACGGGAGAAATCTCCCCAGCTGCTTAGAACGCAGAGAATCTCCATAAGAAAGGTCAAGATTCAGTGCCTTTATAATACTGGGGACACTGGGGGGGTCCTCAAGTTTCTTTATAACTAGTGGGGGGGAGGATTGTGTGAGGAAGACACTGAAGTGGTCACATTGACTGACTTCTGACTTTTGTGGAAACCTGTCCATAAATTCTGAGACCACCTTATATTCAAGCTATAAACACACTAAAAATATGATTTCACACCCACCACAGCTTTCATCCAAGGCTCTCTAATCACTTTTATAGTTGCTACCTCATTGATCTACACTTGTTCAGAAGATAATTGGCAATAAGTTTTATTCCCATTTTACGGAGGGATTAACCCAGGACAGGATGCTACAAAATTTTATTTCTTCCACAGTACCAGTCAGTGGCAAAGCTGGACTTAAATTTCACCCTAACTGCTGCTTTAACCAGTCTTATCGTCTTTATGGGTTTTGAAAGCCCCTTCCTAAATTCACTGGGTAGCTATTCAATAGTAGCATCTTTCAGGAGGTTGTACATGATAAAATAGCTGCTCAAGGGAGTAGAAAGATTGACGGGTTAGTTTTGTCCATTTAAAAGAACCCTGTAGTCAAACAACTTAGCATAAAATTTGGGTGGATATTACACCTAGAAAAAACTGCGGGGCTGGGGTGGGGATGTCACCGGCACTCTTGTAGCCTCAGCCTAAAGAAAGCTTTGTGGAATTATATAACCCAAATTCACATCACACTGTGCAGCTGTTTTTCTCTTTGTATAAATAGACCCCTTTTCTTTCCTTTCTTAAAATGGATTTTCCACTAAGGAATGCGTGCCTCTGAGTTGGTCACTTCTCTCCTTGAACTCTACTTCAGATATTTACATTCATGTACCGCCCCAAAGGGACTAATTTCTTTAGTAGAGCCCACTGAGGTTTTCTTCCCTTTCTCTTCTCTCCTACCAACTTTGGAGAGAAAGAAGTCAAAATAATTCTGTTGGTGTTGAAGTAGTCCTTTCAGATAAAAATAATCTTACTCTTGTCTTATTGTTCCCTCTTTCAGATCAACTCACAATGAAATGGAGAAGAATAGGTGAGTTGGGGATTTGGGGGCTGCAATGGGGGAACTTTCATGCATTTCCTATTCCTTAAGATGAGACTTGTTTGCTCTTCTTGACTTCATCCCACAAGTAGCACCCAATTTAAGAGTTCACTCTGGGCCCTCTAAGCTGAAATCACTGAGGTAGATGAGGGTCTTGCCAGTTCCGAAGACCACATCCCCAGTCTCACCCCTGCAGCCTGAGGGAATCCCATTCCGCATGACCATTCCACAGGCCAGAGCAGTTAGGTCCTAGCTAGTGTTTCCACAAATGGTGTTGTTGTTTTTAAAAAACTTACATGCTACTGAATATAATGGGCAGTGCTGTCTTAAATCATATACATACACAGAAATATATACATAACATACATGTGTGTATTTACAGTTTACTTGTGGCTAAAGATTCTCAAAATTCAGGCAAATATAGGCATAACAGAAATTGGCCCACCATCCTCCCTGGGCTCCATCTTGTTGCAAGCCTGAGCTTATCTCTCTCACCTGGATTGCCTCTTGCTGCCTTTTTAAATCTTTAGGTTCCAAATCAAGTTTGCCCCTCCTTCAATGATGTAGCCTATGATGCAACTCTGGTTGCACATTAGAATCACTTGCAAAGTTCTTATTGGAATGTTATTTAAAACTATTTTTAATGGTAAATACATTATACATATACATTAATACATTCAGGAAGAAGAGAACAAATTTTACTTCTGCTGATTTTATAAAATAACTTTTTATTATCGAATTTTTCAAATATACAAAAGTAGAGTGAATAATGTAATCATATTCTATGTATCCATCACCCAGCTTCAGCAATTATCAACATTTTGCCAATCTTGTATAACTCAGACCACTTCACCCCATGGGATATTTTAAAGCAAATCCACTATCTCTAGTAAAGACTTTGTACCCCCCAAAAAAACATAACCACTTGCCTTTACCATGCTGAAAACAAAATTAATGATAATTATTTGTGGAGCTTTAAAACACACACACACACACACACACACACACACACACACACACACACACACACACACAATAGCCACACCTCACCCCTAGCAATTCTGATTTAATTGGTTTGGGTTGAGACTGTGCACTAGTAGGTTGTTTTTTTTTTAAAGCTCCTTAGGTGAGTCTCATGAGAACTATTGAACAAGCTTCATTCTGGTCTCTGAACTCCCTTCAATTTGAAATACGGGCTACCCATCCAGACTGAATGGTTTTCTTGGTGCCCTGCATGAACAAGAAGATGATCTGTAATATGGCTCTGCAAATATACGTGGTTGTTATCATGCAAACCCTCTTTGAAGAGAGAGCCTGACTCTAAGAGTCAGGATCTGCATGACATATGTCATCAGTGAAAGGGCAAACGAGACCCTTCCTAAGAAGGTGAATCTTAGAAATGGGCGAACATGTGGCATTCCTCTACTGTGGAATTGAGGGAGGGAGGGTGGGAGGGGGAGAGAGAAAGAGAGAGGGGAAGAGAGGGAGAGAGAGAGGGAGAGAGAGATAGAGAGGCAGTAAGACAGTAAGTGCGCCTCATGTGCTTCTCCTCATCTCTTCTTCCCTTTTAATTTCTTTGTGATTGTGTCTGTCCATGCTTTAAGTCAGAGCTGCCTTTATCCTTTAGGGATTTTGTATACCATAAACTAGAAACTCAAAAGTCTCTCTTCTTAAGGTGGAAAGGGAGTCAGGTGTGGCTTCTCTTTTTCATGTTTAGATCCTCTCCCATCTTCCTGCCTTTGGGGTGAACGGGGTAACCTGGGAGTTTTTCTGCTGAAAAGTCTTCTAGTTCTCCTTCTCCCCTCTAACATTTTACTTAGGCATTTATTTTCATTATTAAAATTTCACCCCTTCAGGTAAGGGCTCTTAGGCTACCACAGCTTTGTGCCTTTCACCTCTGCAGGAATGCCACAAAATGTCGATTTTATCATGTATTAGAGCAATTCAAAGATGTTTATTTTCTGCCTACAGTGTCCCAAGGACTTGTGCTCAGCGCTAGGTATTAAACAAGTTCATACTGGGGTATTAAATCAGCATGGACCCCATCTTAGAGGAAGGTAGTTTGTCTAATGAGGAAGACGCAGAGACAGTCTCAGTGAACTTACTAAGCTTTGAGACTGTGGTATGCCCACGTGGCTATTGAGGCCAAGATTCCAGAAAACTGGACTTGAAGTCACCACTGGGCAAGCTGCTTATAGTTCTGACTGCTCCCGCATGACTAGTCAAGTTTTGCTTGTTGAAGGGTTACTTATCTAGTTTCCTTATTGTCCTTTCTTGTTTGGAATTTGGTCCTCTAAAGCCTTGATAATCCTTTCTCTAGTCTACAGCACATGAACAGAAGAGAAGGAAGTAAGGACTCAAATTGACTTCATTTAACCAAGAATTGGCTGCTGCAGTTTAGAGGGGGAAGTTAAAGTTGTCAGGCTCTTCTCCCTTATTGGTGTGGATGCTTAAGATGTTAGGGTGTTGCAGTCAGTTGAACAGCTGTTCTTGTCATCTCCCTGGTTTTTGTAACTGAATGCCATAAAACAATACTGCTTTGCTAAAGGCTACTCCACGTTAGCTATTTTTCACCTTAACATCACGCAAAAAAATTGTCATGGGCCTCAAAAAAAAAAAAAAGTAGCAACTTAGGAAAAGAAGTTCTAACTGCGGGAATTGTTTTCTCTTTGATATTGCAGAGTTGATTATACTTGGGTAAGTTCTTTTACGCAGAAACCTTTTCTGTGGCACTTTAGAGATTCTGAGTAATTGGTGTTCATTGGGACTCCACCGTTAAAATAATCTTGGCATTAGTGGGAAGAGAAAAGATTTCTAGAATGGTGGAGGTGGGCGGTAGTGGTGGTAGCAGTGGTATTTTCCATTCAGTAAATTAGGTGTCCATGATGACCCAAGATGCCATGTAGTGGGTGCTAGGAGTACATAGCCCAATAACGACCTGGCCTCTGGGGTGTAGATATTAGATATTAGAGTCTATCATTGGCCTAGGCTTCTCTGCTTTTTACTAATTGTGTGGGTCTATCCTCCTAAGGAAACACCCTTGGTGTGTGTGTGTGTGTGTGTGTGTGTGTGTGTGTGTGTGTGTGTGGTGTGTTTCTTTTTTAAAAAACTAATCTTGTAGAAAATTTTGAGAAACATAGAAATCATTAAAAATGAATAAATTATCCATAATTTTAGCAGCCAGAGGAAGCCAATGGAACTTTGAATCATCTCTTTCCAATTATTTTTGAAAAACAACTTTAAAAATATAGTTTAGTTTAGAAAATTGGAAAGCTCAGAAAAGCACAAAGAATATAAAAATTGCCTATAATAGACCTTGCAGCAGGAACAACTGCCAACATTCCTAAGTTCTATAGCCACCTAGACTTTTGTGCAGACTTTTTAAAATCAATATGGGATCATATAGTAAATCATTTGTGTCTTCTTTTTAAGCTACATTAGGAACGTTTTCCAATATCATTAAATCTCCTTTTCTAACATTACTTTTAGTGAATGCCCAGTATTACATCATATGGATGTGCCATAACTCATATAACCAATCCCCAATTTTAGGTTCTCCCCAGTATTTTGCTAATGTAAACAATGCTTCCGTAATCTACCTTGGAGATAAATCTCTGTCCAACATCATAATTATTTCTTTAAGGTAAATTTATAGTTGTGGAATTAATGGTCTACACCTTGTTTGGGGTTTTGAGATTGACTGCTGGATTGCCCACCAGGCAGGCTATAGGCTATATTTTCCTTATACCTCACAAGGTTATAATTTAAGACTTTTATGAATTTGAGAAGTAAAACACAAAAACACAGAGATGATTGTTTTGATTTGCATTTCTTGTATTACTAGTAGAGTTTGACAATTTTCATATCTTTATGTGTGAGAGAGAAAGAATTGCCTGTTAAACTTTTGCCCAATTTTCTACTGAGGAGTTTATCTTTTTCTTTCTTTTGAAAAGATTCTATAATACAAAGAATATAGTCTATGAAAGAGATTGCCCTTTTGTGTATCACATAACTTGTTAAATTTATCATTTACCTTTATGGAGTCAGTCTTCTCTCACTGTTTGAAATTGCTGCCTCTATTCTATACTAAACTGTTGTTTATGGCTGAGTCTGTTTCTAGACGTCTTCTTTTTTTTCACTGATCCATCTGCCCTTCCTCTTTTAATCACTGAGGTTTTATCATGCACTTCAGGATCTGGTAAAACAAATCACTACTTTTCTGCCCTTTTTTTTTGTTTTACTGTGTTCTTAGCTATTTTCATCAGTTTATGTTTCCTGATGATTTTTGTAATTAATCCACCAATTACCCATCCCCAAAATACTTTTGAGATTTTCAAAATCAAAATTAAATAATTCCAATATAAATTAACCTTAAAAAGTTCCTATTTACATATTAGATCTTTCCATCCAGGATTTGGTGTGTGTCTTCATTCAGATCTTTCTGTCTTGTAGTGTTTCCATGTAGATCTTGCACATTTATTGTAAAAGGTACTCCTGGGTTTACATATTTTTAATTGCAATTGGTAATTATTAGAATGTAGGAAATCTTGTAATCTTTTTTTTTTTTTTTCCCTTTATTGGTGAGAATTCTGCTGTTGCCTTCTCTTAGATGGAATTCCTCTGGTTGGAATGCCTTTCAATAAGCCCTTCAGCAGATGGAGATGAGTGAATGCATATAAGCTGCAGCCAGTGTGTCAGGTGCTAGAATGGACTCTTTTTTTCAAAAGAAGGCTCTAGCATCTCCTTTAATAATAGACACTCATTTTTCTGGAATGGTATATGTGCAGGCCTTGCTGGAATTAAGCAGCTGGTCTAGAGAGATTACCTCTGCCAGAGTCTTCTGAACCCCATGACAAGAGATTTTTGTGTGTGCTTCGTGGGGAGGACTCAGCCACCTGATCTAAGCTGTTACTTTCATTTGGTGGCGCTTTAGAGATCCTGAATAATTGGTGTTCATGAGGACTCCGCTCTGAGGATATTTTACAGTATTTCAGTGGCATCAGGTCTGGCATGTGAAAGCATTTCAGTCAGACCTCTTCTGGCAGGATATTCTAATTAGTTGCAGATCCCTATAGTTGTTTCTTTTGGGTTTTGGCTTTTCAAATGGCCAAGCTCCTTATAGCCAAGGGGTAGGGGCCTGACTTTTGCGTTGGGCCTGTTGTGCTATGCATTGCACCACTCTTACTGCTTCTGAACTCCCTTGACCACATTCAGATTTCACTGTAGGATGTTGTAACAAACCCACATTGCTTTGTTGCCACATGAGGTTAAGGGCAGGGCCTGGGTATTACAAAGGGAGGATACAAGTATCAGTGTGCAAATCTGGTCTATGTAGATGGGGTGGAGGAGCACTCGGATTTGCACCACTAGAATCCAGCTTCCCTAGACTATATACAGTAAAACCTTGGACTGCGAGTAACGTGGTTTGTGAGTGTTCCGCAAGACGAGCAAATATTTCTAATACATTTTAACTTGGTAAACAATCGATGTCTTGCAATACGAGTAGTTTGTCTCCAGAACGAATTATGCTCGCAAACCAAGGTATTACTGTACCTCTTGGGTGGATGGCGTTTGCCCTTGGAAGAACCTGGAGAAGAGATTATGCTGGTTATTCAACCCATTTCCAATCCCCTCTCTGGAGCATTGGGAGGCACTCCCTGACTTTTTGTCATAAACATTAATAGGCTAAGGGCTAGACCTAGCAAGTACTAATTATCATACATATTTTATATTTTTTTAAATGGGACTTGAAAAAGGAGATATTAATGAGACATATAGTTCACACTTTTAATAGAGAAGTGATTTTATAATTTCAAAATTGTAGACACCGTGAAATGCTGTTTATGCCTTGTTCACCGACTGCCATATTCCCATACAGCTAGCACACGAGTATAGAACGACCTTTGTGTTTTTTACAGAGACTACTATTCACAACCTTAAGAACTCCTCAAAACCTTCCAAAGTTTCAATTAGGTTGGTAATAATGATGCATTTGGCAATTGTTTATAAAGGGATCACTTTAGAAAAAGGAGGAGAGTCCTTTTTTCCCTCAAAGCATGACTTGTAACCTCATCTGGATTTTTCATGTAACCCAGTAAGGCTTTGTTTTGTCCTCAACCCCAAATCTGGAGGTTAGGATCTCTTGTGACCTCTCATCACTTTTAGGAAATAATTTTTAACCCCTTAAGATTTATTTCTTCTTACTTTATACTAAATAACTTCTTTTTCTCACCATACAGCTCACACATACCCATGTCTGAAATTATTCTTATTCACTTCCAATTATGCTATAGGATTTATGAAGCTATATAATTGGTTAAGTCTGTGTTCACATAAAGGTAGATTCTTCTTTGGTTAATAATCTTTTGCCCAATTTTAATGAAAAGTAGTACTCAATGAGGTCCTGTGTGTCGTATTCATTAAGTAGGGCTTTCCTCAAACAGAAGTGATGAATTATGAAAGCTATCAGATTCTACTCTTAGGTGCAGATGTATTATTATTTCTAGGCTATAGGGTAACATAAAATAGACTTGGCTCTTCCATTATTTGGTAATGAAAGAAACAGAACAATTAGACACATAAGAGGCCTGCAGCACATGAATGCATGAATAAATAAATGTGATCTATTTGGAAAAGAAAAAAGCTTATGATTGACTATGAAAGCTTGACAACCTTTATGGGGAAGTTAAGTCAAACAAGATGTGGGTGAAGGAAATGAAGGAATGTGTTTGTTAGAGGGCAAAGGGGAGCCCATTCTGGAACTTTCGGTGGGAGCCGATATTCATCGTGGTCTGAAGGTCACTCAGATAAATAATTCTGCAATAATTTGTTTACATGTTTGATCATCCCAACTGGATTTTAAATACCCCCAAGGCAGGGACTTGGTCTTACTCAACATTGTATCCCCTGCACCTAGGAAGGTAGTAGAGCATAATAATCTTTTGAGAGGTGTTAGTGGAATAAATGAATGAAAGACCCAAGTGTATGTTTCAAGATTTCCACCTGTGAACCTAACTAATTACTTATCTACCCTCTTCACTGGCTGCCATCCTGTTAACTCTGCCCTGACCTTATAATTCTTTTTTGTGTCTTTTTTTACTTTACTGTGAAAATCTGAGGGAGAGCATTCAGTTACACCTTTAATAAAGAAGAGTCATCTCTGATAACAATGCCTCCCTCACAGTACAGACACACACATGCGCACACCTAATCTGACACCATTCCCGGCCTTGACTCCATCCAAGTCAGGAAGAACCTGCAGGGCAACACAGTCTGCAGATAGCCCAATCTACCTACAGCCTTACTCTGTGCATTGCATCTGTTCCTCAACCTGTAAACCTGCTAGCCTGAGAGAGAGACCTGGATAAAATCAAGAAAGCTTGTGTCTGGAGGCAGAAATAAAAAGAGCCCCATTCGGAATTGTCTGAGAGCACGCCGGTTGGCCTAAGCGCCTTCCGTCGGTGCCAGAGCCCTAGTCGGAGGCACCACCTCACAAAGCCTAGAGCCTCATCATTAATGGCTTCCTTCACTTGCATATTTAGCTTTCTATGATTTGTGGCTGACTTGAGATAAGGAAAACTAACAACAGAACTGTGTGGCATCCAAATATATTTTATATTTAAATCTTTACTATAGTTGGACTTTATTTTAATGTTACTCTCCCCACTTCCCTGCCATTGTCTGACTAATCCATTCTTTCCCCCAAGTATTTGCAGTGTTATGTATCTCCCTTATATGCTAAATTCCTGGGAGTTTATTCTGTTCACTTGATTTGTCTGTCAATTGCTATACGAATATATACTGTTTTTAATTATTGAATCTTTATAACACATTTTAATATCTAGTACAGCACATTCCTCCTCATCTTTTTCAAAAATTGTGGTAGTCCCTCACACATTTATTCTTCTAGGTGAAGTTTAGGCTCATTTGCCAGCATTAAAAAGAATACTGTTGGGATTTTCTTTTTTCTTGGAATTATGTTAAATGTGTAGACAGACGGTAACATTGACATTTTTACTGTGAGAGTTCGTATCTAGGAATGTGCTTTTTTCCCATTTATTCAAATTTTCTTATGTCTCTCAGCAAAGTTTTATAATTTTCTTCCCAGAGATCCTTCCCAAAGTGTTTTAAGCTTGTTCTTAAGTGTGCTATCCTTTCTTCTTACTATTAGACGTTAGATATTTTAGGGTCTCTGGATATGGATACACATCTAGACATGAGCTTGGATTTCCAAGATCAGTCCTTTCTGCCCCTCGTTTTATTTTCCTTTGGCCATCGCAGCAGAGGTGTAGGAGGAAGGCTTAGTGTATTTCAGACACTTCCCTCCCAACCCTGCAGTCTCTCCTTCCCTCCTCTATATATGGATGGCATGGAGTCTCTCCTTTTCATGCAGTAGCTTTATAAAATCATTGCTAATTTTTTTAATGTAAGAAATAGTACCTTTAGCATAAGCAAGATCTGAATCTCCATAGAAAATGGATTAGATTTTCCATGAAATTTTGTAATGACAAAAGATGTCTGTTGTTTGTTTGTTTTTGTTTGTTTGTTTTTTAAGGAAGAGTTTACTGAATTGGACTTTACCAGATAACCTCTATTTACCTAGAGAGGCACTTGGAGTTCCCTACCAATTTAAAAGGAATATTAAACAGTGCTATAGTTATCTGTGTTTGCTCCCAGTAATTATCCTCCTATAGAGGAAGCTAGGGTTGATATAATAGCTGCTACCATATATGGCGCACTTCATATCAGGCCCCACCCCAGGTGCTTCCTACATGGTCTTAGTTAATGCCCTCTCAGGTAGGTATTGTCATCCTCCTTCTGCTGAGGACATGGATACAACATGGAGTAAGGGAATTTCCTCAAGGTCACACAGGGAGTAAGTGGCAAAGCCAGGAACCTAAACCTTTGCTCTTCATCACTAATTACTACACTAATATTTGGTTATATAGTGATTGACAGATTCAGAATTAAAAAGTATTAAAAACAAAAAAATTTGAGATACTTAAAAAAGAAACTTACTGAAGAGAAGCTATAGTTTGTATCTAATTCAGTTATAGCCACACTTGATTCTGAGCATTAGTGATTATTATAGCTCAGATCAAAGATTGGTTTCTTTATGCTACTGTAGACCAAAGGTATATCTGCCCATTCAGAATAATTAAGGTGATATTTCTGAAGAGTCAGCAGATGAAGTCTGTCAAAGTTCATGAGCTAGACACAAAGCAGTTGGATCAGGGCAAAAAGAAGAAGCAGTTGTGGGCAGGAAGGAGCCAGGATTTGGCACAGCCCTTTCCTGCTGGGGGTGGGGACCAAGGAGGCTGCGCGTGGCAACAGGAGGACTGTCTGAAGAAGATAGGAAGGGAGGAGACCCAAGGAGCGGTCAGGTCAAGGTACTGAGTGGCTTCCTGTTGAAGATATGTGGCAAAACCCCTGCTAGTTCCCCAAAGGGGGAACTCGTTAGACCTGGTTCAAAATGGGACACTCAGCCCGTCCTAGAAGACCAGAGCCCTTGGCAGGGGACTAGTCAGGACCTAGTGAGGAGGGAGAGCTGAAACAAGTGCTTGCTTTGGATCTGGGAGCTCCATGGGTGCTCAGGGCTGGCTGGAGGAGTCCAAATGCCAGGGGTGGAGCGAGCGAGCGAGTGAGTGTGTGTGTGTGTGTGTGTGTGTGTGTGTGTGTGTGTGTGTGTGTGTGTGTGTGTGTGGATTGAGGATCCTCAGTGGGACCTGCTACAGAGAAGTCTATTTGCTTTTTTACAATTTCTAGTCCAGGGACTAAATTTCACTATTATGTGATGGATCTGAGCCTGCTTCATACACCTAGTCTCTCCCCTGTGGCTGGCCCAGGCACCGACCTGGGATGTGTCTGCAGGCAGGTGGCAAGTGGGCAGGGCAGCCATCAGGCTGGAGCATGGAGGCGCGGGAGGAGGCCAAGGCAGGCGCTGCCAAAGACAGAAGCAGGCTCTGGATCTTTACAAAAATCCAGAACGCGCTTCAGTCCCATTTTCATAGAACGAGGCCAGAAAATCCTGAATGAACATGTATTCTCCTCAGCTCAAATTACTCAAATTGCTTATTTCTAGTTTCACAACTGGGAGTGTTCTTTGGAAATCCACATTTGGGTAGTGAAAATCATACTTTCTGGGCCAGACTCCCTGTGTAGCTAGAAATGACGATGCAGAGAAAGATGACTTTATTATTTTTATCAGTAGACAAACTTCCTAAAAAATTTACATACTCATATCTGTAGATAAACCCACATAATAAAAAGACTCATATGACACTGTTCTGAATCATGCCATCTTTGCAAATAACGAGTAGGCTGAAAAATGTCTAAATCTCATTTTAATTTTTGAGCTTGTTTTCTAACTTGACGATTAGTCTAAACTTTGTGGTAAAAAAATAAGTTGGATAACTGTACAAGTGACGGATTATATTTCCTAATGGTGTTCGTAGTAACATGATCTGTGTTCATCGCTCTTTTTCAAGATTATCGTCATCCAAGGTGAACAAGTACATATTACACACAAGTTCCACTTTTCTCCCCACCCCCCACCATGCAGTAGTGGAAGGAACAAATCTTTAGTGTGCGTCTTTGCTTGTGACTGTAACACATGGGCAGGTTTTCAGAGTGAGTGGGTGTCTTATAAAATAGTAAGGCATTTGTACCATTAAATCTTCCTAGGTCAGGAATGAATGCTGTTCTCCTCAAGCTTCTCAAGACTTAAAGGGCCCTTGGAGGGCCTAGGACAGCTCCTTCAAAATCCAGATGAGGCAGGGGCTCAGACGGATGTCTAATGTTAGATGCACCTTGCAGGAATGTCCCGAAGTCTTTTTTTTTTTTTTACACACTTTTTTTTTTTTAAGATTTTATTTTTATTGGGGAATTAGGGGAAGGGGAACAGACAACACCTTTTGTTCTTCAGTCTAGTTGTGGAGGAAGTTGCTTCACTGGCAAATGTTGGCACCATCATTGCGCTCTTCCTGGACAAGGCAGATCAGTCACTGGCTTCTGGACGGCCATTCACTGCGGCTGCTGGCCGCTCACGCTGGCTGCTGGCTACACACGGTAGCCCATGGCAACCCACTGCTGCAGCCTACGCCATTGCCTGCTACTCATGGCAGCCCAGCTCCAGGTTGAGCTGTTGTTCAGCATCTTAGCTGCAGAGGGCAGTGTCACTGGCCCTCATATGTGGGATCCGAACCGGGACCCTCTGGCATCCCAAGCCAGTTCTTAACCATCGCGCCACTCAGCCGGCCCTCGAAGTCTTGATATGAAGGGTGTGAATTGACTTCCTTGATCAGTACCATACTCGTTGACCTGTCTTCAAGCATTCTGAAGCGGTTTTCTTCATTTAGTCTGCATTCCCAACTTTTGTTAATACAGTAAAATTTTTAAGAGGGAGGAAAAGGGCAAACTAAGCTGTCAGGTTTTCTCCCAGTTCAGCTGAGGGTAGCCTCCTAGGCTTCCAGGAGCTCTGCTGCAGGTCGTTGCGTGTGGGTAGCGGCCATATGTCTAAAACCCCAGGGCCCTGCGCACTGATGAAGGTGCAAAGATGTAGTAGAGATGGACTCTGTCCTCGAGAAGCTTAAAGCCCAGTTGACTAGATGACATCACCCATTTAGCACACCTGAAGCCCGTGGGAGGGGAAGGCACTGTGGCAGCCTGGCAATGATTAAGCGGTAGTCCCATCTTCCTAAGGAGTTTGCAGTGAGTGGTTAAGTAGCACTGCCAAACGATTCAGGCAGAACAGTGAACTTCCCAATGAATAGTATAAGCAGACAAGTCCTCAGAACATGGAGGAATCAGCATGGGCTGGAATGGCTTGTGAAGGCTTTAAGGAGGTGGTAGGCTGAAGAAAACATGTTGAATCTTGGCTGTTTCTCACATTCATAGACTCTGACAGGCTCTAGAATAAAACTCAAACCAAGGTTTCAGTGAAGTGTTAATCAATTTCCAACATTTTAGGAACTCTTGTGCTTCTGGTCAGTCTGTGACTAACGGCTCTCTCTCCAGTGGGTCACTGTGGCTTCTGCCTCATCTAGCCTTTCCCCTCTCCCAGTAGCCCTCCCACTGTGCCATTCTGCTGCCCTCTAAAACATGCGTGGCGTTATCTCCAGCTGTTCAGCGTGCTTATTAGTGTAGCAATACCAACGATGTACTTTTTCATTATGTTTTAAAAATATATTTAACTTTTTGAATAACAATAGTTTACATGGTTGAAAAACCAGAAATTATAACGAAATATTTAGTAAAAATTATCCCTTTTTCCTTGTCCCAGTCGGACGATTCCCTGACTTCTCTCTGCCCAGCTACTCTGACTAGTTTCTTATGTATCATTCATTCTACATGTCATGTCCTTACAAGAAAACATGAATATAGATCATTTTTCCTTCATTTTTTACCCAAAGAGAGCATGTTGTATGCACAGTTTGATATCTTGCTTTTCTCTACTGAATAGATCTGAGAGTTCTTCTCTAATAGCACACTCTCATTTTCTTTTCATAGCTGCATAGTACTCCACTGTCTGGAGGCACCACAATTTATTCAACCAGTTCCCTACTGATGCTCATTTGGGTTATTTCAATTTTTGTTATTTCAAATAAAGCTGTAATGAATAACCATACACATACATTATTCATATGTGTAAATGCTATCTATAGCAATGATACAGTTACAGTGATTTAGTGGTCCTGAGTGGGGAAAGAGAGGTATGGTGTTAAAAGGATTCTCACCCTGGCATATGGTTATTTTCTGAATTTGGATGTTCTCTATGGGTCATATCATTCCCCAGAAACCTGGAGATAACCTGAGAAATGTGCCTAATAATTGCAGATATTAGTACGTACCCCAACACCTGTTTTATAAATAGGCTTAACTGTAGAAAATCCTGGATTTTGCTTCTCCTTGGTTTTCACCAGAGTTGTCTGGTTTCAAAAGGTGTTTATTTGGCAAGAGGTCATTGGTGGCATTTGTCATCACTGGACCTGGAGAATTTCAAACTCTTTTAGAACTTGTTCTTTAGGGGTGCCCTCTGGCCCACCTTAAAATTCTCAAAAGCTACTGTGATTCTGTTTTTGTAGACGGGCCCATCTTCGCTTGTGCCTGGAGAAGTTGAAGGGGCTAGTGCCACTTGGTCCCGAATCAAATAGACACACTACGCTGAGTTTATTAACAAAAGCCAAATTGCACATAAAGGTAAGTGTACCCTTGAGATGCCTTTTTACCTTTCCTTGTCCAGTAAAGGTTTGTTTGTTGCTTTGAGGGTAGCAAATGTATATCTCCAGCACAATCCTCCCCGTTGAGCTCTCCCATCCCGCCTCTTGGATGAATCACAGGCATCCCAAAGTCAACATGTCCAGACCCAACTGGTTATTTCTCACCCCTGGGCTCTGGAAGTTAAGTGGTCCATCCAACTGCCCATCTGGTCATGCAAGCCAGAAACTCAGGCTCATCCTTGTTAGCTCTTGTTCCTCAGCCATCTATATCTAAGTTGTCTCTGAGACCTAAATATTTCAAACTATTTCACAGCCTTGTCGCCTTTCATTGTCACCCCATCATCTACTATAACAAACTCCTCAAGACCCCTCTCTGAGCTGATCTCCGTGCTTCCCAAGAACACTCCTTCTAGAGCTCAGATCAACACGGCATCCTACTTAGAACTCTTCTGTGGCTCAAGACATACTCTGTCACCAGGCCTGCCCCATGTGCTGCCTGACCTGGCCCTCACCTGTGTACCGCGTCACCTCGGGCCATGAAGACTATGAGAAGCTAGAGGACAGATTTGTAAAATCAAGTGATCTATAAAAATGTGTCTTCTAAGCTCTTATGTTGAACAATTTGGAATCCAGGCATTGAAAGGGATTGTTATTTCCTGCTAACAAACACAAGTTAATTGGGATTTGGCATGACACAAAAAAGTGCTTGCGTAATTGGGACATGCACTTGAATAAGCACACAGCTAATGGAAGTCTGTTCCATAAGCACCCATCCCATGCAGCGCTCTGCTTCAGAGGTCAGGTGTTCAGGCCCCCACTGCAGGTTGGGGGTTCCTGCCTGCAGTGTTTTCAGTATCAGAACTGAGGGGTACTAGGATGCTAGAGTGTCAGAGCTCACCCCTAGAATTCCTGCAATAGTACAGGTATCTACAGCCTTGTCGATGCTGAAAATGTTAGACGAAGACTTGACTCACTAGCCAGTCAGCTTCCTGTCTCCTCGAGAAGCTAGACAAGTGACACTCCAAATGGCTTCTGGGGAAAATTGGCCCATTTCACCGCTGGAGAGGAAGATGCAGGGTCATTGGCAATTTTGAATCCTGCCTGCGAACTCCAACAACTAACTGCCCCTTTGACTTGCAGAAACTTGAAGATTGTGACAGAAAAGCCATTCACCAAATCGACCAGCTTCAGCGAGAGCAGCGACACCTGAAGAGGCAGCTGGAGAAACTGGGCATCGAGAGGATACGGATGGACAGCATCGGCTCCACAGTGTCCTCGGAGCGCTCAGACTCCGACAGGGGTGAGTCCCCCTCCCTGCGCCCTCCACCCCTCGCCCCCTCTCCCTTTTCCTCTCCCGCCTGCAAGCGGCAGAGCAGAGAGGGAGCTCAGAACCTGCTAGTAACGTAGAGAAGATGAGTTGTGTAGCCTCCAGGAACTAGCCCCTCTTTTCTGTTAGCAGTGAGGCAGCCGCCTCCAAAGAAGGGCCTTGACTGGAGGCGCTTTAATTTTCAGCCTGAGTTTCCTAAAGAGTGCCTTTCCCACTGTCTCTCTTGTCCTCCCACAGAAGAAATCGATGTGGACGTTGAAAGCACAGACTATCTCACGGGTGAGTTGGACTGGAGCAGCAGCAGTGTGAGTGATTCTGACGAGCGGGGTAGCACGCAGAGCCTCGGCAGTGACGAGGGCTACGCCAGCGCCAGCATCAAGAGAATAAAGCTCCAGGACCATCACAAGACGTGTCTTGCTCTATAAGAGAGAGTGGTCGCTTCGGCTGCCCCCCCGGATGGTTCTCCCTGTCGGATCTGATTAGGTAGTGTATTGGACCTGCCCACAATCCCCTTGCACGTCAACTTCAGTGTACCACCTCTACCAAAATCAGCTTTGTAAACGTTTTCAAGGAAGTGCTTAGGATTGTGGGTTTCTGATTGCATCCACTAGCTTCTCTCTCTCTCCATAAAAATTCGTCTCTGGGAGACTGTACATTCCAATCAATTTGAAACACCCAAGGGTTCTTAGACCGAAGAAGCAACTTTCACATCTCAGCCATTTCCTGCCCGCCCTCCCCCCTTTATTCACCGTCCCCACATAGCCTACCAGACCTTGCTTAAAGTTTTCTGGCTTACCATGTTTCTTGCCTAGCAGAAATGTACAAATGTGTCTTGTGCTTAGGAAACTGAAGGAAACAAACTTCTAAAGCTGAGATCCTGATCTCAGAACTCCAAAGTAAGCCTTGAAAGCGGCATTTAAGAGCACTTAACCGTGGACCTCACCCCCGTGAGGCGTCAGGAATACCTCCAGAAAACATCCCCCCACCCCCAGGCTCCTTCCCCACCCTGCGTGTGGATGGGAGCAGTTCTCACTCTAAAATGGACACCTGGTGAGCAGGTCTTTGGGGTGGCACAGCTGATAAACGTTCCAGTATTGTTTGTTCTCGCAAACAAAACGGTACAATCTATTTTCTGTGCGACATGCTTGGGACCGCTTTGTGTATGGCTGTCCCCAAGGCCATTGCCCCTCAAAGTTTGTTCTGCTACTTGTCTCTGGAACATTTTTTTTTCCTACCTCAGAGATAAATGAGATCTCCATTCCCCACTTAACACAAAGTGATTCTGCCTCTTTTTTTCCCCCCTGAATAAGTGACATTTGGTCCAATTCTAATCTATTTTCCTATTTAACTTTCAGCAATAACTGAGCTTTGGCGCTAGCTGAGCTAGTGGCCACCATC
The DNA here is from genome assembly GCF_001890085.2 of Hipposideros armiger. Taxonomy (NCBI): domain Eukaryota; kingdom Metazoa; phylum Chordata; class Mammalia; order Chiroptera; family Hipposideridae; genus Hipposideros; species Hipposideros armiger. Next base: position 2,744,670 of record NW_017731464.1, on the reverse strand, counting down.
AGTGAAAGAAAAAGTCCACATTTCTACTGTGTTGCAGGTGAACAGGAGGGGATGGTACCGTGTTACTGGAATCCCTCTCCTTATTATTTTTGGACACACCCGGAAACTTCTTTATGGAGGCTTTTGGGTTGATAGTGTGAAAGGCTGATTTTCCTTTTGGGTTATGATTTCTCCCTTAAGTGGTCTCCCACTTTGTAGCATTTTTATTTAAGCTAAAACAGAGCACATGTATATGTACATAAGACACATTAAATCTATAAATACTATTTATTCATTTTATATAAATTAATGTAATGGAAAACAAATTCTTATGACTTTGTGCTTTTATAGATGTTCTAGAAACTTTGTATGTAGGTATCTACCAAATTGGTTCATTCCCCTTAATATTTTTGAGGTCTTGGTGTTTTCAGCCTCTGGCAAATCTTTTTCATTGAATTTGAACCATTTGTAAAATCTGTGACGCTGAAACAGAGTGTATGTCACAAAGTGATGAGAACATTCCTAAAACCCACAGACGCACTGCAACCTAAGGGCTCAACGGCTGAACCAGTCGCGGACGGCCACCCCGTGCTCCCCACTGGCCTGTGGTCTCTAGCACCCAATGGCCTCGCAACGCCTCCAACCCTCACCCCCCGCCCCCGCCACCTTCCACACAACCAAACGTTCAAATGCACTCTACACGGAAGCTCATTCTAGATATGAGGAGCAGTGTAAACAAAGCAAGATTACTTCTGTGTGTTTCTCTTTTTCATGATTCTTTAACGCATTAAAATCAAAATTAAATTGGAAGTAGTGGATTGCTAAATGATCCCAAAGTCATATGGTATAACTCTTGTTTTTGTTTTGTTCTGGTTTTTTTTTCCCCTTCATTTCAGCTTTGGGTGGGGGAAAGGGGCAGGTGACACAAAGGATTTTTTTACTGTTGGAATCTTTTCCAATTACCAGCTGAAGATTTGCACTGAAATACAACTTGTATGCCTTTTGCATTTTTAAAGCCTGCTTCCTGAATTTAAGCAGAGTGATAGTGTTCAAAGAGCCAGCTCAGCCTGTAACATGTTTGAAAAAGATAAGTCTGCACTTTGAGGTCCCTTTCGAATGCCATTCGCTAGACCTCTCAAGCATTTTGTTTAATTGCTACGTTCAAGCGCCTCACAAGTCCATGATGCTAGATGCTGGATGGCATCGAAAACTCAAGACTTTGGGAAAAGCTTGTGGGCTTGCATTTGGGGGAGGGGAGGGAACAAAATCTGTGTATTTGTTTGTTTAATTTAGAAATAAGGCATCTGAGAGGTGCCATTCTCTGTGTTTTAATTGTTGTGCCTTTGAGTTAAATTGCATTTTTGTCTTTTGGTTGAAATATGAAATGTACTGTCCCAATATAAAACAGTAATTATTTGACCTTTGCACTGTTTGTCTGGTCCTTTTCAATTTGACTGCATAGAAATGTGGAACTTGATAGATCGCTATATTTTTAATGCACTTGTGATAAATAAACTGACACCAGGGTTAGACATTACCTTCAAAGCTCGAGGTAAACGGAATCAGCATGCTAGACGGGCCTCTCTCTGACCAAAACTGTAACCCTCAGGACCAGCAAACTCAGCCCAAGGCGGCTAATCTCACCTCCCCATGCGGCTGATCAGCAGCCCTGATTCGCCAATCTGCCCTCGTTCACTGATCTACCAGCGTGACTTACGAGCTGTACTGTCTTTTTGGTTGTTTAGGGGTTTGGGGGGTTTTTTTTAAGCAAAATGGAAAACCTTTCTATTAGGGTTGTTGTGGGGAGGGGATGGGCAAAGATAAACCCCAGCCTTTAAGACTTTGACAATTGTACGTAAATAGAGATGTGTATAAATATAGGCACATGCATATTTTTATGTGAAAATGGATTTTAAAGAGCTAAAAAGAAATCTAAGCCACACTCTTGTTGACACCATTGCAATGCAAATGGGAAAATAAGAGTACGTAGTCCAATTTAATTGTATGCAGTGAGAAAATATATATGTGTGCTTCTGGTAACATCCCAGAGAACATAGCTGTCCATGCCTGTTGGCTTAGGATGGCAGGCTGAGCACCCAGGGTGTTTTGCTTTGGGTTTTCTTTTGCTAAGCAGAGATCTTGAATTCATCAAGGTGCTGATAGCGACTGCTGACACCTTTCTCTAGTCATAGACATCTAACGCTAGTTAGTGATTCAGAGAGCATCACGTTTTTGAGCAGGACCTAGATTCTTCTGTCAGCCCAAGACTGAAACAAGGGCAGTGCCCACTCAACACTGAGCACAATGTGGGCCTTGACCCTGCCATCGGCCACGGGAGTGGTTTGGGTTTTTTTAAGGCGGGCATTTTCCTTTAACCTCTCTCTACTTGTTTCGAAAGAAACAGAGGGACCTTACCTGGGTCCCAATGGGCCTCTCTCCTCCATCCCCAAAGTGGCCAAGAGCAAATCCTAGGGTGTGAAAAAAAAAAAGTATAAACTAGGTAGGATTGTGATGCTCAAAATAACTGTCTAGCAATATCTTGGGGCTTGCTAAGGGATGTTATGGGCTTTTTTTGTTGCCTCACCCCCATCCTTTAAAGAGAAAACTTATTTTTGCAAAGTCTATCCATACACATTATTATTTAGGCTTTTTATACCATGCTGTATTGGCAAGAATACCACTTTTATTGTGCTTCACAATCTATTGCCCTGAATCTCAGTCTTGTTTCCTCAAGTTTGTCTTCCCCCTTTACCTGCTCTGCGCGTTGAGCACCAGGAAGTCAAAGGCTGCCAAGCCGTATCCTGCATGGCAATCTATTTTTCTATGTCTAAGGATGAATGCATTATGTTTAGGTAGCTGGCTATTACTGATTTTAAAAATCCTTCCTGGGAGAAGACCCAAAGGCCCTTTAGATGAGGTGGTCTTTCCCATTCTACATGCGCTCTTTGTTTTGAAGATGCCTGGGGAAGGGGGGAGGGGGGAGTGCAATATGTGATTTATCATGACTTTCATTAATATTACATGGGTGATTTTCTTACACTATATTCTTCTGAAAGAAGAAAGAATTGTCTAGCACTGCTAGAGTCAGCTATTGAATGGCTGAAGAAATTGAGTGTCTTCATCTTCTCTCAAAAAAATCATACAGTGAGAATTAGTAAGGCACTCAATTCTAAGACTTAACCAGATTTTTAAATTTTAATTTCTTAATTTCTTTTGGAGGGGGGGTCTGGGCAGGAGGGCTGAGGGGGCATTCTTTATTTTAGCTTTTCCCTGAGAACCAGACTTGCCTTTACCCCCAGTCCCTACAATTGGTGCTCTGGGACTGTCGCGTTAACCATCGATGTTGGCGGCCATCTTCCTAGTGGTAAACACAGCCTAAGCAGGGAGCAGCAGATGAGAGAGTATACAATTCTGTTTCCAGATGTTTCTTTATGTAAATACGACGCCAATGTAAATCCTGTGTCAAGACATAGAGAATGGTGCTTTTTACTACATTTAGCACATGCATTTTTAGAACAACCACATGTTTTAGAGAATCTTTGCTGTGTACATGTAAACTTCTGTATTGTTCAACCGTTTAACAAATAATAAATTATTTCATTATGAAAGAAACCTTGGCCTTCCTGATGCTTTGTACCCCAGTTGAACCTCTCATGGTTTTTACTGACAGAACTGAGTTAACCGGATTCCTTTTTGCTTTTCATTTTGTGGACATTTTTACTGGCAAAAATTTTCAGTCCTTGGATCCTGTGATAGGAGTTTTGATCGTGTGACTCTGGTTGAGCCCCTTTGTTGATCAGAATTTGTAACACTGCTCATGCCCTCGCTCTTGGCTCTCTCCTCGCTGCGACATCTCTGGTGTGTGTGTGTGTGGGGCGGGGCTGCACGACAAAAGACTTCCCGTCTTTGCAGCAGCCATGGTCTGGTGGGAAAGATAACACCACTGTAGTTAGTTCTGGAATAAAGTTATACAGGGTCATCCTCTGAGAAATCACAGAGATGGTGGCATTCAAGCTGGGCCCTGAAAAAAAAGGGTGGTGTTTGCTAAGAAAGGAGCCCTTTCAGGGAAAGAGGACATCCGGTGCAGGCAAGCAGGTGCCGGGAAGGGAGTCACTCCATGGCGCTTGGGTATGGCCTGGAGGCTGGGAGCACATGGCAGGCGATGGGACATGTGCAGGGAGGACACCGCACTGAGAGACCTCGTATGTTGCACAAGCCACTGAGAGGAGGAAAGGCACCTGGTTGAGGAGGCCAATGCTTCTACATAAATATTAACCCCTTTGGTTAATTTACATTTACTCATTCATTTAACAAACAGGGATTGAGCATCTGCTCTGGGTCAGGGTCTGTCATAGAGCTGTGAACACACCAATGAACAAAACACACAAAATCCTGCCGCCTGGAGCTGCCTTTCTCGTGTGACTAGCTGCCTTGGGGGCTCCAGTCCTGGGCCTGGCAAGTTTCCTGAGCCTAACGCACCATCCTGACCTGACTATCTCCCCCACCAGAGAGCATTTATTCAGAGTGAAGAAGACAACACAGGGTGTCTTTCTCCCTGACCAGTGACTTCTTATTCTAAAAACTGTCTACAGTTTTATGAAAGGTTTTCATGGCACCCTCAGTGTTAACTATGATGGCATGCAGCCTGCACGTCTTAAAGCAAAGGGGCTTTCTGGTACTTCTACTTAGGAGAAGCGGCCTAGCTCGTCTGCTTTCTTCAAAAAGCAGGGGCAGCGTGCTAGGCCTGTCTAGGATTTGTGATGCTAGGACCGATCTCGGTGGACAGGCTCCAACCTGAACCTACCAGAGAGCGAACTGTCAGCAACAATAAAGAAAGCGACATTCTACCGCGGCGTCAGGGTCCCTGCTTACTGTGGCTGAGGGGAGAGGAAGCTTTGCACCGCAGATAATGACGAAGACAGTGCTCACATAAAGATAGTCTCCCCCACAAGATGACAAAACTTGTTTCCAAGGTTTCCTGACTTTGTCCACAATAGCCTGATGAAAAGTGCCCTCCGTTATGCTGTCGGGTCCTTGTCACAATAATGGCCAACTCACATGTCCTCCGTGAGCACTGAGTACTCTGCTGCAAAGCTGCCTCCATCACCTCTCACATCAGCCCTGGGGGATGGGTGTCTGCATGATCCCCATCTCACCAATGAGGCAGCAGGAAGAGACAGGTGAGGCACTTTGCTCAGTGTCCACAGAGCTAGTGAGCTCTGACTCCAGAGCCCCACTCCCTTGCCTCCATTTTTGCAAGAGCTGTGTCCAACTGCAACCAATTTGTCCACGTAGAGCAACCTTTCTCTTTTAAGCCTTTCAATGCAGCTACCCATTTGCTGTGGAGGGGTCTTAGGGTCCAGTTACTGGGGCAGAAATTGGGAATGCACAAGACAACTGTGGATTGCCATAGCTAAGTCATTGCACTCCCCGCCATCTCTGCCTACTGTGGGGAATAGCCCCGACTCCTGAACCTCCTGGGGGTCTCGTTGCAATCACCCAGCATGCTCCTGGAGGAAGACCTCCTATCCAGGAGGTGAAGAAGGCATTCCTTCTATACCACATCCTTTTGGTTGTGGACCCCATGACATCACTTTACTTATTCAACCAGTATTTACTATACAACTTCCACCTAGGCCTTAGAGTCCCCACTATCAAGTACCACTTTGGTTTACCACTTAGATGTCACCGTGAGGAAGGACATGCCTACGCAAGGAGGGGCATGCCAAGGCTCTCTGCCTAGAGACTCTGCAACAGCTCCTTGCTCCCACTGTGCTCTGGGCCTTCCCATCAATCAGGGCCATTCGGCTTCCAGTGGCCGAGGGTCCCACAGGCAGGGCCTCCACAGGAAGCGTTGTCCAGGGCTCGGCGCTGATTGGGTGGAAGCTCTCTGCCCACCTGATCCCATGTGGAATTCTTGGCGCATCTTCGTGGAGAACTGACAAGGTGGAGGGGGCTGCTGACTAGGTGTGAGCTATTGACCCAAGGAAAAGGAAGCCACACATTGGGAGATAGTGACCCTCTTTCAGCAGACAGAAGGGCAAGCTCTGCCAAGCTGGAGCCTCTGGGACTCTCGATGTGCACGTAGGCAGCATCTCCGGTGAAGACAGCGGGACAACTGAGGCAAGAGCCAGCGCAGAAGCAAAGGGTATGGCCCCATGGCCAAGACAGCTGGGTGTCTGGGGGCTGAAGAGGTTCACTGAGGCTCTGGGGTAAGAGGGAGGACGTGGCTTTTACAGGATGTTCTTGGCCATGCCTGGGGGCAGAGGTGAGCAATGACAGTCAAGGTAGGGAGTACCGGGACAGGAATATATCTATCTTCAAGGAATCCATGGGCCTGGGTGAGAAGACACCTGGGAGGGCATAGGAGACAGAGGAAAGGGAGAAACACATCAGCCCCACCCACCCTGTTGGCCACCCAGATGGCCAGGCTGGGTAACAGCTGGGGGCAGCCCCCAGCCCTGCGGTGGCCAGTGGGGATGGGAGACCCAACATCCATCTGCTAGAAAGGCCATTCAGTTAAAAACAGAATGCCTGACAAACTCTTGCCTTGCTGATTTTCCCATCACCCAGAAGGTAGAAGATGCTGCTGTTATCACAAAGCCCTGGAGCTAATTCTGACCAACAAGGATGAGCAAGTAGAATGAGAAACCCTGAACTGGGGGTGGAGGGGGCATGGTTGCCATGCTTTTTTAGGTACCAGGGAAGGGTCCTAGGTGGCGATGGTCAAGCACACAGACTCTGGTCAGGTGGATCCAAGGACCAATGCCAACTCCACCCTTTACACCCTGGGTGACCGGGGCTCTATTTTCCCAGCCTGTAAAACAAAGCTAGCACAGCCGTCCCTCAGTATCTAAGGGGGATTGGTTCCAGGACACACCCCCACTCTGATACCAAAATCCAAGAGTGCTCAAGTCCCTTATATAAAATGAGTAGTACTTGCATATAACCTATATTTGCATATAGACTACAACAGGCTATGCCTACACATCACTTCATTCATGTGGACTCAGTGTAATGCTTAGCATGTGGCAAATTCAGGTTTTGTTTTTTTAGAAACTCATGGGATTTTGTTTTTAGAATTTTCTTATATCGGTTGGTTAAATTCACAGGTGTAAAACCCATGGGTACAAACAGCTAACTGTACTTACTTCTTGGGGCTTTGGGGGAGGGGGAATTAAGTGAGATAGAGTATTAAAAAGAGCCTAGCCCAGCACCTGACATTCAGGAAGCATTCGATACATGTGAGCAATTATGATTATTTTACTAACAAGGAGAAAAACTGGAGCATTGTCAGGAATATAACTTAGATTTTCAAAAGACAAAATTTTGACGTTGACAAAAGGAATCAGCTTGGAAGGGAAAATCGCATTAGATCATAGGGGAGTGTTCAAATATGTCATTCTGACTGTGCTATTTAGACAACAAACAGTGGGCAGGAAGTGGTTAAACTGAAAGGGGGAGCAGAGAAGAGGATGACTCAGAGGCATGTGGCCAACAGTGGGGATAGGGGTGTTTTCAGGTGTTATCTCATCTAGGTGCTATTCAGAAAGTCAAACCCTAAAACCCCTCCCTGCAGGGCAGCTCCGAGACTCTCGAGACTCTCGAAGAGAAACAAGGCAGTGCAGGGGTGGTTCAGAGAGAAAGAAAGAGAGAGAGAGAGAGAGAGAGAGAGAGAGAGAGAGAGAGAGAGAGAGACCCTTGCTAGCATGTGTCTCTCCAACAGAAAGGAAATTCAGAGCAATAGTAGCTAGAGCTCTAGAGAGACAATCAATGAAGACACCACACTTCAAGTGTAAATTCTGAGTAACTACAGAGGTTGTGACAAGTCCCTGCAACTTTGCAGCTAAAAGCTTTGGTCAAAGCAGCTGCTAGTCAAGTACAGACCAACACAGGACCTGGGTCCTGCTTTCTCTCCAATACACTTAGATCCTTTAATCTTGGGCAAAACAACCTTTCAGAACTCAGTCCAGGGGTCCCATTGCTTTCCCTGAAGAATAGGTGTGTTTCCTCAGTGAATCATTACATAGATCATCTTTCTCTTCTTGCTTTGGCTGCCAGGAAGCTCAGAGCCAAATTCACACCTCACCTTTCATAATTTTGTGATTTTTATATTTGTGTCCTAAACTCCCCCTAGTCTTTTCTCTGACCTTGATTTTTATTTAAAAAAATTTCCTATTGTAATATATGTAATTCTGGAAGTCAATTTCAAATACACCTTGGATAGAACCAAGAAGACATGGTTGTATAAGAGCGCTGCATATGTACAATAAAAAAAACGATTTGGTCTTTTCCTTTGCAAGCACAGGATAACGAGGTTGACTAAGCAAGAATAAGGTTATTGGAATCGAGAATATTGAGAGGGAAGGTGAGTGTGGCATTTTTCTTAAGTACTGGAAACAAACTTGCCAAAGAATAGAAGGGAGCTGCCTCAGAGCTGAGGTAATCCTGACTGATCTTGGGGAGCCAGTTCACAGATGCCAGAGGCAGCGGCAGAGTTGACCTGGGTCTGAGTCACCTGTCAGGAGTGGAAAGAACACTACCTTTTCTCCCTAACTCAAAACAGTTAACTGGATTGCAAATAAATGGCAATAACCTTTTTACAGGACTAGCCTAGACTCTGCTCTGTTGCATGTTTTCAAAAAGAAAATGACTTTTACATTCATTTTTTTACAAATTACTCGTGGCTCCACTGAGGTTAAATAGCAGACACAGTTTGACCTGCAAGAAAGTGTCCGGTGTCGTGAAAGGAACGCTGTCCCCAGTCCTGTCCCATTCAACATGAATACAGTAATTTGGAGTCAGTTATGGATGGCACATTCCCCACATCTGGGGTGACTCCTAGGTAGCAAGGTGGCACCCAGGTCGCCTGACAGAATCAGGACCCAAAATGTGTTTGATGGGCTGAAGTGAGGGAGTGTCTTGGACAAGATGCATTTTAAGAGATAAGTGCAGGCTCCTGTACTTGGCCATGAAGGGGCCAGTCACGGAGGTAAGTGCTGTTTACTACCGGTGGGTCAAAGAGGAAAGGGACCCCACTGCCCACAGAGTGAAGGCCCTCGGTTACATGAAGAGGCCAAAGAACAAACCAGAACAAAGGAGGAGCCACCAGAGGAGACTCCAGAAAGCACTAGGCCTCAGCAAAGCCCAAGCTGGCCCCCTGCTTCCTCCCTGGCTCTGCTTGCAACTCCGCAGGCTGTCCCCACACCCTCCAAGATCTTTTGAAAACAGATGTCAGGTCCCAGGCTCCCTCGATGCAAAACCCTCCTGTGGAACTCCATTCCCCTTAGCTGAACATCCGAGTCTCTTCAGTGGCAAGTCCCCACCTGATCTGGCCCTGGCCGCCCTCCCTGATGTCATGTCCTATTACCCTACCACCTCAAGCACTCCACCCACCCACTCTGGCCTGTGGGCTGTTCCAAGAACTCCAGGGCCTTTGCACATGTTACTCCTTCCACAGGGAATGCCCTCCCCCTGACACCTTCTTGGCTTGTTCCCTCACTTCACTTAGGTCTCTGCGCAAATGTCACCTTATCCACGAGGCTCCCACAACTCCCTCTGCATAACACTGCCCATCCCTCATCACTTTCTATCCACTGTCCCCCTTATCCTGATTCATTTCTTCTTACCACCCCATGGCATATTATATTTTTGTCTGTCTGATGCAAAAATGGGGCTCTGCCAGTGCAGAGACTGAACTCTCCATTTCAGCTCTGTCCCAGCACCTAGAACAGTGCATGGTATACAGTGGGTGCTCAGTTATACATGTGAATGGATGGATGGATGCATGGATGGATGGAGGGATGGAGGGAGGGAGGGATGGATGAGAGACAAACTTCAGGCTCAGAGCTGAGGCAAGACAATAGTCTCTAATGTCACATGCCCCAAGGGCAGATGGTGAAAGACAGGGAGGGAGGTTTTTATTGCAAATTAAGAACTTCATCACCCTCAGAGATGTACAAAAGCAGCATGGTGAGGGCCACAGAAAATGCCCAGGCTTTAGCACAATCCAGATGACTTGGTCAAAAACAAAAGAAATTTGATAGAAAAAAATCTGGTTAAGAACAAATTGGGAGGCAAGCAATTCAGCCCGAATGACAATTTGGTCTAAAAGTATACTCCACATTATTTTTCAAACATTGGGATTTTGATGTAGCAGGGAGGCGAAGTGCGTGCTTTTTGTGTCTTTTCAAGTATTTTGCTTACATTTTAGAATAGTTTCACCCTCTGCTTTAACTTTCTAGTTTAATATTTCAGCCAACAATTTTAATTGTTCATTTCTTAAAATTTATTGTGAAGTATCATGCATATAGATAAAAGCACATAAAACGTTAATGTACAGCTTAGTGAAATATAGTGTAAACACCCACATACGCACCAGTCGAGAATGAAGACACTGCTGGCCCCCAGGTGTCCCCAAATGTCTTTCCTGACATTGCACCTCTGCCTCCCTGCTTCTGCCATAATCACACCCCTTCCTGCCTTTATAATTTTGCCTCCTGAGCTTGCATTTCTATGCACTGTGGTTTAGTTTTGCCTGTCTGCTTTAGAATATTATTTAAATGGAACCACTGTACATGTCTGCAACTGGCTACTTTCACGCAACACAGCTGTAAAATTTGTGTATGTTGTACGTAGTTGCAGAACATTCCTTTTTACTACTGTGCTGTGGTTTCTAACAGCCAATGGTGGGAACGATCCAAAAATAGGGGATTGGTTCAATCAAGTATAGGTGTTTACAAAACGAAGTACTATATAATCCCATGTTTACTAAAAAGGAAGAAAGGAAAAATGAGAATAAGAGAAAAGAGAAAGAAAGAAGGAAAATACACCCATATGAAGGTCTAAAAAGAAAAGTCTGGGGCCTGCCGAGTGGTGGGCTGGCTAAGAGCTGGCTTGGGAACGCCAGCTCTGAGCAGCAGGGCCCCGGTTCAGATCCCACATGAGGGCCAGTGACGCTGCACCCTCTACAGCTAAGATGGTGAACAACAGCTCGACCTGGAGCTGGGCTGCCGTGAGTCGCCGGCGATGGCGTAGGCTGCAGTCCCCTGCTGCAGTGGGCTCCCGTAAGCTACCACGAGTGGCCGGCAGCCAGCGTGAGCTGCCAAGAGCAGCCGTGAGCGGCCGTCCAATGGCCAGCGACCCATCTGCCTCACCCAGGAAGAGCACAATGACAACACCAACATGGGCCAATGAAGTGATGTCCTCCACAACTAAAGAACAAAAAGGACAGCTACTTATCTGTTCCCCTTTCCCAATTCCCCAATAAAATCTTGAAGAAAATAAAAAGAAAGAGAAAAGTCGGGAAAAATATGACATGTGTGACCTAGGGCGAGTGAGAGGGTACAAGGTTTTTCATGAAACTTCTTTATATATTTTTGGATTGACCTCATTTTCTGGTTTTCCTATGAGCACTCATTGCTTTTGTAGAAAAAAAAAAGAAAAAATACTAAAAGGAATTTAAATGATGAAAAAAATTAACGAAGTAATAATCAAAGAAAAGGATCTGAAATTTTGTGGCAGTTTTTTATGGGGGAGAGGGAGGAGAAGGGTTCCTCCCAGTTTATTTTCAGCCAATTATGTCTCCTCTACTTGTTTGATGATTTTTAAGAATTTTTTATTTTAAATTATTTTTAAAAAACTAAACAATGAATGTTTCCATGTTCATGAGTTTTGCAAATACTTTACACAACTGTTTAGTTAACCAAGACCTATTTGTCAGACACTCCTTTCAAAGTCGTTTCCACTTACTCTGTCTTGCCTTACTCTGTTTATAATAGATGAAAATAGCCTAAATTCATTTTGATCAAACGTTTGTCCAGACTGACTTGAACGTTCTAAGTCAGGCTGGCTTAAACTCCAACCTCAGTTCAGCACTGACCTTTTGCACAATTGACCGTTGGGCAGACTAACCTGCCCCCAGTTTCAGTTTCCCCATCTGTTAAATGGAGATAAAACTGACGTAGCAGGGGTTTTGTGAGACTTAGAAAGAAATTGCCAAATCAGCAACCTGTGAGTCACCTCAGGCCAGGTTCTCCGTCTCAGCACTATTGACATTTGGGGCTGGAGAATTCTGTGTTGGGGGGCCATCCTGTGCATTGTGGGAGGGTCGGCAGCATCCCTGACCTATACCCTCTTGATGCCAGTAGCACTGTGCCCCCCACAAGTATAACAACCAAGAATGTTTCCAGACATCACCAAATGTGCCCTGGAGGCAAAACTGCCCCCAGTGAGAGCCACTGCCTCAGGCTTGTCTCCCACATCCCATAACTAATACCCCCCAGGTCCTGTTGGTTCCTCCTCCCGTTACCTTGAGAGTTGGTCTCCCTTCCCCGTGGAGCCTCTTCAGCCTGCACCTGGGCCAGTTACTGGACCCCAACAGACAACCTCCCTCCATCAAGTCTGATTCCTTGTGCCTGCTCCCTGGGCTGTGGGACTGGGCAATACTAATGTGGGCTATTGCTCCCAACTCTTCCATCTCAGTAAGTAGCCTGGCCTTCTAGAGCTATCTTATGTTACTTGGCCAAAAGCCAGTGTCATCTGTAAGATATGACACTTTTGTTTCCCATCTTTTGTACCTGCTTAAACCCATGGATGAGAATCTGTTCGATTGCCCTGGACAGGGAGGTGTGGGGTGGCCTTGTGATGGGTTAAGAGGAGATGAGGGGGACAGATCCGGCTGGATGGGATGGGTGGTGGTCAGCCCTGGAGAGAACAGGCACCCACATATCACTCAGTGGCCTCACCCTGAGGAAGTGACAGGACATCACAGGGAGGGGTCTTCTGGTGTCCCTAGGAAAGCAGGACCGGAGAGCCTGTCTTCTAATGCTTTCCTCACCCAAAGCAGTACAGCCATGTGGACTAAAAGGATCATGTGGACCGCGATAGGGGCGTCTCCATGGTAACAGTGCACCTGGGCCTCCATGGCTTGCATCCCCTCTCCCCTCAATGCTTCAGTGCTGCACATAATTTCAGGACCTTTCCCTAATCCAGAACAAGGCGTGCCCCCACAATGACTGAGAGTGACTGTCAACAGGCTGGCGAATGGGGACTCAGAGTTGGACATCATTAGCTTTAATTTCAGAAAAATATTTTAAAAGGACATTTCTCACACCTCTTTGAGTTTGTGAACTGAGGCTCAGATGCATTAAAAATGCAGATTCACTATGTCACTTCCCTTCCTATAACCCTTCCAGGCTCCTCATGATTTAAGAACGAAGGACCTGATTACACACAACAGGAGCTCACGCTCCACACTTGCTCCCAGGGCAGACATCACTAATCAATCAGGGCATCTTTCTGGCTGTGTCTGAACACAGTCCCAGAATCCTTCACAGCACCACCCACCGAGCAGCTACATGGATCTGACTTGGTACTTGAACTGAAGTCATGTATTTTCTCTACTTTAGGACCCACATCCACCACCAATCCCACACACATGTTTTACTGCTTCTTAAATCAGGGTATATCACTGGTACATACATTTCTATTACAGGTTTTTTTACTTTCTGCAAAAAATGATATTAAACGTGTAATGCACTTTTTAATTGAGTGCATATTAGAGCTGAACAAGTGCAGCATCAGCTATTCCCACCCTTCTGGAGTGTCCTCAGAGGTTCTACAGAACCCTCCACACCTGGACCTCTGTCTCCCCACCCCCACCCCAGGCACAACTGTTAGCCAGCACCAGCCCTCCCCCCCTCCAGGTGCTAGCCCCCTTTCCTCCCTCTCTCCCACCTCTTTTGGGAAATAGCCACTTGTCTTTCAAGGCTCAGCTCAAAGAGCTCCGTGGAACCCTTCTACCACATGACCTTCCCTAGGCCCTTGCACAGATGGGAGAGGACACAGCCCGGGGCCTGGCTGCGTCCCTCTTCTGACTGTAAATCCCTAGAGGGCAGGGCCCACTTCACACACAGGAAAATGCTCTAACAGGAGCTCAGAGAGGCAGAGCAGGGCAAGGCTGTCCCTGGGCAAGGCCTATAGGCAACATAACACGTGCCTTGGAGAATTCACCCCAGTCCAGGCTCGGGCAAGGCTGGCTCACGATATCTGAGCAGTCAGGACTGGAGAACCAATTTATGACCCCACAATGAGGAACAGAACACTGACTGGGTGGGGTTGATGGTCAGAGTGGCCTGACCAGCATTTGCCCTCCTTGCCACCCAGCCAGGGAGGCCTAATTTATTACCCGGGTTGCTTGGCAACAGAGAACTCTGGATAGGACAGTGACTCATGGGAGTGGAATATGTGGTAGCGTCAGTTCTGTGTCTCAATGTGTCTTCAGTGGCTGAGGACCAGGTGGGCAGGCCAGGTCGCCTCTCTGGGACACAGAGGTGGCCACTCCCTTGGCATCACCACGGGAAGACTGTGGCCTTTGGTCTCTGACTCCAGCTGCCCTCTTGATGGACACATTGTGTCCTTGAGATAAAGGAATACCTTCAGACTGGCACAGGAAGCCTTGCATACCTGGGAGTCTTAGCTCCTCTTAAAATGACTGCAGCCTGATATCATAATTTATCTGTCTTATTTGCTGCCAAGGACCCCCGCCCCCATACCTGGCACTGAGCAGAGGATTAATAACTGGTTTGTTTTTCATAGGCACATGGGTTAGCAATTCTGAAATTACTTCCTGGGTATTCTAGGATTGAGCAAATAAGTAGCCCGGAGCCAGGTTTCTCATTGTTGAAGAAAAAAGTTACAAATATGGAAAGGGGGAGGTTAGAATAAACCCTAGGGTGCTGGGTTGGAATTGGAGGTATCAGTATGAACTCAAATTTTTAATATAGAGAGCAATGGATAGAAAAACATATACAGATGTATGTTTTTGTCTCAACTCTGATCGCTGAGAGGACCTACAAGTCATGACACACCAGTAGCAATGAGCACATCTGACTCCCAGGTGCCGGTTCCTGCCTACCAGACTCTACTAGAAGGAACCAGGGCTCCTTGGAGAAATGGCTGATTCCAGGGCTGGTGCACAGAAGACACGAGATCAACCTGAAACACCTTGTAACAGGAAATAAGGAAGAGCTCAGATTATGATGGGGACATGTCCCAAGAAGACAGGAACCAGCTTGAAGAGGCTCCCAAGGGCAAATCTAAAACAATTGAAGCATCAAAATACATAGTGATAGTATCAGAGTATAACTGATTGAATAAGAGTCTGAGTCTACAGTGATATAAGTAAATGATAAAGAAATGAACAAGAAGGGATATTCCTTTCAAGTTGAGCACCGGCTAATAAACATAGAGAGGTAGGATTAGGAGATCACCTTTGCAGGCAAGGATCTCGTGGGGAAAAATCTGATGAGAAGCAGGTTATTTATATATCATATGGAATATATACTATATTTTCCATAGTATCAACCCAGAAGACATTCATTGATTACACAGGGAAAAGTAGTTTATAGTGGAGATACCTGGCAGACACCACTTGGACCAACTGATTCAAGTTCACTTCACCAGTAACGGACAAAGGGGCATCCCATGCCTCCTGATATAATGCACTGAGAAGAACACATCACTTCTGGCCATTCCTGCCCAAAATGCATAGCCTGAGTCTGGTCATGAGAAAACATCAGAGGCACCCAAATGTAGATTCGCATTCTACACAGTGGCCAGGTCTCTTCATAAATGTCAAGGTCATGAAAGACGAAGACAGACTGAGGATTGGTTCAGATTAAAGGAGACTGCAGAGACATAACAACTACATGCAATGTGTGGCTGGATTGCATCCTGGACCAGAAAACAATTGTTTTCTTTTGCTATAAAGGTCATTAATGGGTCATTGGGATAGTGTAATAAGGTCTGCAGATTCGATAATAGTAATATTATGCCAGTGTTAATGTCCTGATTTTGATCATTGTATTGTGCTTCCTTATATAAGAGAATCCTTTGTTGTTTTAGGAAATAAGCACTAAAATATTTAGGAGTAAATTTACATTATATTTGCAATTTTCAAACAGTTCATATACATACAGATACAGAGAAAGAGAGTGAGAGTGAGATTAAATGATAATGTTAATTGGTGAAATGTTCATGTTTGGAGAAAACATGGAAATCCTTTGCTCTATCTACTCTTGCAAATTTTCTGTAAGTCTGAAATTATTTCAAAACAAAACTTTAAAAATAAATGTTTGCTAGATAAAAGCATGAGAAATTATCCAGCCCTGTCAGGGGAATTGGTAGGTATTCAGTGTGTAGTGTCATTCTTAGAGAAGAGGGGTCTCCAGGGGGCCACGAGTAGCCCCTTAACTAGAGGGATTGAAATGTTCTAGGCCAGGGCTTCCCAAACATTCGTGAGCATAAGAATCACCTGCAGATTCTAGTACCGGTCCAGGTGGGAATGAGATTCTGCATTTCTCCTGCTCCCAGCTGATGCTTATCTTTTGGGTTGCGAAGGAGTAGGTACAGCTGGGATTTAGACCAGGGGTTCTCGAGCCTGGCTGCTCGTTAGGAACACCGGAAGAAC
Organism: Hipposideros armiger; assembly: GCF_001890085.2. NCBI lineage: Eukaryota > Metazoa > Chordata > Mammalia > Chiroptera > Hipposideridae > Hipposideros > Hipposideros armiger. The sequence goes on along the minus strand of NW_017731464.1, from coordinate 2,728,220 downwards.
CTGCTTTAATTGATCTTCCCAGGTGATTCTAATGAACATCCAGGCTTAAACAATTATATGGATGCCGGCCTGTCTCCTCCTTTCCATCATCTCAAACTCAACCCTAAGTTTGAATATGGCCATGGCTTCCAAGCTGGATTTTTTGCTGCTGCTTTACTCCACCCTACACCTAGAAGCCAGATCAATCATCCTGGTCCTCCGCTGTTCAAACACTTGCATGCAAGCCAAGCATAAGCTCCTCACCCAGACATCAAACCCTCTGCAAGGTGGCCAACCCACTCCCTGGCTGCTCTCCAGGGCGCCCCCTTGATGTTCTGTTCCCAGGAGAGCAGCGTTTACCACCCTGCAGCCCAGGTTCCACCTTCACACATTTGTATTGGAAATGACCTCACACACACACACACACACACACACACACACACACACACACACACACACGCAGTACCTATCTTAAGTCTCCCTTGAGTCAGTGAGACTTAAAGAGTTCAGGTGCTCCAGGTAAGAACCACCACTCAGTTCCTTCCTCCATGGGGGACTGTGCCGTAGATGTCACAGACCCCTTCTCTCATGGGGCCCACCCTGGGTGCTCACTTTCCTCCAGGAGAGAGAGCTGGTTGAGAGCCTGCTGGCTCAGAGAGACTCTCCTCCCTCAGACCAGGGGAGGAAGGAACTCTGCAGCTGAGACACCCGCCATCCATCCTTATTCACCAGCTGACCATGCTTGGAGAAGGGCAGGGAGGGGACAACTTGGGTGCTGCCCTGTCACCCAATTCCCCATTCCCCTGCCTGCCTCCTCACCCACCCACTCCTCACCCTCCCTCCTTCAGCCCAGCACAAGCCTATATGCTGAAGGACCTAGAGGAACTAGGTCACAGGGAGGTGCCACCTGGGTTGTTCCCTCCGGGGAGGGTTTGACCTAGGAAAGAAGCATCTTTTGTTAGAGGTTGAAAACGAAACTTGAGAAGAAGGCTGCAGGACTTGGGGGACCCGAGGAGACCACCTCTTTCTCTGGCTCTCCTACCTCCACTTCGGGCCTCTCGCTGGGCACACCCCTTCTCCAGGCCTCACTTTCCTGGGAAAAGACTTCCTCCTGATCCGGCCTCACCCATTCCCCAAAGTTTCCTGGGGCTTGATGAGCTAATTCCTGTGAAGATGTTTGGCTGCCCAGGGCTGGGGCTTCAGTAATCAGGAGGCTAAGGGTCTGAACAGGTGCCTCAATTCCCCAGGGGAATCGCAGCTGGGATTTGAGGAGGGGCTGCAGCTCTCAGCTCAGATCAGCTTTGAGAGGTTGAGGGGGCAAATCCCCAGAGGCTTCTTAGGCTGACGCCTCATGCCTACCTCGGGCTCCCGGGCAGGCTGATGGTTTCTTTCTCAGGGATATCCAGGTGGAAACTTCCAGGAAAGGCTCATTCCACCCTCACGAAGGGGAGATGGCCCTTCCCACCTCCCAACGAAAGCTCTTGAAGCTTTGCCCCCTCAGTCTCCCTTTTGGCTCTGAGGGGTTTCAGGTTCCTGGCCCTGCTGAGTCCCAGAGAGAGGCAGCCACTTGGAAGCAAATGTGAGGTAGACCCTAAAAGAGATGGGCACCCCATTCCCAGATCTGTCGACTTTATCCCGCCTCTATAGTTTCAGGCTCATTCCAAGCCCCTCCAGGAAGAAGCTGTCCTCCCACCACCAGAGCACCCTGCTGCCCCATTCCTCTGTCCTTCAGGACCCCCTTGGGCTGGCCTCGTGCAGGTAAACACTTGTCCCCTGACCTTGCTTTCTGCCTCCAAACCCTGGCTCCCAGGTAGCTGTATGAACTTATTTGCCAGGTAGATACTTTCCCATTTGTTTACAATAACCATAATTTTCCAATCGCCACTCACGACATCTCACAAATAACTTCAGGGTCACTTTTGAGTATAAGGGGCAATTTGGATGCTAAAAAGTTATAGTTTGAAATGAGTAGAGAAATTATGATTAAATTAGAAATAATGGCAGGAATTATGGGGGAAATAAGTCAAAATATTTTACATTGAGGCTGGCATAAAACCCAAGATATATAGTCATCGTGTATATATAACCCCCTACATCCAGGCTAGGCGCTCAATAGATACTGGAATCTTCCTTCTCTTTGACATGTACTCCCTGTTTTCCCCCACCCTCTCACAACCATCCTATTCATCCCCAATCAACACATTACATGGTTTTGCCATGACTCAATCTTTATTAGTTTTGGAAGTAATGAATTATTGGCACAAGGTTCCATGGGTTTCAAAGCAAATGACAGAAGGAAATACATATATTGTGCAGGTGGGAAGAACCATGGAAGAATCCCGGAGCAGCTGCAACCCTTAACCAAGAGAGCTGGATCTCACTCATGAGGACCCTGCAGCCAGCACCCAGCCCAGCTGATTCAGGCCAAACAGACCTGAAGGTGACTGAGCCACATCTCAGGGGATCAAAGGGTTCCCCTAGTCCTCTCTCAAAGACAATCATTTCTAGCCGTCTTGGAACCTTCTTCCAGCCTTCGAGTCTGCCCACAATGGCAGCTTGACAATCATGAGGACCCTCTCTCCCTCTAAGAAAGCCAGCTTGTTCTCCCTCACCTGTGCCTTTTCAAATGGAAGCCTCCCCACCAGGAGCAGATTAAGGCCTCTGCAGAGGGAGGAGGAAGGGGGAAGGTGGGAGGCAAGAATTGGTTTTATAGGGTTGGCCAAGCCCAGTGACCCCCCTGAGAACCTGTGCCCTTCCCCTCCACTGCGGTGGGTTTTCCACCAGTGTTTGGGGGCTAAGGAAATGGGGGCTTTTCATTTGGACTGCTGCCGCCCCTCCTCTGAGGGTTCCTCCTCTATGAGCTCCAGGTCGAACTCATCTTCCAGGGACCCTCCAACAGGCAGAAGGCGGAACTTCTTCCCTTTCAGGGTACAGGTGCGATGTTCGAAGTCCAGGACGGCGTTGTGGTCCTGGAGCACGTCGGTCCCAATGATGGCTTCCTCAGCACTGGCATCGGCCACCAGGAACTCGGCCTTGAGCTTCAGTTTACCCAGCGACACCACTGTATCCCAGATGCCCAGGATCTTCATTTCCGCCCCATTGGCCACTTTTACCACATTCTCAAAGGGCCGCAGGGTGTCCAAGTCGCCATCAGTGACCTCCTCCCACAAGCTCGGGTGAACCACAGAGACCTGGGCCCCCGAGTCCACCAGGAACCTGACGGGTACTTTGCCAATTTTTCCCTTGAGGTAGTAGCCCTTACCCATGCTGTTGGCAAAGACAATCTCCTTGGGCAGGTGGCTGTGGGCTGCCCCAGCGCCCCCGAAGGCCTTCAGCAGAGCCTCTTTCACAGCTCCGTAGCTCCTCTGGTCCTTGGGACTGAGTCCATTGTACACCTCCAGGGCGTCTCCACTGAGGGACTCTTTCAGGAACCTTAGCTGGGTGCGGTGGTCCCAATGGTTGAGGTCATTGATGACCTCAAAGCGATGCAGCCAGAGTTGAGGAGATACATTGGCTCCATCAAAAGGCTCTGGGGTGAAGGTGCGCTTCTGGCTCCTGGCTCCGCTCCCGGCCATTCCGCTGCTGTCCTCTGGAACTGCGGCAGCCACCCACGCCAAAAAGAGAAAGCCACAGAGCAGTGCGGGCCCAATCACGCTGGAGAACAAGGCCTCTCTAAGCAGAGTGTTGCTTAGGTGCCCAGCCTGGGGCAGACAGAAGGGACCAGCGAGGGTTGTCTGACAGACTGTTGTGCGCAGCGGAGGACAGCTGCTGTGGCCTGCTCACTCTGCAGAGCCTTTTTGATGCCTAGCCTGGGCCCCAGGGCTCCTCATTCTCCTTTGTTCTGGACGCTCCGCCCCTGCTTGTCCCGCCCTCCTGCCAGCATCCTGCCCAACGAGCAGGTTCAGTGCCTCACCCTTCTGCATCCATCCATGGGACTGGCACAGGCCAGCCCACATTGCAAAAAAAGGCCAGCCCCAGTCAGAGGGGGCCTATTCAGGTACCCTCCCCAGCCTGCCCAGAATAACAGATGAGGACACGGAAGACATTACGACATCTAGGTGTTTGTCATCAGCTGGAGAAGGAAGGGGGAGGCAGGGACCAGTGGCCCATCAACGTCTGGACTGGGGAAGCCTTTTGCCCTGAGCCCCAAATGACCACTTTGAGTGGTTAAAGGAAAGGAGCTTATATGCTGCTCCTACTATGTGTGAGGCATGCAGCAGGTGTTTCTCATACCTTCTGAACCAAGTGTGGAATCCTATAAGCTTCCCCAGAAAAAGAGACAGAGGAGGGTCTCAGAATCACGAGTGCACAGAAATAGTTTTTAAATGACAGGACACACACACACACACACACACACACACACACACACAAGCGTTTCCCATGAACTCAATCATTACAGTAATTTTTTGTCATTGATCACACATAATTCAGAGTCAGCACTTTTCCGGGCTAGGCCTCGGCCCTTGTGCCCTTATTAAGGCCCTGAAAGTAGGCTGGTGTGGCTCTTGAACTTCTGGGAGTGGACGCTGGAAGCTGGGATCTGGGATGTGGGATCCTGTTCCAGCCCCAGCTCTGGCCACTCCATGAGTGTTGTCTCCTCCCCTGCTGGCCCTTCTCACCTTCCAGGAGCCTTCCAAGAGCCCCTTCTCCAGGACTGTAGCCCCCACCCCACCCCACTCCATGCATGCATGCCTGATCATTTATAAAAAGAGCAGCCAAAGAATTTCATTCCCTTTTGTTCTAAGAAGGGGAAATGTCTGCCATGTTGGTGAAGCCAGGGGTGAGATTCTGGAAGACTTTGGCTGGAGGAGGCTGTTGGGGGGGGGGGGGGTTGCAAGGCCACCCTCATGGATACCCAGAAGGCAGATCTGTGAGTCTTAGGGCTGGAGCCTGGTGCGGACCTGTGCAGAGAGGTTGAAGCTGTTGGGGGAACTCACTTTTACAATCCCATTCAAGCATCATCACCCCTCTCCATCGAGCCTTCTACCCTGCCCCACAAAATGAGCCTACTCCCAGCTGAGTGTGTATTGCAGTGTGCTGTGCTGAGTTGTTCACCACTCTGTCTCCTATGATGACCAGGGTGCGATGTTCACACACATCACTGTCTCCGGCCTCCATAGAAACTTACTCTGGGGTCAGCAGGTGCTCTCTGCTGGGCTCCAGGCCTGGGTGAGTGCTGCCACCAAACAGGAGAGGAGCAAGAACTGAAGGCACACCTGTGGCTCTGGGCTGTTTTTCCTGGCACAGAGCCTGTTCCTCACTGGCTCCCTGTACCACTCATCACCCAGGGACTGGCTGAATCCCAGAAGACCCTGGTCCCGGTCCTGCCTCTGGATGGTCCCAAGGTCCCCAGCCATGCCCAAAGACTCTCTGTCACTACTATCTCAGCCCCTTCAACCTGACACAGTGAGCCAGCAGAGAGGCAGCTGGGTCAACACCTCCCATTACAGCTGCCAGACTAAGGTGGGGCCATCGTGCCATTCCAGGAGCCCACAGGAGGGGGAAATGGAGTCACTGGGAAGGTGTCAAGGGCAGGTGGATCTCCGAGAAGATTGCATTAAAAAAAAAAAAACTGCACCTGGTGAAATGTCTCTGCCACCTGTAAGACCAGGAAGCCCCTTCCGCAGGTGGACTTCTGCGGATAGACTCCCAGCCCCCGGGATGGGCGTTGTTCAGTGGCCCAGGGACCTGACCTAGTGGCTTCCTGGCTCCATGGTATTCATCACCCCACACATCTGGTCCCCTGGAAGTGCGAATGAGTGAGGAGGCTGGCATGTAACCAAGAGATGTGAGAGGCAGGATGGCTTGTCAGTTGTCAAACTAGGATTGCTGGATGCCCTAAACTGGCTCTTCAAACCATTGTGCGGGATACTGAAGTCAGAGTTCTCCATTGCTCTGCACTACAAAAAGGCGGTTGCTGGAACTTGGGTTGTGGCACTTCACTTGATTGGGTTTGGTGTTTACTTTGGCAAAGTCGTTTCACATCCATCACCTCAATGAGCATCATGATAACTTGTGAGGCAGACAAGCCCAAATCTAGGATCGGAAACACAAGGAGCTTGAATGGCTGGACAGTTTGCTTCAGGTTCCAGGCTATCCAATGCAGTGAGAAGGGCATTTTGCAAATAAAGTCGGGCAGTGGATGTGCTGGGCTCAGGGAGGTGTACAGCCAGGTCCTGGGGGCTTGTGCTCTTGGTGACGATGATCTAATAGGCAGTGAGCAAGAGCTGATTGTTAAATATTCAAGAATTTTGTGAACCAGTTTTTAGCCAACTGGTAGCTTGAAATTGGACTTTGTGGAAGTATTTATACCACAGAATTGGCAAATTCTAAATCAGGACTTTTTTTTTCCCCCTCTGGAAAGCCAGATTATCATCACACTCCTAACTGGGGACCTTGGTCACTCTCTCTGTCTCTGGGGCAGGCAAAGCCCATTAACAAGTTTATAGCAATTTCCACTTGTCCCAAATCCCCTCTCTAGCCCACCTTGTCCCACGCTTCCCTACAACCTCTACAATCCTGGGTCCTTTGGCTTGAGGCAGGTGGCCCTCTTCTGGGAGGCCCTCCAGGCTGGCTGTTCACACAATCCCACCTGAGATCCCCAAGGCAGGAGCACACAGGGGTCTGGTGGTTATGAAGAGAGCTGGAAGGACTTGAGTTCAGGGGCCAGTCTCTGGCTAGGATAAGGAACATGGTGAAGTAAGTTCTCAAGTTCCCTTAACCCTTGAGAGATGCCCACATGTGGAACACCCCAGAACCACCAGAGACCTCAGAACTGCTATGCTATTGGTACACCAATGAGCTAAACCAGCTGGGACAGGCCAGGTGCCTCCTCCAGGAACCTCATGGCTAATTATTGACAAGTATAGGTATTGGGGCGGGAACACCCTCATTATTACCCATTAGCATCTCCTGAGTGTTCTGAAGCAGGCACACAGGACTTCACCCCAGAGGAGGCAAACCAGGACAATAAACAGAAGGACTGAGGCAGTCCCCACCCTCCACACCCCCTCACTGAGATTTCAGAGCTGTGAAGCCAGCCTGACGTGGCCCAGCTCCCCAGCTCCCCTCTGCCATTTCTTCCCCCTAGAACGGGACCCACTGAGAACCGAAGCCCTTGGTGGGCTGTGGGGATGCACCTGGAAACCACGCGTCTCCTTCTCTGTACTGTTTCTGCTGCCTGACCACTTACCCCTGGGAGCACAGCGGGAGCTGGGGAGGAGCCTGAAGCCTTCAAGTCCTGAGGGTGGAGGGCAGGGCCCTGTGATACAAAATAGGCTCGAGGGACCTGAAGGGAGATCATTTTGAGCAAACAACCAAGAGACACCTTATGGATTTGGGTGCCCTGGTGAGGCCCAGATGGGGAGAGTCAGGAAAGGCACCAATAAGCCCCACAGTGTGCAGGTCAACCACTTCAGCTCCGCTCCAGACACTCCCAAGCTCAAGGTCTCCCTGGGAGCTGGACAGGGAGAGGGAAAAGGGGAACTCAAGGAAGTTTCATGGCAGCCAAGGAAGGTTGAGGGGAGACAGGAGGTGCACTTTCTCCAATCAGGGCCGGCTTCATGGGTATTTGACCGATGAAATCTCAGAAAAGCCTGAGCTTGGTTCGATGCTCTGCTATTGCTGTCTTGAAATTACCAATAATTTGGAATGAGAGGCCCCACACTTACGTTTTACACCAGGTACTGTAAATAATGTAGCTGGTTTTATCTCCAACCAATCTGATGGGGACTTCTCTCTCTCCCCCCCCTCTCTTTCTCTCTCTCCTCTCTCTCTCTTTCTCACACACACACATACACAACACAAACATATACACAGAGACACACACACTCCTCACCACACACTACATATATACGCACTGTCTGCAAAAACACACTGTACACACACCATGCACATGTAAAACACACATCATACACAGTCACATTATCGTTCTCAGTTCAACACAGCTAAGAAATTGTGCAACTTGAATATAGAAGTCAGCTCCCACCTTTCATTTCACATATTTATTTGCATATGCATTTACGTTGAGTTTTAAAATCCTATTTAGCCAAGGCACCTGCTGTTTATTAGCCTCTGGGCACACTTGCTGGCTCAGAAAACTAGGCAGGTCCCCATCACCATGGCTTACAAGCTAATGAAAACAGGATACAGATGTTTAACCGCCCAGTTTTGAAGTTTAAGACCAACGTGTATGTGCAGGCCGACCACTTGAAGCAGCCCCAGTCACAGCCACGCCACTCTGAAAGTGGGTCATCCTACCTTCTGCCCCTCACGCTGTGGCGCTGAGGATGTGACACCCTCCATTATTCCCAGCTCTGGGCACTCCCTGCCACAAGGGAGGTCCCGCTTGCCTGCACAACACCCTCCCCAGCCCATCCTGTGGCCCCCTTCCCGGGGTTGGTGTGCGTGTGTGGATATAGGGTTGATGGCACAGCTCCCAGCAGCAGGAGTCACCGCGGCTTCTAGGGTTCTGCATCAGTGGGTTATGCCATCAGGTCCTCAAGCTGAAAAGTGGGGGCGAAGAGGTGAACTCTGCACAAACATCTGGTTAGGGAGGCAGTGCCGATCTGGGCCCAAGGGAATCTAGGTGGGCTCTGACCAAAGCAAGGCGTCTGGGGAAGCCCTAAGTAGCAGCAGGTTCCTTATTCTCAAACCACAAGCCCTCAGACGACTAACGTCACTGTTCCCGAACAGAAATGACCTAGCAGTCACGTCAGTCACGGCCAAAGAAAGGCACTTGGGCAAGACAGTTTGCCTTGTCTGGTCCCTCTTCCCAGGCCCTGCCACAGGCCTCACTGAACCGGCCAGTGTTGCCGTGGAGGGACACAGTCCTCCTGCCAGCAGGGCTCCTCCCCAGTCCTCCACTGTTGTAGAATCTCTTCCTCCCATTTGACTTAGTTGCCCTCCACCCTCCTTTACCACCCAGGTCAGAGCTCTTCCATCCGGAAGCCCCCCGAGCTCAGCCCACCAGCTAAACCCCCTCTGTCAGCAGGCAGCCATTCTTCGTGCCAATTGTGGCCCTGGAGGTCCCTGGAGGGTCCTGAGGGTGTTTAAGGAATAGTGATCCCAGGCCCCAATGCCATTACCAGTCCTCCAGGCCCAGGGTAAGGGTCAGGGTCAGGGCCAGGGCCAACCAAGAGTTGGTCAGAAGAAGTTGCTGACTAACTCCCTAGCAGTCCGATATGCCAAAACCCCAAAACCGGTTATTTCCCCTTTTTTATCTTTCAATCAAATTCTGAAGATTACTTAAGATGTTCTGAAGGTCTCCCCACTCCACTCCTCACAGCCCTGCCCTACACATTGGGTTCCCGCCTTCTTCCCAATTCTTCATGCCCCCACCCTAGACCAAGCCCTCATCCCTTTCTGCTCTGGTTTCTGCCACCCTCCCTCCACGCTACAGATGCCCGGGGTTTTGCCTAGCCAGAGGGACTGGCTCTAAGGGAAGACCCTATGCGGATCGCCCCCTCCTCTCACATCTCATGGTCCCCTCCACTTAATTGAGATTGGGGATGGGACTTGTAAGACAGTCGAAACAGCTCTGGAAACATTAACCCACTTCTGACAAACACCCCTGAAATTTATGAAATATTTAGGCAATCAAAATATACAGACTGAGTACTCTCCAAATACAAGTGTGTTTCTAATGACACCAGAGAACTTGGCTCAGAGCTAGACACATGGAGGACTTTTGTCCAACTTAAAATACCTCAAAGGGAGCTTTGAACTGATCCTGAAATAGTTTTAATTGCTCCTAATGATAACTGGTATTGCGAGCAATGTAAGCATATAAAATAGCCTCAGTGCAGCAAGCTGCTTCTTTTGAATTCATTGCCGACTTAGTTCTGCTCCTAACTTATAGAAAATGGGGGACAAAGCAGGGCCACCTTCCCTCTGCCATGTCAAAGTGGTTTCCCTTCTTTACCATCCGGAAGAAGTAGAGGGAGGCAGGAAACAGCCCTACCAAGTATGGAAATCTCCAGGTTAGTGGTAGCAGCACTAACAAACAATTATTGAGCACCTACTGTGTTCCAGACACCATACTGGTGACTGTATATTCGTGTGTAAGTCACTCCAAGAGTCTGCAGCATAGATGGGGATGGGCAATGCCAAGTAAGTGGGTTGATTCAATTCCATACATATTTCTTAAGGCCAACTCTGCCTCACATTGAGTGATGAGTCAGCCCTGAGCCCTACCCTCGCAGAGCAGACAGGTGAGTGGGGGAGACAGACTCAGACACAGAGAGATGAGTGTGGGAGGTAGGCAATACAGTGGCCCAAGGAGCATTGGGCAACTCATCCCACCAGAAGTCAGTCAGTAGTACCCAAGAAAAACAACAATGACAAAAAACATTAAAGGGGAAATCAGCATTAGCACTGAAACCAGGGAAAGGGGGCACCCACAAATCACGAATTTGGGTCAGTGGTTGCTCACAGAGCAGACTCTCTGTGGAGGGATGTCAGGGTGACGGCCATGGGACAGCTCATATGGACACACCAGACAGGAGGGCTCCGAGGGGTTAGTCTCTGGGTAAAATAGTCCAATTAAAAATACATATAGAAGCATAGAAAGAAATAACCGGAAGGAAATACACCAACACAAGGATAGTACTGATTTTTTTGGGTGGTAGAATCACAAATGATCTCAATTTTCTTCTATATACATTCTGAGAATGTATTCTCTAATAAGAAAAAAATTATTTAAAAATAAACTTGTTCTTACAATTTTCTGAAAGCTTAAAGTTATTTCCAAATAAAAAAGTTTTTAACCAGGGTTATGTGGGAAATAGCCGTATCTTCCATTCAGTTTTGCTGTGAACCTAAAACTGCTCTGAAAACTGAAGTCTATTAAAAAAATTTTTTACGTTTTTAAAAAGGTACTTAAAAGGGGGGGGGTGTCATCAAATAACATTGACAATAGTAATAACCATTGAAGCTAAATGATAGGTGTAACAGGACCGATCATTTGAGTTTCCCACAGTTTTTTGGGTGTGTTGGAAAATTTTCCATAGTAAAAAATAAAATAATAAGTAAGCACAAGCTCTGTGCCAAGACCCTCCCCAGCCTGACCTGTCTAGCTCTAAGCTTGCTGCCTGGGTGTCTGCAGGTCGCCCAGTCTCAGGCACCAGAACTGCTGATCATCTAGGACAGTCGGTCTTAGCCGTCTCTCAGTGTTCCCGCTCCGTGTCCTCTCTCATGCCCCGTCACAGAGATTCTCAGCTAGCTCACCTGCACACTGGGCCCCAGGCCCCCGGTCAGCACACAACCCTGCTCCCCCTTGGCCTCTGCGCCCAACAGTCCTTGGCAGTGGCTCCGGCCTTGCCCCTGCTGCCAGCACACCAGAGGCATGCCCCCTCCTGTCTGGGCTCCCACCCAGCTTCTCAATGCAAGTCTCCCTGTTCTGTAAAACTCGTTTTCTTCATGGGTTCCCCTCTCTCAACTGAGTCACAGCTTAAAAAATAAATCCCTCCCGTATGACAGCTTCCTTCTTGGTCAGTGGCTACTTCTCTCCTTTCTTCCCAGTTTCTAGAAGGGCTGGTCCACACTCGCAAGGCCACAGCATGTGGATGCCCCACTGTGGGGCACAAGGGGGCTGAAATCTAACCCACACCCCTCTCGCCAAGCCAGCGTGCTGGGACTCATCCAGGGCTGATCTGCCTGGAGAAAGGGGTGTCTCTTTCTAATCCACACAAAGGTGCCATATGGCCTAGATGCATCCCTGCTCCGTCTCCACCTCAGTGTGTCATCTCCACTCACCCCCAAAGCCCCTGGCCCCTGCCCCGCCGCCATGCTCGGATGTACCCTGGCTACACCCATCAATGGCCTCCCAACAGCCACATGCAAAGGCCCCTTCAGGAATGGTATTTTCTGAGGCATTTGCTTCGCTCCTGTTCCTCTTAGGTCTTTTCTGCCCAGTTGGCTTCTATGGCCCAAGTTTCTGGATCTTGTGCCTCAAAGACGATTCCCCTCAGTCTTCCATGGGCTTCCCTTGACAGCCCTTTCTCTCTCCTTCTGCACTCTCCGATGTGTGCCTTCCTGGCCTAGCCTCACTCCTCTGCTCCAGCTGCCCCCGGCCATGTCCACAGTGAACGCGTTGTCTTCTCCCCAGACCTATGCTGACTCCTGTGTTCTTCATCTGGGCAAAAGGCACCACCATAGAGCCAGCTGCCCAGTCAGCACCACCGGAGTCACCCTCGACAACTCCCTCCGCTCACTGCCCCATCCGATGATTGATGGGCGGCCACCTTCTGTTGGCTCCTCCTCTTGAGTCTCGCTCAGCGCCCCCCAACCCCCACCCCGTGCCCCCACTGCCCTAGTTCAGGCCCAACTATTGCAACAGTCACTCTGCAGGTCTCCCTGCCTCCTGCCCCTCTCCATTCATCCACTGTCCCCAGGGCAGCCAGAGTCCTGAGGTGTAAGTCTACTCATGCCTTTCTTCTGCTCGACATTCCTCCATGGCTCCTCATGCTCCAATGAAGCCCTGACTCTCCAGATGACCCGTGAAGGCCCCCTCCCTCGTTCATGCTCCACCCACACTAAATGGCTCGTCGTTCCCTACGCGTGACGGGCTTTTCTTGTGCCTTTTCACAAGCCACTCAGCCAGGTAAGCCTTCCCCACGCCCCTGCTCTCATGGCGAACCCCAACTCTTACCTCAGAAGTCAGCTAAGGTGCTACCACCTCCCGCAAGTCTCTTTGGATTTCCCCAGCAGGCTGAGGGGCTCCCCCTCCTCTGAGAGGCCATCGCAGGGACTGCAATCATCACGCTACCTGCAAGCTCCCGGGGGCTAGGGCCAGACCCATTCTGAGCCGGACGGAGCACCATCTAGGCGTGAAAGTCGTGGTCTTTCTGGGTCTTCGCTCATGCCGTTCCCTCCGCTCATCCCTAACCTGGGTGTCCTCCAAGCCCAGCTCACTTCTTCACCCTTTTCCCAGAAAGCACTGCCTGCTCTTCCTCAGTGACTGTTCTCTCTTCTACGGCTTTGAATGTCCGGCCTGGCAATGCTGTCTTTATCTGGTAGACCGGTGGCATTCAAACATTTTTTACTGTGATCATAGTAAGAAAGACATTTCTCATTATACTCCAGTACACATATGCATTATATATATTTTATATATATATATACCTATCTATAAATATATGAAAGGATGTAGACTTAATATATAATTTATTTAATATTAGTATATGGTATATAATAATTATGTATCACATATTTACTATCAATGCACTATATAGTATATACTTAATATATAAATATATATTTGTTTTTATATATAGCTGAAACAAAAGGTATTTACTACACGTAATATACTCTGACATTTTCTATTTCACTCCACTTCTTTTTCTTTTTCTTTTAATGCTGGTAATGACATGTTAAATTAAGCTCCCAACCCACAAATTGATCCCCACCCATCATTTGCAGCCTCTGCTCTAGCCCGCGGGGATCACTGTGGCTTCTAGCAAGAGGGGAATGTGATTAGAAGGGTGGGTTAGGACGGTGCTTCTCAAATGTCCCAAGGGGAAGGACCAATTTTTGTAAATTTTCAATCTGTTATGTATTTTACTCTTTAAAAATCCAGTAAGAATGAATCATTAGAAAATAAAATAACAAAGATTTTTTTAAATGGAAGCCCTGATTCATATTATTCGCTTCAGTAGACACTGGGGCGTGATGGCAGGGCAGTGCTGGGAGGTGGACACCAGGCGAGGGCCAGAGGTGTGGGGCAGCTTTGCCAGTTTCTTTTGATGCCCCCCAAGTCCTTGACATGCGTCCACACTTGCCCTGCCAATCTCTGTCCTGGCCCAGTTCCACTGAGCACAGTCTGAGGGGCTTTGCTAAGGAAAAGGGGATGCAAGGCAGGTTCCTGACTTGTCAACAGAGCTGGGCTGCCTGAGTTTGCATCCTGACTCAGCCACTAAGTGGCTGGGTCATGGGAAAAGGACTTAACCTCTCCAAGCCTCGGTTTCCTCCTAGGATTGTCCCGGGAGATTAATTAACCAAATCCGTACCGTGGGGCTTGGCCCAGGGCCAGAATCCAGGTGACACCCCACCTAGCTCTCACGGTTATGATTCTGTTGTCATCTCCTGTCTTTCTGAGTTGGCCTTGTCCTCGCAGATCCTTTCTCTTTGCCTCTCACCCACTCTGCTCCTCGCTTCTTCTCTGCCTCTCAATCTCAGAATACGGCTGGCATCCCATGTGGTAGAGAAAAGAGTGCATATATGAGTGTATTATAAATTTTATGGACATAAAGAACGTTTAGCAATTTACAAATATTAATAAAATATACAGTACGCTTTATTGTAAATTGCAAAGAGCAAATTGAGTCTTACAAATGCTTTCATTGATTTTTACCAACCTGCTGAATTCATAACCAACCCATAATTATAATTGACAAATGAGTAGCTCCTACACGAATACTGGTTGATATTTTTGTTTGTGCCAACTAGTAAGGAAAAAGAGAAGCAATGAAGATACATGTTGGAGCTTCACTCCTTTGTCAGTGATATAGGCAACTTCTTTATAGAACCAGATAATAGTTTTTGAACACTAAAAGAACTTTTGCTCACTTTTCCTGTGCCATTCAAAATGTAATGGCACAAATACACTTAAGTTTAACATGCATAATTAATATTTTCTCTGTAACTCTTAACTCTAGACAATCAACAAATCAAGCCCCAATTTATGGGGTTTGCCAACTTTCATGGTGTAAATATTTCCACCATGGCTGATTTCAAACTATCAATATATTGTCACTGAATTCAGAGTTGACAAGAAAAGCACAGTAACACATATAGTATTTCCACAGACATAATAGGTGGAAATAACCCTGAAATCATACATGATAAAATATTATAAAATTATAGGGAGTGATGAGTTTTCAGTATTTATGTTTCTTTTTAATGTAATTTATCTAATGGTAATTTTATATAATTTAATTTTTAAATAACAGCTAGGTTTAACTACTGCCTCACAAAATTCCTGAAAATGTAACAATCAGCTCTCAGGAGCTGGTATGATCTGAGCACACCTGGATCTGACCCCCTCCTTCCTGCTCTGCCTTGAATGGGGCCCTCAAAAGGCTCTTCAAACCTGATGGCCCTTCCAATGTACACGTTCCAGGTCTTAAGTTATAAGCAAAACTGAACTCATTTTCTTGCTCTCAAACCTGCTCCTCTCCAAGGCTGCCATCTTGGCAAAGGGCTTCACCATTCACCCAGAAAACCCAACCCAGACCACAGCAGCACCATCCTGCAACCTGCACACCTCCTCCAGCACCAGGTCCCTGCCACCTAAACCCTTGTCCACTCTGACCCTGCTCTCTGTCCCTTGGCCTGCTCAGGATCACACCCTCATCACCTCCTCCCCAGGCCCCCATGGCCTGGCACTGCTTTCCTCATGGCATCGAAAGCACTCATTATGTCCTGCCCTGTTGTACACGGGGCTAAGTCAGTCCTCCCAGAGGCCAACAGTCATTGTCCCTTGTCCCATTTCTCCAGAGCCATCTCTGGTGTTCCCTGCGCACTCAACGCCTGCTCTAGCTGCAGAACTCACTACACTTTCCTTAACACATCCCACTCTCCAAACCTCATGGCTTGCACATGCCAGCCCCTGTCCCTGGAATGCCCTTCTCCATTCAAATTCCTGTTTCACAAATTCTTAGTCATTCTTTCAGACTCACTTCAAATACCAGCACCCTAGGGAGCACCCCCACCCCCACCAGAATTCATTCATTCATGCTCATTTGTGCATTACTTCATTACTAATATTTGTTTAGAGTTAACTCTGTGCCAGTGTGCTAGGTGCTGGGGATGCAGAAACGAGCCTGGCTCTCAGAAAGCTCTCAGTCTAAGAAGGGAAACAGAACTAAGGTGATCAGCCTCTGGTAGACAGAGCTCTGCAGAGCATCTGGAGAAGAACAGAAAGGAGACACACTTACTCAAGCTCCTGACGACTGCAGCCCTCCATCTGAGCTCTGATGAATGGGTAGGCGTTAGCCAGAGAAGAATGGGAGAGAGTGCTCCAGGCAGAGGGAGGCAGGTGCAAAGGCCCTGAGGCGTAAGAGTGCAGGATGTGCTGGGAGCTACACATAATTTAGTTTGGCTAGCCCTCGAAAGGTCAAGAGGAAGGCAAGACCAGATCCAGAGTGTTTTAATTGCCACACAGAGAAAGCTTGATAAATGGTGATGCGGGTAGTGGTGAAGGCAACAGAAGCAATGGAAGTCTTCCCAGTCCAAAATCACAGGCCTTTCAGAGACCTCAATTTGAGAAATATAATGGAGAGATATAGGGTGAGAGTCAAGACACTGGGCTGAGATGTCAGCAGTGCAGCTAAGAAATGCTGAAGTCCACGTTCAGTGGCAGTGCTGAGGAAAGGAGCAGACAGATCTGGAGAGCGTGTAGATGTAGAATCAGTATTACCTGGTGACCAACCGGGAAGGGAGGACTGAGGGGGCTGCCCCAGCTTCTGGCCTGGGTGACTTGGAGGATGTTGGTGGCACTCTCTGGAGTGGAAACCCAAGGACTGGCTTTGTGGGGTGACTATGAGTTCATCCTGGGACATGCTGGGTTTGAGGTACACATGGTACAGCCAACGGACAAGTCCCCTCGCCAGCTGGCTACTGGAATCTGGACTTCAGGAAAAATTCCTGATTGAAAGGTGGAATTTGGGAGTCATCAGCAAATCAGCGTTTGGGATTCATCTCCCTCATGGAGGGAGGGAGTTGACTGCGAGGAGATGAGAGTCTCACACAAGCCCTGTGGGACACCGGCAATGAGGGGCTGGCCTTGGATGAGGAGGCTGAGGAGTGGTGAGAGGGGAAGGAGGCCAGAAGACAAGAGAGGAGAGAGGTTCAGGGAGGACGGGGTGCTTAGTACAGATTCAGCGTGGCAAAGATTGAGTAGTACCTGAGGGTTTTAGCAAACTTGGGGTACACTGGTGGCCCTGGTGACACTGGGCGAAGGAAGAGTGGCTGGTGAGGAAAAGTGCAGGGCAGCAAAGGGACGGAGAAGGTTGGGAAGCCGGGATGATGGCTCCCAGAAGTGTGGGGTCCTGTGCGCGATGAACAAGGGAGTGGGTCCACAGCCCAGCTGAAAGGATTGGCTTTGGGCTGGCAGGAGAACTGCCTTTCGTGGAGATGAGCACGAAGGATGCAAGGGTGGAACCAAGGCAGGAAATATTCAGATGACAAGCCAGGAAGGTGGGTGTCAGCTCGGATTCTCTGGGAAGCGGATGCCAAATGGAGGTAGAAGTGCAAGGCAGTTAGTGGAAGGTCACCTCTGTGAAAGAGAGGGAGAGGGAGCAAGCAGAGGCAGAGAAGGCCTTCAGGTTCAGAGCAGACAAGTGGATGGGCAGGCAGGGCCTCAGACTTGGCGAGAAGTGGCCGGGCCCTCACACCTGCCATGCTCACCGCTGGCTGCACCTGACCACGCTTCCTCAGAGCCCACCCGTTTCCCTCTGGCAGGGAGGACTGAGGAGCACCCCTCCGTGACTGCCACAGCAGGGGCTCCCCATCTGGTGACCTCTGATTTCTCAGAGAGGTGGGATTTGGGTTGTTTCCCCAACGTGTGGCGGAGAGGATATGGAGCAGAGGACAGCAGGGAAGGCTCGGAACAATTCTAGGGATGAGGAGAAGCCTATGCTGGCCGCGAGAAGTTGGTTTGCGATTAGAGGCCTGGAGTTTGTAGAAGCTCCACTCGCCCCCCTGAGGAGATGAGGGCAGCGGAAGGTTGTCCTGACCCAGAGCTGGGATGTCCCGGCTTGGTCAGGGGCAGTGGAAGGACAGAGGAAAGAGCGGTTGGCAGGGAAGATGTGTCTGATGAGAGGGAAAGGGTCTGGGCCTTCAGGAGAGGGAGGTGAGGACAGGCTAGGAGGGAACAGGGCTGGGGAACTGTTTGAGGGTGAGGGCAGAGGTGGTGGGAGATGTACACGCAAACTCTGGAAGGGAAAAGGCTGGGGTCAGAGAGTGGGGGTTCAGGAACTGTTTTAGAGCAGAAGTAGAACAGTTCTGGGTAATGACACAGAGGAGGGCATGGAGCCATCAGGTCAGGCTGCTCCCAGGATACAGGGTCATGGGCTGGTGGCATGTTTACATTCCTGCCACATCTCCTGTCACCTAGCTGCCCTGTACCCATGTGTGGCAGACCCAGAGCAGGGCCGGTCCTCAGGCACAGAGCAGGCCCTGGCACATGCCTAGCAGCACCCCCACCCCACCCCCACCCCCTCGTTTAGGGAATTGGTGAATTTGGAAAGCACCCAAAATTACTTGAGGAAAAGGTTGTTTGTAGCAGATACAATTGAATTTGCCAAGAGACTTCACTACCTGTTTCACACACTTAGAGACGGAGGCCAAGTCCATGGTTTTCTCTCCCTGTGATTCCATGTTTTTATTGGTAAAATGTGGGCCTTGCTGAAGGAGAAGGGGGAAAGGTGGAGAATGAAGAAGACATGAGCCAGAATGCCCCTCACTCTGCCAGACACAAAGTCGGTGCCCAAGAATGATTTACTGGATGATGGGTCAGGTGAACGTAAAGGCCTGGCCCGACCAAGGCTGCCTATTAAACGTCCCCCCACTCTTTCCCTGTGGTCAGTGAATTCAATGAAATTGCTTTGGGGCTGAGCTACCGTCCATTTACAGATGGCCTTGGGGCCACAGGCATATGTTGAAGACTGTACACCTCAGGACACAAGAGGAAATACCTGTCCTTACTCAAAAGTTACGGGAAATTGCTACATGGGCCAAAAGAAGAACCAGCGTGCTTGCTGCTCTGTTCTCTCCCCCACATCCCGGCTGTTGCCTCATGGAGGGTCAAAACAGGCAAGATAACATCTGTCCGACTCATAGCTCCAAAGGAACAGGAGTTAAAAATGTGACCCAGCTGCAGCTCTGCCCCACCCTGCCCCATCTCTCCCTACCATGTGGCCTGGGGCGGCCCTGACCCAGGATGGGCCACCTCTGCGGCCTGCAACCCTGCTTGTGCCAAGGTCTCCAGGCTTGCATTTTGAGACTCTATTCTGATCTCTCATGAGATCCAAATCTACTTTCATTTCTGATGATGGGCCCAGTTGCTTTCATCTACTGTGATAAAAAGTTGGGTATAAGTCAGGGAGGGGTGGAAACCCAGGCCCCTCCAGGCCCTGCTCTCAGCCATGGGCTTTTCAGAGAAGCTATGATGGCATTTTCCTTGGAAGCCGGGCCCAGCCCCACAGCGCCTCACACGCTCCAATCTGATCTTGGTGAGGCAGCAAGGTGGATGGGCAGCCTTCACCCCCACCCAACCCCGGGAGGTGGGGGACCTGGAACCAGCCTGGAGTTAACTCCGGAGCCCTAAGAGGAAGCCCTCACGCAGGCTACAGGGCCCCCGAGGAGATGGACTCTTTCTCTTCAGGAGAGAATATAACCAAGCCACGTCCCTGGATATAAACCACAACCTTCCTGGAACCTGACACAGGGCTCTTGTCCAGAGGTGATTTTTAAAGTTATTTATAAATTTTTGTCAAAGTTTATTTGAGCCAAAACTTTTGCCATATGCCAGGAAGCAAGATCTCCAATGCTCCTATGCACAGGTGATTTTAGCTCATTTGTGGAATGCTTTCCTGAATTACGTACGTGAATAAATGAATGATATTGATATTGAGTCAGGAGCCTTCAAAACCTGTACACTTCTGGGTTAAGAAAGCCCTTTCCCAGCCTTTTTCCTTTCACCCAGAGACCCCACCTCACCCCACCAGTGAACAGCAACGGCAGGCCCCCTTCTCCCTCCAGGTGCAGAGTGCCCGGGGCAGTAAAATGGTGCAATGCCTCCTTTCCACATGGGCACCAGTTACCTCA
Organism: Hipposideros armiger; assembly: GCF_001890085.2. Taxonomy (NCBI): domain Eukaryota; kingdom Metazoa; phylum Chordata; class Mammalia; order Chiroptera; family Hipposideridae; genus Hipposideros; species Hipposideros armiger. Next base: position 2,708,414 of record NW_017731464.1, on the reverse strand, counting down.
TCCCCATACTTCATTCCCACTCTCCTCTGAGTCTGGCAGTGTGGCCTATGCTAATCACCCCTGCAGAGTCCTAACCAAGATCGACCTGTGTGAATCTGAGGATAGAAAGTATTAGAATGCCCCCACCACACACACACACACACACACACACACACACACACACACGCACTGAATAAGTACAAACTGGGCAAAAGTGTAAGAATTCCATTTCCCCTAATCATCTATTTGTAATTATGGGATTTCCCAGTGTCTCAAAAGAAAATGACAACCCCAGACAAGCATATAGAAGTAAACAGCATAAAGGCACTGGCAGCAAGCCCGCTGTGGGTGGGAAATCACCAGCCAGGGGAACTCTGCTCCCCTCCAAGAGTTCTGTAATCGCTTCAGAGGTGTCATTCCTGCTCCTCCAACCATACTGTAAGTTGTGTAAGATGCTGTCAAAAGAGCACAGGGCTGAAAGGCAGGAACCTCAAGTTCCAAACCCACAAGGGCCCCCGTGTAGTTGCATGACCTTGGGCGAACTCCTTAGCGTCTCTAGACCGTCCTGTTTCCATCTACAAAATGAAGGATGGCCTTTAGAGCGTCTGTCTTAGATTTCTACTGTACTCATGGGGCCTGGCCCAGGACTGCCTAGGAATGGCTTAATAAGTAGAAATGGAAAGAAATGGCCCAACATAATTTTTGAGTCCATATATAACCCAAAACCTGGATTACGTTAAAATTTGGATAAATAAGGTACCACTTCCCAAAAAGTTCATTAGGAAAGTTGGACAGAACGCATCTTTGGGAGGTCACAAGATCTTGGAATTTTCTTTTCCCACAGCCAATTTTTAGACCTTGGGGTAAAGGGGAGAGAGGTGGAAATTAGAAGTAGGAGTAACTCTGTGGGGGCAGTGGAGGGACCGTTGTGACAGAATCACTGGGCTGGAGGCTGGTTGGTGTCACTCTGAGCTGAACCACCCCAGGCGGTCTTGGATCTGTCTCTGGGTGGTAAGCCTCTGACATGGCTCCCTGCCCTTGGGTGGTGTGTGATGATAGTGGCATGTGTCTGCCCAGAGACTGGATGCAAACCCAGACACTGCTTCCCAACGAGGAAGCAGACTGAGGGGCTCTGGGATCACCTTTGCATGAACACACTGGCCATGTGTCTGTCTCACCATTGGTGGAAGGAGGACAGTCTTCTGCAGGGCGGGCGGCCAGTAAGGTCCTGGGCCCCACATCTAGGCAGCAACCCCAGAGCTCTGAGAAATGCTCGCGGTCACCCCCCCCCCAGAGAACCATGTCCCCAGGAGGGTCTTAGGCTCCTCCTAACACTCTCTCTCCAGCTCTTCAGGACTCAGGGGACAAGGGAACCTGGGAGTCTCTTCAGAGGGTTTTCCCAGATTGCTTCTAAGGACAGTCACACACTCCTCCCAGGACATTTGCTTTCTGATTCCCTCTGACCCCCTGAGGGGACACAACCCAGGGGACTGGAAAGCTCAGCTTCAGAGTCAGGCCAGCTGCACCCCTCACCTACCTGTGGCTATGGGAAAGCTACTTGGCCTTTGTTTCCTCTTTCATAAAATGAAAACAATAGGCCCAACCCAACAAGTAGTTATGCGGATTAAATGAGATAAATACACTGGCTCAGAGAGCACTTAGCTCCTTTTTACCAGGAGCTATTACACAGAGCTTCAAACAAACTCCCACAGATTAGACCAACAGGCCTCTCCAGGTCAGGCCATATGACTAGAAAGAGCCAGGAACTCCAAAATAAAAGAAAACCTTGACCTTCCCCAGGAAGTGGCCGACTCTTAGGACTGTAAGTGCCCATGGCTGCTTTAGAGATTATGGAACCTAACCCCTCATTACACAGCTAAGAAAACAGGCTCAGAGACAATGGGTGACATGCCTGGGGCCACACTGCAGGTTTGTGACAGAATTTGGACAAGAGGACATATCTTCCAATTTTTTTCTTGGTGTGACCAGATTACTTTCTCAGACATTAATTTGTGTTTAGATGGTTGTGTTTTTCCTTTTCCTTCCCATTACAGGGTCCTGGAGCTGTCATTAGGAACAGACAGAAGCCACCACCCAGCCTCTGCTCTCCTTTATGTCTGTTTCCCTGGGCTCCTGGCAGACTCCGAGGGGAGTGTCTTGAAGGCACCCTGGGAGGGAGCAAATGAGAAAGAGAAGAGAGAGGGAAGCTACGGGGGTGAGAAAAGGATTGAGACCTCCAGGGAGGGGCAGGACTCAGAGGTAGGGAGGCAGGGCCCTGGCACATAGACCTCAAGTGTCTTTGGAGGAAGAGCCTGAGTCTCACAGGGCACCGGGGCCCATGAGAGTGGACAGCCCACAGAAGCACCCCTTTCCTGGGCAGCACCATAAGTGTCCTGGATTCTGGAGTGACCCTTCCTAAGAGGGGGCCTATACTGACCATGATGGAATCTCCTACCTGGCAGGCAAGATGGGAGCTCAGGATTGGAACTAAATTAATCTCAGGAGCATTTCTTGCCCTCCTGGGATGGTGGGTTGAGATTCATACTGTCCACATAAGGCACTGCTCAGTCCCCTTCGTGACACGGTTCCCTATGACCGTATCACTCATTTGTGTGGTGCTTTACAAAGCACCTTCACAATTGTCCATTCGGTCCCTGAGATTCTGCCTGTTAACCAGATGAAAAAACTAGAACTCAGAAAGTGAACCAACTTGCTCAAGTTCACATATGTAATAAGAGAATTAGGATGAAACCCCAATTCTCCTGATGCCTAGACAGTGCTCTTTACAACACGTCACTGCCCACGCTACAATGCTCTTTGTACACAGCTGGCCTCCTGCTCTCTTGGAGAGCACACCTTGCTGTCACCCAGGTTCCACAGCTGGGGCGGTCCTCCAAGGGAGTGTCTGGGCAGGCCCGCCCTCCTGGTGCCCTTGCCTTGGTGACTGCAGGATGCATTGACAGCTTTCTAGATGCTCACCTCACACTGATTGTACGTCAGCTTAAATGCAAGCTAACGGCCTAGACATTGCTAAAACATGTATAGATGACTGGGAAATCAAAAAAAAAAACATACAACTGCTCGCCAAACAGGCGAAAAAATTAGTAAACCCACTAGCCATTAAGAAAGGCCCGGGACAGCCAGTTAGCTCAGTTGGTTAGAGCTCATAACACCAATGTTGTCGGTTCGATCCCCGCATGGGCCACTGAGTTGAGCCCTCCACAACTAGAATGAAAACAACTACTCAACTTGGAGCTGATGGGTCCTGAAAACAACACATTGTTCCCCAATAAAATAAAATAACAATTACTTAAAAAAAAAAGAAAAGAAAAAGAAATGCCCACAAATTACCTTAATGTTGTTGCTATTTTCCCTAGAGTATTGGTGGGAGTATAAATTGCGCGCGCACACACACAAACACACACACACACACACACACACACACACAAACACACATCAAAAGCCTTAAAAGTATTCACACCCTAAATACAACATGGTATCTTAGATTGGGTCCTTGGAGTGAAAGAGGGACGTTAGTAAGAAAACTACTGAAAGCCAAATAAAGCCTGGAGTTTTGTTAATATTATACTAGTGTACCAATGTTAATTTATTAATTTTGATGAATATACTCTGGTTAGGTAAGATATTAACATTAGAGGAAGCTGGGTGAAGGCTATATGAGCACCTCTCTATCTTTGCAACTTTTCTGAAAATCTAAAATTATTTCAAAACAGAAGGTTTACTTTTTTAAATGTTCACATTCTTTTACTCAGAATTTCACTTCTAAGAATTTATCTCAAAACTTATCAGAGATGTAGATGGACATTTACGTACAAAGACATTGCACCACTTGTGATAAGCACAAAAATGTGGAAATTACCTACGTGTCCAAGAATAGCAGATTGATTAAATAAGTTGGAAAGCATACAAGGGCGACAGTATGTGGTCAGAAAGAATCATATAATAATAATATTTATTGACATGGAAAATGCTTACAATAGAAGGTAAAATGAAAGAATTAGGAAACAAAACTATATATATTTTAAGCTCAATATAATTTTTTAAATGATGTACATAAGCAAACAAACAGGAAATACACCAGTATATTAAAGGTAGTTATTAATAGGTCATATAATTAGAGTAAATCTTATCTTCTTCTGAATACATTTATATATGTTTTCTACAATGAATATATGTTATGTTTATAATCAGGGAAAAAAGGTATCAAAAATCCCCAACTCATGGCAGTTCCTCAAAAATTTAAACATAGAATGACCCAGCAATTTCACTACTAGGTATATACTCAAGAGAACTGAAAACATATGTCCACACAAAAAAACTTGTACGTGAATGTTCATAGCAATAGTATTTATAATAGCCAAAAAGTAGAAATAATCCCCATGTTCATCAGGGTAAACAAAATGTGGTTTAGCCATACAATAGAATATTATTCAGCAATAAACAGGAATGAAGTACTGATATATGCTTCAACATAAATGAACCTTCAAAACATTATGTCACGTGAAAGGTGCCAGACACAAAAGGTCACTTATTGTATGATTCTATTCATATAAAGTGTCCATAATAAGCAAATACATAGAGACAGAAAGTAGATTACTGGTTGCCAGGCGCTGGTGGGTAGGGAGTAACTGTTAATGGGTACGGGGCTTCTTTTTGGGGTGATAAAATGTTCTAGAATTAGATAGTGCTGATGGTTGTATAACCTTGTGAATACACTAAAAATCACTGAATTGTACACTTTAAAGCGTGAATTTTGTGGTTTGTGGATTAGTATTCTCTCAACAATAAAAAAAAAAAAGAAAGAGAAAGAAAAGAATTCCCCTACCCAAATGCCACATTTCACTGCTTCTCATAATTTTCTTTAAAAAAAATGGTTTTTCTTACTTTTAAATGATGCTTAGGCTGGTAGAGCCAGCCGCCCCTCTCCCCACCCAAGCCAAGCCCCTGTAGGCAGAGCAGGCAGCCATGTGTTTATGTGGTGGATGGAATCCTGGGAAGGTGATTGTGGGGACATCGCTCCTTAATCAGTTCCTTTCCTCCCCACGGGGTCCCTTCCCTCCTTCCTTCTCTCCAGTATTAGAGCTACACTGCCCAGGGGGCCCACAACAAAAAGCTAATCTTTAGAGTCACCCTTTAAAATAGATGCTCTGTCCTATGAAATCTCCCCTATAAAATACAAGTATTTTGGAACTTTAAATTTACTCCCTGTGTGGGAATTGATTGGAGCCTTCTAACGCACAGCTGGCTAAAAGGCAAGGAGACACAGGAGCGATAAGCTTTAATATGGGCAAAGGCGAGGAGCGGTGCCTTTCGGAACGGCCAGCCTGGGTGCGGTATGAGGGCGTTCGCACGAGGGAGCCTCAGCACAAAGACAAACATGCTGACTTAGCAGCCCTGAGAAGGGAGGCCTGCTTCTCACCTTATCAGGCCTGGTGCTGGTCACTGTGAAATCTTAGGCCTCTGAAGTGTGGCCCCCTCAGGCCCAGAAGCCTTTGCGACATCCTGAGTGGATGATATTGCTGCAGTAGAATATTGGGAACAGAAAAGGGGAGAGAAGAAGGTCCCCCCACCCCCAAGCCCTTCCCTCCACAGTTCCGTGGAGGGCTCAGCACTTCAGGGTACGTGGCAATCCTCAGCACTCATGTTTTTTGTTTGTCTCAGTTGAGCCTCTTGTTCTACTGGAAGCCCGAGGTCTCCTTCCTAACAACATACAGTAAGTCTTCACTTAACATCATCAATAGGCTCTACAACATGAACGAAATGACGTAGACCAAAACCGATTTTACCACAAGCTGACTGATATAAACAAGAATTAAGTTCCAGGGCCGGCCGAGTGGCGCATTGGTTAAGAGCAGGCTTGGGACGCCAGCTCTGAGCAGCGGGGCAACTGGTTCAGATCCCACAAGGGCCAGTGACACTGCCCTCTACAGCTAAGATGGTGAACAACAGCTCAACCTGGAGCTGGGCTGCCGCGAGTCGCCGGCAACTGCGTAGGCTGCAGTGAGGCTGCAGTGGGCTGCCGTAAGCTACCCTGTGTAGCCGGCAGCTGGCATGAGCAGCCAGCAGCCGGTGTGAGCTGCTGTGAGCCACCGTGAGTGGCCATCCAGTGGCCGGCGACCGATCTGCCTCAGCCGGGAAGAGCGCAATAATAATACCAACATGGGCCAGTGAAGCAACGTCCTCCACAAGTAGACTGAAGAACAAAAGGACAGCAACTTGTCTGTTCCTCTTCCGCCGATTTCCCAGCACTGTTCCCCTCCCCCAATTCCCCAAAATCTTTAGAAAAAAGAATTAAGTTCCTACAGCATTTTATCAACGTTAGAATAAAACAAGGTTGAATAAAACAACGCTATTCAAGGACCTGCTGTATTTCCTGAAGAATTGGGCCAAGAGTAAAGAGTCCATTTGTTTGAGTTTACTTTGGAAAAGCAAAAGTCAGAAGCAGCAAATGAAAATTTAAAAACTTGCCATAGCTCCTATTCTATAGGGTGAAACTAGGACGACTCAGAGAGATTACTACCATGTCTAGTTCTGCAATTAAAGAAGATGGAAAGGGGATTCAGGTCCAGTGTGATCTGCTGCCAAGTCTAGGCTCTCTCTCTCCTTCCTTCCCTCCCTCTCCTCCTCTTTCTTTTGGATTTGAACCTTGAGACAGAGAGCTAAACGCTTCAGTTCCTGGCACTTGATCACTACTGGTTCGCACAAAGCCCCTCTCTTGTTTTATTACCCAAGTTATTCCCACCTCACCGCACCACCTTCCCTCTGCCAAGCATCGTGGCTCATATGTGCGTGACAGGGTCTGGCCTCTCACTAACAGGCACTCTCGATATTTGGGAGAGTCAAGCCTTGGGTTTCTTTGTCTCCTCGAGGATCAAAATCCAGTTTGACCTGGTAAACTTTTCCAAGTGACTCTCTAGCACTCCCATCAATTGGCCAAGCCATCAGCCCTGTTATGGGCTCAGCTCTGGGCTGGGCTGAAATATGGAATTAGTAAGAAAGGGAAAGACCCAGGCTCTACCCTCAAGAAGAGTAAAACTCATACATCCATCCACTCAACCAATGTGTGCCGAAGATAAAAAGATGAATGCAACAGCTGGTGTCCTCGGAGAGCTGAAGCCTCATGGGGGAGAAGACAATTGAGCAGGTAGACCCATGTCACTAGGCTGTGGGAGAGGAGGTTCAGGGAAGCCGGGCAGACACGGGGCCCAGGCCTGGGCTGGCTTGGATAGTAACATTAATCCAGAAATCATGAAGAAATATAAATCTATACATACAGTTGTGTCTGCCCATCTGTCTTAGCATCATATAATAAGTATGGTAGGATTTTCATCAGATTTGGAGGGAAGTGTGGGACGGCCAGACTTAAAATGCAGACTTTATGGCATGCAGTAAATTAAATATGGGGAGCCTAAGGGGACACCTCAGAGAAGGAAGCAGACACCCTAGACTAGACCTGTGGCGGCTAGGGTCAGGGGAGGCCTGCCTGAGTGCCAAATGGGACACAGAGGTCCTCCTATACAGAAGCCTTTGCTGGAGAAGACAAACAGCGTGTCTAATATGAATCCTAACCAAAAGACCCTGCAGGCAGTCTAGCTGGGCTGCTTCCCAAATGGGTAACTGGACGTGTGGCTGGGATAAGTGGCACTGGGGGCAGCTTAGCCATCATTGGTGACTGGTCCTCCCGAGCAGCCCAGCTGCCCAGTAGTTGAGAAGGCAGCAGCGGGCACTCCTCCCAACCCCAGGCAGAAACTAGTGTGTTCAGGATGGAATCTGCTCACTGGGGGCTGCCCCCTGGGGTAGGTGAAAGCCCCCCAGATCAGCAAGTCCTTATGAGGACACCTAAAAGGTTCTTTAACTCAGGCCTGTATGTCCCCAGCGCAGCTGTGTTGAAGGAGGAAGCCACATTTGGAAGTGGAACGGCAGTTTCCCAGACCTCATCCAAGCAGCAAGCACGGGAGGTGTCAGGGGTTCTGACATCAGTCCCCAGCCCCTTCTCACTCAGAGCCTGGGGACCATTTGACCATTTGTCCCAGATGATAAGGGACCTCAGAATCCTCTTCTGGGGGCCTCACTGCTGGTCTCACGCTGACTGACTGACTGACTGACTGGGGCCCCAGCAGCCCTCTCACTGGGGACCAGGAGAGTGGGCGGGGATTGGAAGGTCACTCAGTGGGGAAGGCTCTTGGCCTGCTCCACGTTGGAGCTGAAGAGAGGTCCCCATCGTGCAGTGCCATAACCCTACTGTGTGAACCCCATTCTCCCCACTCTGGCCAGAAGCAGAAGGCACGGGGTTGGGGCTTGGCAGGGAAGGGAAGTTATAATAGAATAGCGGGGAAAGCCCTGCAGACGTTGTGGGCCCACTTTGGGCCTTGAGGGATGAGCCACCTTGGGTTAGGAAGAAAGGGAAAGGAGCAGGAATGGTGTTTGAGGATGGGGGAACAGCCTAAACCAAGGTGCAGAGGTGGGCATGGGGCACCTGGTCAGAAGTCTAGCCTCAGTGAAGAGAAGGCACCAGGAAAAGGAGTGCTGGAAAACAAAAGCCACCCCTCCCCACCCTACGGGTTCGTCCCCAGCCCTTCCCTGCAGCACCAGAGACAGAACACGCCAATGTCCCCCCAAGTATCGCATCTTCTAGGCATCTCTATCTCTTCTCCTATCCCCCACCGACTGGTCCATAGAAAACAGGGGTGGGCTTTTACAGCCCTTCACGGCCTCCCTTCCTTCCCGTTCCTCTGGGACTCCTGACTCTTATCTCTGCTTTGGATGTACTTCTTCCTTTTATGTTAAAAAAAAAAAAGTTATCACACACACGCACACCTATTCTTACTTAAAACTCCCCAATGGCTCCTCGCTGCCGGGGGAGGAGATCCCAGGTCCTCACTTTGGGCCGCCCCCACCTGCTCCCTGCCCCTCGGCAGGCTGTCCCGGCCACTCCTGCCTCCTTCTTCCAGGGGCCACTGGCTTTGGGCCTTCCGCTCTGCCGGGCCTGTGCCTGCGCTGTCTCCTCGGCAGAGAAGGCTCTTGGCCTTGCGGGCTGTACCTTAAACATCGTTTCCTCACAGAAGCCTTCCCGCCTTGTCTGAACCAGGTATCCCTTTTCACGCTGTCACACTGGACCCTGTAACCGCAGGCCTCTGTGATCCCTCACTTCCTGCCCACTGCTCATGCGGAATGCCTGCTTCTCAAGACCAGGTCTATGTTTCATTCATCCTAATTCCCCAGAGCCCAGCACACACTCTGACAAGTATTTGTTTTCTAAATATTTAAATGACACCCCTCTGGCTGTAGGGTGCAAATCTAAGCTCTTGGCACAAAGACCTCTCACAGCCTGACCTTTGCCTGCTCTCCTGTGTCGAGTCCCTCACGTTGGCCACAGCCCACCCTGACCTCCTTAAGGACCCTGGATTCCAGCCTGACCAGGCTACTTGCTGTCCTTTCCACATAATCTGCTCTTTCTCGTCTCCATCCTTTCCTATCTGCTTTTCGCTCAGTAGAGACTGGCAAATTCCTATTCATCCTCCCAGACCCATGCCAGCGTCCTTCCTGGACTCCTCACCGCCATGCTCACTGTCGCTGCTCTCCCCACCTTCCCCACACACAGCAGGCGGCCCCCTTTCTGGTTCTGCAGCCTGTCTTCTCCATTCAACTCCTGGGCACCCTCTATCCCTTTTCATCTCACGTGCCTATTGCAGGTCCTAGCACAAAGTAGGGCTTCAAAGCAAAGATCTCACGGGCGGAGTGGTTTTTGCTCAGTATGGGAGGAAGGCCCAATGTCATAGCAGACCCCCAAAGGGCGTGGATTTCCTTATAAGGTAGTGAGGTCCCTGCAGTGGGGAATTCTTTAAGCAGAGGCTGCAGACCCTATACAACAGTGTTTTTTTTTAATTTTTTGTGATCCATTACACATTTACAAAAAATATCACACTAAAAACAAAAGTTTCACTAAATGATACTTTTTTCCATGTGGTGTATCCTGGTATTTTACTGTATGTCACTTTTCAGAAATGCTGGTTTTACCACTAAAAATTGGTTTCTCAAACACAAATAGGTCAAGAAAACCTATTTAAAACTATCACAGTTTGAAAACCACCCTCATTGCTAACCAGCATGTTAGGTTCCCTGACCGCCACAGTGTCACCGTTTCCTCTTTCATGCAGCTCTTGACACCGGTGGGCACCTCTAACCCCATCAAAAGGGTGGTTCTCTTAGAACTGAGCAGACCCTAGAAAGGGATGTTTCTGTTACCTGGGTGCCAGCTTCTGGTAGGAGGGCTCCCTGGTACCGCTGTCCAGAGACCAAGGCCTCCCATTCATGTAGCCCAACAAATATTTATTGAGTACCTACTATGTGCTAGGCACTGTCCCAGTCTCTGGGGATACAGCCATGAACAAGAGGTTTTAAAAGCCCTGCCACCATAGCGAGGCTGTGGAGAAATTGGAACCCTTGTGGATTACTGGTGGGATGTAAAATGGTGCAGCCAGCGTGGAAGACAGTATCATGGGTCTTCAAACAGTTAAACATAGAATTATCATATGATCCAGGAATTCCACTTCTGGGTATCGACGTGCAAAGAACTGAAAGCAGAGGCTAAAACAGATATTTGTACACCTATGTTCATTATTCACAATAGGAAAAAGGTGGAAGCAACCCAAACATCCATGGACAGATAAACAAATGTGGTCTATACATTCAATGGAATATTTTTCAAACTTAAAAGGGAAGGAAATTCTGACACATGCTTCCACATAGATGAGCCTTGAAGACATTATGCTCAGTGAAATAAGCCAGACCAAAAGACAAATACTGTATGATTCCACTTATCTGAGGTACCTGGAATAGGCAAATTCATAGAGACAGAGTAGAATGGTGGTTGCCAGGACCTGGGGGGAGAGAGAAGATGGGGGGTTCCTGTTTAACAGATATAGACATTCCGTTTGGAATCATGAAAAAGTTCTGGAAATGGAGAGTAGGGATGATTACAGAACAATGTGAATGTACTTAATGCCACTGAGATACACACTTAAAAATGGTTAAAATGGTCGATTTTGTTATTATATTTTACCATAGTTTTTTGTTTGTGTGTCTTTAATCTGCCACAGGGAACTTATGTTCTAGATGCACAGACCTGGCGAGGAGCTCATTAACAAAGTCCCCACCTCAGAACAGGTGCCATAAACTGCATCCGGTTTGGCAGAATCTGGGGGGCGTTCGAGAAACAGGAGGTCACACACAGGCTCCACCACACTCTCTTCACACAGAATACTTCCCCTAGGACTGTTTTCCATTGTAAGCAAGTTCAAATGAAATTTAGTCTAGAAAAACAGATCACTGCATAGATGGATCACTTGTAACAAAGGCATTGACCTGGTGTGGGATTATGATGGGGGAGGCTGTGCACATGTGCGGGCAGGGTGCGTATGGGAAATCTCTGGACCTCCTTCTTAATTTTGCTGTCAACCTAAAACTGGTGTAAAAATATAGTCTTTCAGAGGAAAGAAAGGTCGCCACTGCTTAAAAACATGGTTTGTTTGTTTTTTCTAAACCATTGCCTTCCTTCTCTAAAATGGCTGCTGGCTGAGAGATGGTGCCACGCAGAGTGAGCAGCAGTGACCACTTTGCAGGAGAGGTCCCCTGAGTACTTCACAGGCAGGCTCTGGCTTTGTGAGGAGCCTGCCGTGAGTGGGCAGGGACCCGAGGAACAGGAGACCAGCCTGAAGGGTAGGGCTCTCAGAGCCCTGTGGCCCTTCCCCTGGGCTGGGCTGGGCTGGTCAGACATCAGATCTCTGGCTCCATCCCCTCCAGAGGGCAGGGCTCTGGGCTGAGTCACCTCTGGTCTTGCCCAGGGTAGGTATGGAAACGGCACCCGATTTTGGCCTTGAAAACCTTGGCTCCAAGTCTCGGCTCTGCCCTTTATAAGACACTTAACGTACCAGCCTGTTTACTTAGCTGTAAAATGGGGATAACCTGACACCACCCATCTCCCAGGATATGATATGCATGATGCCACCAGAAGAGACCCAGCAAAGTGCCAGGCACAGAGGGGGCACGCACAGGGAGCTTTAGTGTCCCAGCCCGGAAGCTCAGGAATGGGGGCTGTGGGCACCAGCTGTGTCCTGGAGTCCCCAGGGTGGGGCCCTGAACCCTCAGACCTACCCAGCTGGCTTGGCCAGTCCCAGTGTTTACTTGGGGTGCAGTAGGGGTATCTCGTGTACAGCCGCCCCCACAGCAAACAGCCTGGAAGTGCCCTGGGCTAATGAGACAGCAGCCCTCAGGTGCCTGAAAATGCTTTGGAGCCGAGTCATGGTTTCAGGAGCTGGTTTTTTAGGAAGGAGGCCCCAGCCCACCACCCCCAGGGACCCTCCCCAAACCACATCTCCACATGTGACAGTTCTCTGCCTTCCACACTGGGCTGCGACTTCTTGAAGGCAGGGACCCAGCCTATTCATCGCTACTCCCGCAGCACACAGAGATCAGTAACTGTGTGATAAATCGGTGGTGGTGGTGGTGGTGGTGGTGGTGGTGACAAGGATGGAGGCGGTAACAATTACAGCAGCTATCTGGCACATGGCCCTTACCACAGGCGTGGCACCATTTCAAGTGCCTTGCTTTAACTCTAAACTTCACAAAAGACCTAGCAGGTGTGTGCTATTGCCATGATCCTTATTTTTAATGAAGGGACTGAGGTGCAGAAAGTAACGTGCCAAAGGTCACACACACAGTGACAGAAGCAGGACTTGAACCCCGGTGCCTCAGTCTGCCCTTTAACCGCTACTCCAAAGTGCTTGGGCAAGGAGCTTAGGTCTCTGCTGACTCCTCGTTCATGGGGAAGGGAACATCTAAGGAAGGGACTTTAGAATCCTCAGGCCACTTTCCTAGGCAGGACCTGTAGTGGCCTCTGAGGTGTCCCTGGCAGGGAGGCCATCCCAAGGCTGTGCAAACCTTCCCTTGACAGGGAAGACACAGGGTGTCTTTCTCAGACGGAACCAGACCTACTTCCCTCTAATGTGACCCACCCTCTGGACATACAGAATTGTCCCCTCCTTCACCCTCAGGTGGCTCTTCAGGTATCTGGACTCACCTCCCTGCTCCAGGCTGATGGCCCCTGCCTCATCACCCACTCCTCTGTCTCCAGATCCTGTCCCTTGTGGTGACCTGCCTGGACACTTCCTACTTGGTTAGTCTCTGGGACCCTGTGGCCCACAGTGGACTTCAATGTGACCTGAGGTGTGGGGAGTGGAGATGGGCTGTGTCCCCTACTTTGTTCTAGGACAATGCCCTTCCTGAACCCCACACTCCTGGTTGACATGGAGCCTGTGGAAACTCAGCCCCCGGGGGCCCCTCCACAAACCCACCTCTGGAGCCCCCCTTGTGTACTTGGATGACAAATTTTGTTGAACCCAAATATAAAATGTTACCTTTTCCCTTGTAAAATTCCCTTTTTTTCCCCCCATCCTGACAAGACTGGTTTGAATCCTGACTTGATCACTCCAAAGCCATTTCACTTGTTCCTCCCAGGGCTGTGTCATCTGCAGCCTAGAGCAGCCTACCTATACTGTCTTTATTAATTAAAAAAAAAAAAAAAAAAGAATTGCTGGACAGGACAGGTTTCAGTTTCCTCAGGTGCATTTAAATCTAGGACTAGTACATGGATTTGTCTCTGGCTAGACCACCTCTCCCCGGAAGTGCTGATTCGGAGGCGTGAGTCAACCTGGATGACTGCCTTTGGGGAACGCCACGGGTGGACTCTGCCCCCGGGAAGGGGTGGTGGGGGTTCCACTAACACCCCCTCTACTGCTGGGAACTATGTTTCACCCCATATGATCTTTGTTACCTCCCCCACCTGACCCCTGACCCATTTTAAGGACTATTCTCAAGGGAAGTAGAGCTGGAAACAAATGGGAATTGGGAGCTTTCTCTTTCTCTCTGACATTAACACTCTGTGCCTCGCCCTGGGAAAGGGCCTGTCTTTGCCCTGTTCATCCTCTTGCTCGAAACAGACATCAATAAGGAAGCAGATGAGCAGCCTCCGGACTGGCCGGGCTTCATTTACAATCACTGATAATTCTGGACTTTGGTCCTTCTGGCTATTCTGACACGAGTGTATCCCTCACCAGGTCTCACGTACCTGTGAAAACCAGTAGTTTTCTGAAATTTTAAGCTCGTCTGTCTTCGTTTGCTGCCGTCCCCTTCCTTCTCCTTTGTAAAATCATCTGTGATTTCACCATCCGAATCTAATTTCCACTCGTTAGAATACTTAAGTTTGGGTAGTTTTTCTCTACCCCTGACATTATTATATTCCTACTGAAAAAAATAATTCTGTTAGGCAGCTTCTTAGAACCACCGCTTTGCCAAGCCCTGTTCTATTTCTGGCCTTATGGGCACATCAAGGAATGGCTTTGCAAACTTCTGAAATCTCTTCACAGGCTTTTGATATGTTACCTTAGTTTATTATTGTTATTCTCCCCCATTAGGAAAAATGTTTTCATCATTTAGCAATCAAAACAACATTTGTAAATATCAACAATAGAATATGTAATGTGTTATGCATGCATACTATAATATATAATAATCTATTGATAAGACAGAAACCACCCGGTGGCGTGACACATCTCCAACCCCACTGCCTTCTATTTAACACTTTCTCAGTTGGTGTGGAGTAAATAATCTTTGTCTCAGAAATACCTGCCTTTTCCCTAAGGTCCCCTCACTGATTGGAGCACCCCTGCATTCACCTAGGGTAACTCACAGAGGCAGATCTGGGGACTAGGTGGCCAGGGAACCAGGAGAAGACAGGCCACCGAGGACACAGGGACCTGGCCCTGCCTCAGGGAGTGGGCTGCCTCGGGTAAAGCAGTGAAGAGGGTGGAATTTGTCGTCCAAGCCCACCCCTCCCCCATCCTCGCTGCTCCCTAAAAACCTACCCCAGCCCAAATAGTCAGTGGCTTTGTCCTGCCCTCTGGTCAGTTAGGCCACCCCACCCAGGCCTGCCATCCCCAGGGAGTGTCCAGCTCAGAGTCCCCTCTCTACATCTATCTCAGGGCATCAGGGAGCCACTATCAGCAAGCTTTCAGACTGAAAAGAATTTATTCACAAATTCACACTGGTGAACAAAGGACTCCAGCAATAATGAAGGGGCTTTAGGCTGCGAGGTGGACCAGGGCATGGGGGTAAGAGGGACTTGCCCATGAACCTGAGGTCACATGAGGGGTATGGCTAGCCCTCATCAAATCAGCTCAACATCTAATGCATCCACAATCACTTTG
This sequence comes from Hipposideros armiger, assembly GCF_001890085.2. Classification (NCBI taxonomy): domain Eukaryota; kingdom Metazoa; phylum Chordata; class Mammalia; order Chiroptera; family Hipposideridae; genus Hipposideros; species Hipposideros armiger. The sequence continues at coordinate 2,693,151 of NW_017731464.1, read as the reverse complement.
GCTCCCATGAATTACTTTTCCTGAAAAGTGAAACTCCAGTTGCCAAAACACAGTTTTAAACCACTCTAAAGGGAAATCTTGCTACAATGCGGCCCACGGTTCCCTAATACCTTGAAAAACTGTTCTTTTCCACTGAAGTGGTCACCGTCCTGATGGTTCTGGGCATTCCCTATGGAACTAGAAAATTACGTGATTGTTTCCTTCTTATCATTTCTTGGCCGTTCCCTGTGGCCTTCACGTTCCTGTACCTACGTGTCCATCTCTGAAAACCACCTACCACCACCACGCTTCCAGGCCATTTCTTTCCTTCTACAATGGGCTGGGGAATCAGGGAGCTACTCTCCTTAGATTAGTGTGCTGATAAATGAGTGTGACCAGGATGTGAGGCCCTCAGAAGAATAAAGCATCTGGTTTAGATGTTGGGATTTTGATGTAGCTATTTCTGCAGGTTCTGGGGG
>NW_017731464.1:2682549-2688333 GCF_001890085.2 Hipposideros armiger | reverse complement strand
GAAATCCTGAGGAGAGCAGGCTTGGAGAGAACACTGGCTGGGGGTAGGGTCCACTGCAAGAGGGACAGGAACACCCCAGTATAGGCTGGCTTGGCTACAGTTGGGGTATATGGCTGAATACTGTAGCAGCCACAGCAGCAGGGACAGAGGGGCTCTGAGTGTCCACAGGACTGCCTGGGCCAGAGACTGGGGGATACTCCAGGTGGAGGTCTGTGACAGTGAGGGGCCTCTTCCTAAACAAGCCAGGTGAGGTCTGCACCAAGGAAAAAGTGCAGCCCCATCAAATCCAGCTTCTGATATGTTTGGTGCTTATGAATACAAAGGGCCCAACTGGAGTCACCTGTTTCCAGCTCCCACAGTGCAGTCCAAGGGAGCAGGGCTTGGCCCAATGATTTTGAAGTCCATCCTAAAAGAGCAAAGAAAATTCTGAGGAACAAAAAGTGTGATGAAGTACACTTTAACCAAGCACCTATTAGGATATATATAAAGAAAACGTGATCAGAACAGATGGTGCTGGTGTAGGAACAGAGAATTCACTGGAACAGAGCAGAGAGACGTAGAGCAGACCCAGATATACACGGAAATACATTGTAAGATACAGGTAGCATTTTAGATAGGGAGGGCAAGGATAGATGTTTTACCATTGGTGACTTCAGCAAAAACAGAAGTTAAATCCTTAACTGTCACAATTCCCCCAAAATACCACAATTTCCATCTAGATTAAGATTTAAATGTAAACAAACAAACAACAACAACAACAAAAAACCTATGAAAGTATTATGAGAGAATTTATGGGAATATACAATTCTGTAGCAGAAAACGCCTTTCTGTGCCTGACATAAAGCCCAAAACCAGGCCAGGCCTAGAAATCCAAATACCTACCAGCTCTCTCCACCAGGAGCCTCCACCAACAATCCAAAGGAAATGATAACAATCTCTGCCCCTGCCCCCCACCCCCCTTCCCATATTCCTGCTTCTGGCTCATCCTCCACCTGCTCACTCTGTGTCCAGGTCAGCACCCTGTGAGTCACCCCAGACTCCTCCCCCTCCTTCCTCACTCTCCCACCCACGGTCACCACATCTTGGCCACCTCTCCACTCCGGCTTAAATCTGCTCAGCTAGGTCCTCCCCAGCCTGGCCCTAACTTCGGGCTTCATGCTGTCACCTCTGTACCAGCACAGGGGCCACCCATGGGCCTCCCTGCTTCCAGTCCTGGCCACCTTCTGCCCAGTGGTTTGGAAAGCCTATATAGACTACCTTGATTACATGGACATTTTAGACTTATGAAGACTTAAATAGTGAGCAAAACTAAATGGCAGATGACAACTTAGGATAAAATATTTGTAATATAAGAAAGACAAAGAGTTAATAGCCTGAATATCAAGTACTCATTAATCAATAAGACAAAAAGAATAAGCTAGACTAAATAACAAAATACTGCACAAATGAAAAGAGAAAAAAAAGAATATACTAATAGAAAACTAGATGAAGCACATAATCAAACTATTTGTCAAAAGAGAATTACCAATAATTAATTGGCTTGTAAAAAAAATGAGTGTTTGGGCCGGCCGAGTGGCGCGATGGTTAAGAACTNGCACGCTCTATCCACTGAGCCATCCGGGCGGCAGCTCAGCTCAAGGTGCCGAGTTCAGTCTTAGTTGCAGGTGGGCATAGCCCACCATCGAACAGGCAATCTTGTTACACCAGCTGAGCCATCCGGCCACCTGTTGGCAGCTCAGAGACAGCTCAGCTTGGGCGCAGCGTCACTGGCCCATGTGGCAATTGAACCGGCGTCCCTGTTGCTCAGAGCTCATGCTCTTAAGCCAACTCTCAACCAACTGAGCCACTCGGCCGGCCCCTGCAGGTTCTGTTTTTAATAACTCCCAATTCACGGGTAAAGTCCAAAGGGAAGTGAGGCTCCAAGACAATCCCTTCTGGAATGCTCCTTCTATGTACAGTATTTATCATCCGTCATTTAGCTGGTAAGATGGTTTCACTGTGATGCTGCATGCAAGCGCTCCGTGTTTTGCTCCTCCTTTCTCTGTCATTCGTAGCCCCACTGGTGAGACCCACTGGTGGGCCCCACAGGTGAGCCCCACTAGACCTGAGGAACCTCATCAAGAGGGCTGAGATGTTCAGCCCCATGGCACCTGACATGGGCCTGGCATCTTTCTCTCAGGTGTCTGGAGTACTTTAGAGGCTTCAGCCTCCTTCCACGGCACCTCCTTCCACAGCACCTCCTTCCACAGCACCTCCTTCCACAGCACCTCCTTCCACGGCACCGAACAGCATCTGTGAGCATGGCCACCTTATGGCACAACCAGCTGAGGCCCTGAAAGGACTGGGCAGAGCACCACAGGGGGGCCTCCACCAGGAGCCCACAGCCGCCGGGGCCATCCTCTGCCAGTTCCTCAAGGAACCCCGAGGGGGGCGCCTGGACAGGGCCACTTGGCCTGTGTTTGGAGTTGTTCCGAGCAGCAAAGATTTCACTCTGCATTTTTCACCCTGCGGGTTATGACCCATTACTGAGTTGTGAAATCAGTTTAGTGGGTCACGACCAGCATTTTTCTTTAAAAAATAAATAGAACACAATGGAAAATATCCAAGTGCATCATGCATAGTGAGGATAGGTATTATTACAAAACGTTTGCTTCAGTTGTATGTACCTGTTGTATATAGGTGTGTGTGGTGGTTGGAACATGACATATACTTCTCACTGGGAGTCTGAAACACAGCGATCAAACACACGTCCATCCTGCCACTAGGTCTTCCTGAGACCCATCCTTGCCTCCTCCACCCCAGCCTGGGAAGCCAAATGGAATCTGATCAAGGGCCCTAAAACCTGCCCACCTGGAAGGCACAGGCATGGAGGAAGCCTTCTTGGAGGGAGTGGCACTTGGCTGTGATGTGAGCAGGAGCAGGGAGAGGGGGCAGCAGAGCAGAAGGCATGGCACAGTCTGGTCCTGTGGTGAGAAGCAGTGGTGACAAACGAGGGCTGGGAGAGGCCTGCAGGGGACAGCTGTAGATACCTGCCTTCTTGGGGAGGCAAACCGAGGGGCTGAGGCTAGAAGCAGCGGGAGAAGGAAACCCCATTTGATTTCAAAGACCTATTTTCAAAGTTACCTTTGGAAGAGTACTTGATAGTGGGGCAGTCGAGTGGGGTGTCAGGCCCAGTGTCCCCATCTCACTCTCATTGATCCAGTAAATGCAACCTAATAGTGCCTGCTTTTCTTTTGTTAATTTTTTTTTTTAAGATTTTATTGGGGAATCAGGGAAGAGGAACAGACAAGTTGCTGTCCTTTTGTTCTTCAGTCTATTTGTGGAGGATGTCACTTCATTGGCCCATGTTGGCATCATCTTTGCGCTCTTCCCGGCTGAGGCAGATTGGTCGCCGGCCATTGGAAGGCTGCTCACAGCAGTTCACAGAGATTCATGCCGGCAGCCAGCCGCTCACACTGGCTACCAGACAGTCATGGTAGCTTTATTGCAGCCCACTGCAGCAGAGGCTGCAGCCTACACCGTCACCGGCGACTCACAGCAGCCCAGCTCCAGGTCGAGCTGTTGTTCATCATCTTAGTTGCAGAGGGTGCAGCGTCACTGGCCCTCATGTGGGATCCAAACCAGGGCCCTGCTGCTCAGAGCTGGCGTCCCAAGCCAACTCTTAACCAATGCGCCACTTAGATGGCCCTCGTTTGTTAATTTTTAAATTTAACTTTAAATTAATTAAAATGAAAAATCCAGTTCCTCGGTTACACTAGCCACATTTCCAACATTCATAATAGCCACATGTGGCCAGTGGCTATCATGTTGTACAGCACAGAGAACATTTCCATCAATGCAGAAAGGTCTACTGGACAGGGATTTTGTCTAGAATAACCAAATGAATAACTCATTCCAGGTTCACTTTCCCTCAGGAAGACAACGTCTTCCATTATTCCTATTACACTTGTAATTCTAAGTGCAAATGCTTCTGGGAGAGGTACTGAAATGGCTTAAATTCTTACCAAAGAGTGACTGATTGATCTCAAGAGCCTGAAGAGAGAGCCTAAGATGCCACCCACCGGAGGCTGAGTATGTGTGACAGCATGGGGGCAAAGGGATATCAGAAGGTAAGACACTGCCCCTAACCAAATGTGTCACCTGAGGATACTGAGGGATAGGATTAAGCTCCTCCATCAGGGGATACAGAAAGCTTTGGGAACTGTGAGGAAAAGAAGTGACTCAGTTATCATTCACCTGCAAGTGAGAAGACTGACTTCATTCCCCAACGGTCCTCAGCAAGGAGGTCCTTACATGAAGAGCAAGCGCTTCTCTGTTTCTAGAGAGGGAATGGGAAGTGGGTGAAGGCCTTCCCAGAGGTGGATGCTTCTGAACTTGGCCCTCTTTTGTCCTCTACATTCGCTCTGTGACCAGGCTCATGGCTTTATCTACCTCCTGCACCCCGAGGACTCCCTGAAAAACACGACATGCCCAGGCCTAGAGATCCGAATACGAACTTGTTATTTCCACCAGGAGCCTCCACTCAACAGTCCCAAAGGGAATGATAACAATCTCCGGCCCCCGCCCCCCGCCCCCTTCCTGGTTTCCCCATTCTGGCTCATCCTCCGCCTGCTCACCCTGTCATCCAGGGCAGCACCCTGCGAGTCACGCCAAGCTCCTCCCCCCGCTTCCTTGCTCCCCCACCCGAGGTCACCGCATCTCGGCCACCCCTCCACTCTACCTTCAATCGCCCAGCTCGGTCCTCTCTCGCCCTCACTATCGCAGGGGCCACCCACTGGCCTTCCGGCTTCTAGTCACAGCCACCTCCAGCCCAGTGGTTCTAACCCACGGATAAGCAACAGAATGGCCTGGAGTTTAAAATCTAGATTCTGACTCAGTGTACCCGGCCAGGTTGGGCAGGTGCATGTTGCGCAAGTGCCCCAGGTGATTCTGATGTGTAGTCTTCATTAAGAACCACTGCTGCCGCCGCCTCATTATTTACAACAACAAAAACAACAATTAACATTTCTTGTGCACTTACATGTACTGCCTCATGTAATCTTTGTGACAACCCTGTGAGGTAGGGACTGTCATCCATTCCCATTTTACAGTTGTAAACTGAGGCGCAAAAGTCCCGTGGCCAGTAAGGGGGTGGGCTAGAGCCCGGCCCACACTCCTAACCGTGCTGCTCCCCCCACTACTGTATAGACTTGGCAGGTGGCTCCTTCTTAACACCCTTTGAAGACAGTTCTAGAAGAAAATGGCAACTTGGGGACATAGTCATGATTTCCCTCGCCATCCAGCCTCCCACCAACAGCTTCTTAACTCTAACAGAAACACCTGGATCAGGGTGGTGGTTACATTGTGTATACTTATATAAACATTCACTGATATGAGTGCTTAGGGTTTGGGACTTTACTATATGTTTACTACTCATCAATAAAAGAGATCCTGGGGCTGGCCGGGTGGCACAGTTGGTTAAGAGCACAAGCTCTGAGCAACAGGGTCACCGATTCGATTCCCACATGGCCCAGTGAGCTGCGCCCGAGCTGAGCTGCCGCTGAGCTGCCAATGAGTGGCAGGATGGTTCAGCTGGTGAGAGCACATGCTCCTAACAGCAAGGTTGCCGGTTCAACTCCTGCATGAAATGGTGGCTGCACCCCAGCCCCCCCCCACACACACACACAATTAGATTGAAAGCAGCGACTGGACTTGGAGCTGAGCTTGCACCCTCCACAACTAAGATTGAAGGACAACAACTTGACTTGGAGCTGATGGTCCCGGAAAAACACAATGTTCCCATTC
>NW_017731464.1:2627348-2680255 GCF_001890085.2 Hipposideros armiger | reverse complement strand
CCTCTGGCGTCCCAAGCCAGTTCTTAACCATCACACCACTCGGCTGGCCCCAGTAAGCATATTCTTTGATCTAGCAATTCTACTTAAAAACTATATCCTAGAAATAAAAATAAGGATGTGCACAGAGTATTATATACAGGCCACAAGTGTTAGTGACAGAAAGAGGCAATAATAAGGGGCTAGTTAAAATCATGGTAGTAAGTACACAGTAAAATACAAGAGATACATAAGAAGTTTCTCAAGGAAAACTGTTCGCAATTTATTACTAAGTATAAAGAACAAGTCACAGAACAATAGGTATAATATGAATCCATTTATGTGATAAAATGTGTATATGTGTATATAGAGAGATCCATAGTATGAACAGAGAAAGAGATCTTAAAGGATGTAACCAAAATAGGAACAATATGTATCTCTGACAAGTGTTAGTGTGATTTTTTTTTCTTCTTCGTGTTTCCTACTTCTTTGACAAGGAACACAGAGGTATGATGCAGACCACCTGGTGGGGAACCCTGTTCAGAACTCCTGTTTGCTCTGAGCATCCCCATCTCTTATATGTGACATATATATCTCTTGTGCTGCTGTTTCATTTTTCAAACCTAATCTTGTCTCCTCAATTCTCTAGACTGCGGGTACAGTCCGTGCTTTGCATTTCCTTTGTGTTCCTCTCAATGCCCAGTACACAGCAAGTTCTCAGCAAATGGCCCAAGTACGAAGGTGTCATTTCTGCGCCTGTGGCCCTGTAGGCTGCCTGAGGATGGGCTGGCTGGCTCCACAGGTGTGGCATCAAGCCCAGTTCCAGGTCAGGCTTGAGGCTGTGTGTTGTGGGTCACCTGTCAATCTGGTCCTCTGAAGATGACCATTGTTGCTGCTAATTATTATTGAGTGATGGGGCTGTTTGTTTAAAGCATAGGTTACTGCCCACACACCCAGAGGCAAAGCCAATCCTGCGGCATCCTATAATTAATGAGCTAATAAATATTTCCACTGGTGTGAAGTTGGCTTTGATCCAACAGATCCCTTCCCACTTCTTCCGCCACCTCACCCCATTTATAACTTCCCGTCTTGGCTGTTAGAGGCCTCCTTTGGAGAAGTACCCCCCTTCATCCAAACTATGGGTCTAGCCGAAACGGCCCTGTGTCCCTGGTCCCAAGCCTGACCCACCAGCATCTCCGGGTCCTCCTGGGTGATAAAGTTTGTTTTCATATCTAAGCAAATCTACTACCCAAAATGCATCTCAGCCTGTCAGCCCAGGGACCTAAAGGGTCCTAAGAGACCACTGTAGGAATGACAGAGGATTTTTTTCATGCAAATTCAACGAGTAAATTTTCATGGTTGTCCATAATCTCTGCAATCAGTACTTACTTCGGTTAAACCCTCTGGAAAAAAAAAATTACAAAAGCCATCAGAAATGGAGAAATCAGAATCAGGGAGAAAAGACCAATCAAATGTCTTTTTTTTTTTTCTCTCCTTGTATAGATATAAACCATCCTTGGTGTTTCCAAGGTTCTAGAAGAAGCAGAGGGAGAAGGGAAGTCCTGGAGTACTTGCCAGGAGCACATGTGAGAGGCTATATGGAGACCAAGCCTCGAGTGCCACCGCTGAAGGAAGCTTGGACTGGGAACTTTACAGCTCCATGCCTCAGCTTCCTCATCTGTAAAATGGGATGATAATAGAGGCAACTGACTTGTGAGGATTAAATGAGTTAATGGCTATAAAGCACTGAGAACAGTGGCAAACTACGGGTGAACAAGACAGAAGCGTTCACCACTGTTAACAAAAGCAGAGGCAGTCACAGTGTCAGCCACGTGCCGGGCAGTCTGCCCTGCTGTCGCCCAGGGTTTCCCAACCTCGACACTATTGATTTGGGGGCTGGATAACTCTCTGTTGTGAGCAGCTGCCCTATGCAATATAGGAGGTTTAGCAGTATCCCTGGCGTCTCTCTACCCACTAGATGCCAGTAGCAAATCCTCCTTAAACCCCACCAAGTTGTGACAACCAAAAGTATCTCCAAACACTGCTAAATGTCCCCAGCTTGGGGGGAGGGGGCAAAGTTGCCCCTGTTTGAGAACCATGATATAGTCCTATAAAAGCCACTGTCCCATAAGGAAGCCATGCCACACACTAGGACCTCCCACCCCTGTACAGCTCTGGTGTGGATCTAGGCCTATGAGTCCCACACTGGGGCCCCCTGTGGTTAGATACAGGAGCTGCAGGTGGGGAAGTAAACAGCATCCAATTCTGTTTCTCTAGGTGGCTGCCATTTTCTCTCCTTGCAGATGGAATCGGAAACTGGGGCCTAGGCAGCCTTCTAGTTGGGAGATACTCCCCCCACTTGAGAGACCGAGAGGGTGCAGAGACAAAAGGAGGCCAGGGCTGAATTCTCCAGGAGCCTGTGGCTGTGGCCTTAGTTAGAGGGTGTGAGCAGGGCTTACGAAGATGCCTGGGAACCCAGTCCAGCATAGAGGAGAGAAGGCCAGGTAGAGAAAAGGCTCTTACCTAGTGAGGGCTCTGGGCACAGCAGCAGCAGACCCTCTCTTCTCGGGAAACAAGTGGGCTCTGCACTTAATTCTGAAAAGAAACACACAGCTCTTTTCATAAAATGACCTCCTGACCATTTAGCACCATTAAAGCTGAACATATACTCATTTTGACCCAGCAGCTGCACTGCTACGCATGTACTGTATCGATACATTAGCACAGGTGCACAGCCGTGGTGTACCAGATGTGCATTGGGCTCTTAATTGGTAATAGCTAAAAATCTGAGAACGTACACCCATCACCCGGTGAAATACATGTGACGCATATGGTATCATTGAAAGAAATTAAGTAGAACTATACCTACTTAAATAATACAATTTATTTAACAATAAAGTCAAATGGTTAAATAAAGAAGCAAATGAGTTGCAGGTAATATACAGTTTGAAATCATTTGTATATAAAAAGCTGTATAGAAATAGATACATGTCTTTATCTGCATGAAAATCTTCTCGAACTCTCAAGATGCTGTTAGCAATAGTTTTATACATCTAGGGAGTGGGAATGAACGACAGGAGAGCTTTTGCTTTCTCTTTTGGTTCTGTTAGAATTTCCTATTATGAGCATATATTGTTGTTGTTTTTTAAGAATAACATAAATCTGTATCTACTGCTGTGGAAACATTTTTAAGCTATATTGTGAAAAAAAATTTTTTTCAAAAGTGGCAGAATATGACTCGTACAAGTCACAGGAATGAATCTCAGTTCACAAATTTAAGAATGCAAGAAACCAAACTTTCGTTTCTGTAACTCAACTCAGTGCTTATGGTAAGCTTCCCTCCTGCCAACAGAAAGCTGACTTCTCTGTGCGTCTGAGTTCTCCAGAGCACTGGGAAGTGCCAGGCACGGCACAGAGGAAGTGGCTGTGCAGTTGGCTGAGGCAAGGTCTAGTGGCCTCTGTGCTCTGTGCCACTGTGGGCAGCCAGGAACCTTGGGCCAGGCTGTCTGTGTCCCTGCAGGTTGGCCCCACCATGTGGCCACCACTTGCTGGGAGGCAGGATCTTTCTTCCCTGTCTCTCCTGCCCCCAAGCCTGTCCAAGGAGGGGAGGGCTCCAAAGAGTTGAGGGTCTTTCCGCTCCAGGTGAAATCCTTCCTCCATCTTGTTTCTAATCAAGGCACAGACTGTGCAAGAGCGTCCTTTTTGTTCGGTGAACTACTTCACAAGTCATGAAGTTTCCCTAAGTGCGTAAGCTTTTTGGCACACACGCCAGAGACACTTGAAGATGGCTTCTATTTTCTAATCTGGGAGCTAGCTAATTTGGGAGGAAATGAGCTACGTGAACGTGAGAGTGAGAAAGGGGGAAATCTGGGGATGGGGAGAGATTAATTTCTCAAATATCATGCATAAATAAAGAGCAAAGAGTTTGAACACTTCCACCAAATAATTAACAGCAGGGTTAGCTTTAGGATAGGGGAAGAGGTAGAAAGGGAACTTTACCTTTTTATTCTATGTATTTTGAAACTGCTTGGATTTTTTAAACGATGAAGCTATATTCAGTATTGCTTATATAATCTAGTATTTTAAAAAAAAAAGATGTCTATATCTTTTGCCTCCAAGCTGGAGACGGAGGGTGATGCAAGCCACACCTGTCTGGCCCACTGGTGGGCAGAACCTTGGGAAGCATATTTGCATGAGGAGCTAAGAGGCCTATCAGGAAAGAATTCTTGCTAAGGGAAGAAGGACAACCGTATAATGAGCTGACCCAGAGACAAAGCTTTGTTCGATGGAAAGGAGGTAATTCTGAGCTACAGTTGTATCTGTGACTTAGACATATCTGTGGGGCCAGACCTCATGGCTCTATAAGGTAATGGGGGTACCAGCAGCCCCACAGCCCTGTTCCTACTATGGAGCCAGCTGACCTCATGCCAATAGGAATGTCAGTGGCTCCCGCCAGGTATGTGGTGCCTGATGGGTGAGGCAGTGTCTAGCAGAATTGATAACTCCATGGGGTGTGGCAGGGGCAAAGGGAGGTTGCAGAGCTTGAGAAGAGAAAAAGATAGCTGGGGGGTGGGGATGGTAATTGTCTAACCTTATCTACCAGCACCTGGGAGACACACACCCTGAGGATGCCCAAAGTGCTCACGGGATGAGGACGTGGGGACTAGGCAGGACCTGCGCTGGCAGGTAGGAGCCAGAGTCAGAGACACATGTGAATGAGCTCTCACCATGTGAAGAGTGCTCAGGAGTCCAGGTGTGCACAGGTGGGGAGCACGGGACCGGGAGCCACAAAGTCTACATGGGAGGGTCAGGGAAGGTCTCCTGAGTCAGCTGCCTCGTAATTCAGTGGGTGGGAAGGGTGGGGAGCAGGAGGAACCCGCATACAAAAGCCTGGAGCTGTGAGGGAGTGAGCCGGGCTTTGTGGGAACTGAAAGCAGCCCCGACAGAAGGCAGGGGAATGGTAGGTGAGGCCACAAAGGTTGTGTTCCATGGTAAGAAATTGGACTTCATCCTGCAGGCAGTGGTGAAGCTCAGAGAAGGGCTTTACACAGGGAAATGAGCTAATCAAATGACCAGGAAAGCTTTGCATCACCACACTGCCACCACTCCTAGCTAGCTCCCTCCCGCGAGCTATGTCCGTGTTGCTTCCTCCAGGAAGTGTTTCCTGACCACCAGTGAGACACAGCTAGCCCTTAGCGAAGGCTTCTTGGGGCTCTCAAGCACCCCTATCACACTGTCTTGACCTGTGCCCTGTACTTTTTCTCTCCCCTTGTAATGTGTAAGTGCTGGAGGCCAGGGATTACATCTGTTGTGTTCTATGTTGTATCCCCAGCACCCTGCACAGAGCCCAGCATAATAAGTCCTCAGTATGTATTTACTTACTGGAAAAAAATCTGTGAGAAGATAACCCTTGTGAGCTGTCTAGGTTGGAAAGGGAGGGAACAGGGGACCAAGGAGAAACCTCTTGTAACAGTTTGAGTAAGACGTGATGGGGACCTCATCTGAAGCAATGGTGGCAGAGCTGGAGGGCAGGAAGATGTTGGGAAAATATAAGGCAAAAAACGATAGGCTGGGTGATTAGACGAGTGAAGTAAGGGGGCCAGATAAGGGGTGAGGGAGGGCTCCTGGGCTTCTAGTTTAAGCAGTTGGGTGGGTGATGGATTAACCAAGACGGGCTAACTCTGGAAGAGGAAGCAATCTGTGGGGGAAGATGACTGAATAGTTTAGACTTGTTGACATGCCTGCAGGGCACACAGGTGGAAAGGTCCTGGGGCAGCTGGAATCATAGAACTGGAGCCCAGGACAGACATCTGAACTACAGGTGGAGATTTGGGAACTGTTGTCCTGTAGGTGATGGTTAAAGACCAGGGAGGGGACTGGATCACCCAGGGAGGGAAGGAGGAGATGAAGCAACAAGGAGGATGCCCATCTGTACGGGGAAGGTTGAGGAACTACGGAGGAAAAAGGAGATATGAGAGACACAGGGAGAAAAGAAAGCAGTATCACAGCTGCTAGGGCAGAAGTGGCTTCAAGGACTAGCAAACAGGATTCGATAGCGTAGAGAAATTAAAAGCCCACCCAGGGTCCCCTTAGAATTGAGAAAACTCAGGCCCAGGGAAGCTAACTGAGGTGTTCAAAGCCACGAGCTATTAGTGCCCATGGTCACACAGATCAGTGGCTCTAAAACTATAATCCTTGGACTCCGGGGTAGGAGACGGGGGTCTCCTGGATCTTTCCAGCATGGTTCAAGAGGTCAAGAACATTTTTATAATAATACCAAGAATTTCTGGAGTATTCACTTTGTTGACATCTGCACTGATAGTGTAAAAGCAAAAATTGGTAAACTGCTGGGGCCTTAACACAAATCAATGAAGTCACTTCCTTCATCCCCATGTACTTATGGTTTAACAAAAGTCCAGCCTCACATAAGAATGTCCATGATGGGGGGTGGCCAGGTAGCTCAGTTGGTTAGAGCACAGTGCTCACAACACCAAGGTTGCCGGTTCGATCCCCACATGGGCCACTGAGCTGTGCCCTCCACAACTAGATTGAAACAACTACTGGACTTGGCGCTGATGGGTCCTGGAAAAACACACTGTTCCCCAATAGAATTTTAAAAAGAAATTTTTTTTAAATGTCCATGATGGAGTAATAATTGTTAATTTTATTAAAACACGACCCTTGAGTACACATCTTGTTAACAGTCGGTGCACAAAGCTCTTCTGCCACATACTGAAGTAATGGACACATTTACATGATTGTTTGCAGTGAGGGCTGAACTACTTGCTTTTTTCGTGGAACATCATTTTTATTAGAAAAAACAATTGACAAACTGTGATTATTCAGTTGGGTATTTGGCAGACATTTTCTCGAAAATGAATGAAGTGAGCTTGTCACATTAAGTAAAACAACTGTCAGTATTTTTTGCCAATGATAAAATTTGAGCTGTCAAGTGAAAATTAGAATTTTAGAAAACTTGTATCTACACGATGAGCTTGACAGCTTCCCAATACCTAAAGGCTTTGCTGATGAAATCAGTGGTGATACTAACAAACGTGATATCGTGGACGGAAAGTGTCCACATTTGGAAGATCTGCATAACTCACTGAGTCATTATCTTCCGAATGACCGACGCATGATGTTACAAAATCAGGCATGAATAAAAGACCCATTCAAAGTATAAGACAGACCAGTGGAGTTTGGTATAGCTGTGTATGAGATCATCAATGTGGTTTCAGATCTCATACCACAGCTAATCTTTCAGAAACTGCCATTTGTCCAATTTTGGTGACATATCAAAGATATCCACAATTATCTGAAAAGGCTATTAAAATAAGTCCTACGTTTTCCAACCACAAATCTGTATGAAGCTGGATTTTATTCATCTACTCTGACTAAAGCAACATTTTGCCACAGACTGAATACAGAAGCAGATGTGAGTCCAGTTGTCTTCTCTTAAGGCAGTCATTAAAGAGACCTGCCTATCTGTAAAACACTATAACTCTCCTCTAAATATTTTTATTTTAGAAAATGTATTTTTTATAAAATGTTAACATGTAAAGTATGTTATTTTTAAAAAATAATACTTTTAAAGCCTCTGTTTCTAGTATTTGTTTCCATATTTGTAATATGGTAAATATCTATACCTATAGACCACATGAATTAACGTCTTCTGAATTCCTCAATAATTTTTAAGAGTGTAAAAGGGTCCAACACCAAAATATTAGCGAACCACTGATACAGATCATCGACTCCTGTCTCCCAAGTCTTGGGGCTTACCAGCACACCTAACCCCTTCCACACGCTTCTCTAGAAAACACAGTTATAAAACCTAAAAAATGTATATATGTATAGCTTAAGAAGAGATAATACAGCAGGCACAATGAGCTGAAGAGAGAATAAGACCCTTTTCTTCCCATCAAAATAATGTTCCAATTTAAAGGCCAAGACCTGGTAAGCGGCCCTACTAGGCTATGCTGGGTTCATCCACAACCCACCTGCCCCGCTACTGCCACCTGTGGGAAAAGACAGAGTAGGGGTGGAGGGCTGAGTAGGTGTTTAGGTGTCTTATTCCGTAACTGATTTGACACAACAGCCAACGAAGTAAGGCAGGTGGAGTCATTTTTTTACCAGTCACAATTTACAGGGGAGGTCTGTGCCTTGCCTAATACTAGTCAATAAAAGTCAAGTTAGGAGACCAATCAATAAAAGTCAAATTAAAAGCAGCAGCCCAGGGATTGTAATCCAGAGTTCCCTCTACTACGATAACTCTCTTCCCCACTCAAGCCTAGAGGTCCACCATTAAAGATGCATTATTTTACATGCAAGTAAGGTCTTTTCCTATATTTATAAACCACATAGACTTTTTTTTAATCCTTGTCCATTCTTTTGGATGACTAGGCATTTTATAATACAGTAAAACCTTGGATTGCGAGTAATGTGGTTTGCAAGTGTTCCATAAGATGAGCAAACATTTCTAATACATTTTAATGTGGTAAACGAGCGATGTCTTGCAATATGAATAGTTTGTTTCCAGAAGGAATTATGCTCGCAAACCAAGGTATTACTGTAGTTTTTAAGAGACAGTGACCCTTTGTACTACTTTTCAGTTATAAAACCAGTTTTTAAATGATTAAAATAAATGAAATAGAAGACAAGATAACATAAAAGCCAGTTCTTAGAAAAGAAAATCGACCTGTAACAAAACTAATTATAAAAAGGGCATGAAGCATTAAATAAGAGAGATCGGGAATGAAAAAGGGAAGCTAAAATAGAGATATAAAAATAAGACAAAAATTGTATGCGAATAATTTTTTAACTTTTTTTTTACATTTTTAACATTTTTGAGAAAAATTAAAAATTACCAAAATTGACTAGAGAAGTACTAGTTTTAGTAATACTTGTAGTTGTAGTAGAAGTAATATTCTGGGGTCTCCTCTTAAAATGCAAACCGCTCAGCAAAGTGCTGGTGAGTATGTTCTTCGTCGCCTTTTGTGACTAAAGAGATAGATGGATGGGTCTTTGGAGCCTGGGCCCCTCTGTCGGGTTAGAAGGGAAAAGGGCGCTGAGAGTACAGAGGAGGGGCTGGCACTGCCCCTTGCTTAGCAACCTGGTGGCCTGGAGTCATTACCCCAAGGCTGTCAGGCTGCCAAGACATCCCCCACTGGCTTCCCCAAGACTTGACCTCAAACGCGAGACTCTGCCCGGCCTGTCAGTCCCAGGTGGGCATACAGACACAGACACCCCTGTCCATCTGGATCTGCCTAGCCCCAAGGCTCAGGCTACAATCCCCTCTCCCTTACCTCCTTTCCTCTTACCCCTCCTCCTCCTTCCTCCCCCTCTCCTTTCTCCTCCTCTTCTTCCCTCTCCCTGCCTCCCCACCCTGCCCCCCATTTTCTATTTTGAAGACAAAAAGTAGCTCCAGGTGTGGCTGGAGTCATATCAGGTGCCACAGCACCTCTCCCCGCTATCCCACCCTCTCCCTACTCCCTGCTGGGCCAGAGGGAGTTGCAGCAAATAGGGAGAGTCCTGAGGCCTAACCACTCTGCCTATCTTGGCCCATTCCCCAAACGCACTTCTGAGTCTGATGTCAAAATGAAACAGAGAAGGGGTCAGACAGGTGTGGTGCTATGTGCAGTAAAGGGAGACAGTCGTCTAGCGCTGAGCCTTGGTACTGGAGTTAATGCAAGAGATCTACCATTTATATCTTGCACTGTCTGTGCTCCAAATGGATGTCCCACATATATAAGCACTAGTGTCTCAAGTTTGTCAATGCAGTTGGGTCAATAAAATTAAATCTATTTAAATATGTTACCCTGTCCATACCAGCTTGTGACCACTAGTTATCTCAAGCAACAGACACAAGAAGCACTACCACTTTAAGAGGTGTGTGTGCGTGTGTGTGTGCATGCGCGTGTGTGTTGGGGTTGTGGAAATCCATTAAGTATTTTAATGATAGAGTCATCTTCAGGAAAAGGATGGGGGTGACCAATGTACCCAACACTGCTGTGGTCAGTTGGGATGTCTCCTTATGGTCTTATCCATGGGGGGGGGGGCGGGGGGGAGGCGGGCAATAGTGAGAAGAGGTCACAATAGAGAGCTGAGTTTAGGTAAAAAGGATTCCTTTGTGGATCTTGCTAATGATTTTAGTCCTGGACTGACTCAAGCTCTTGCAGCCCCTAAGATAGGTACTTCAGTGGACTCCTTATCTTGCTCACAGCCTCAGGGTTGAGATAGGATGTGGAGGGCAGATACTCACTGTGACCTCCGACCTCTGTTGACTATCTGGACTGGAATGGCCAGCCTATCCAGATGACAGAAAACTGATGCTGCAATGACACGACCATACTAGAGGCCAGGACACTTGACCAGGCACGTTCAAGTACATTAATGGACACAGTGGGTTGGAAGAATTAAAATCTGGGCCACACCAAATGTTTGGTAGTCCTTGTCGGCTCAGAGCTGTGAGTGCCTCAATATCCGGGAGGGGGGTGACATGGTAGGAAACCTGGTGTATTTTGATGTGAGCAATCAGCTCTTAGAAGTCCTCCTTCCAAAAATATCCCCCCCTGCTCCAGACTCACCTGACACCTAAAATTTCACCATTAGTAGGTCCTTCAAGTTACTCAATAGGTCTCTAGAAAAACACAAAGATCTTTTAAAACAGGGTGGGGGGTGGGGATTAGTGAGAAGTCAAACAAGAACAAACCAGTGGTAGCCCTGGAATTCCTAGATGAGGGGCTTAGAGTGGCAATCCAGTGGGAAGAGGGGAGGGGTGGAAGCACCCCTTGACTCTACCACTGAAACTAGAGAAACAAGCAGAGCACTGAGATCATGGAAATCAAGGCACAGGAGTCCTGGGGCCGGCCGAGTGGCGCGATGGTTAAGAGCTAGCTTGGGACGCCAGAGGGCCCCAGTTTGGATCCCACATATGAGGGCCAGTGACACTGCCCTCCACAGCTAAGATGCTGAACAACAGCTCAACCTGGAGCTGGGCTGCCATGAGTCGCCGGCAATGGTGTAGGCTGCAGCCCCTGTGGCAATGGGTTGTCATGGGCTACCGTGTGTAGCCAGCAGCCAGCGTGAGCGGCCGGCAGCCACTGTGAGTGGCCGTCCAGAAGCCGGCGACTGATCTGCCTCGCCTGGGAAGAGCGCAATGATGGTGCCAACTTGGGCCAGTGAAGCAACATCCTCCACAACTAGACTGAACAAAAGAACAGCAACTTGTCTGTTCCCCATCCCCCAATTCCCTATTAAAAAAATCTTAAAAAAAAAAAAAAAAGACACAGGAGTCCTGGACTTGGAGGGGTGGGGGTAGGATGTCAAATTCAGTCCCTTTCCTCCCTTAGTCATTTTGCTGGTCAGAGGCAGGCAAACATTCTAAGGCTGAGCTGAGAAATATCCTCCAGGGTCTTGAGTCCTCTGAATTCTCTGTAGGGTCCCCCACCCCCAGAAAAGCCTGAGGGAGGGAGTGCAGCCCCTCGGGCCAAAAATGGCAGGAAAAGGGCAGAGTAAATTGTGGGCTGGATTGTCCCGTCACATGAGTTGATCTCACTGCTTCTAGTCACGTAATCTTTTTCCCTCCTCCTCTGGTCTCTCTCTCCTCCTTTCCCCTCCTTTAGCTCTGTTTTGATTTGGTTAAAATAGATGCAAACTCTGGTCTTTTCTATTTTTAATACCCAGCCATTACATAATCCACACCGTAATTCCTGACTTGAAAAACTATTGGCAACAGTAGAAAATCCCCAGAGTTTTAAACAGGAAAAGGATTATTACAGCACAAAGCCTCTGGCAGTTTTACTGACTGGTAACCGGCTGTAATCGTCACTTGCCAGTGGCAGTCACATGGGCCCTGGGAAACATTCACCCCCAAGGGAAAGCTGGCTGGGGGAAGGGAGGAACCACAGCCCCAGCCAGAAGGAGGATGCACTGCACAGTGAGGGGGATGGGGGGGTGCCTGGAGCTCCCGCTGGGCCCAGGACATGAGGACTGAAGGGGTGAGCTTCGGTTTACCACCCCCTCCCAGGGCCACCTTTTACTGCTTTTGTTTCTTGCTTGAGAGTGAAGTCTCCAGCATCCAGGACCTTTCTCTCATCAACTTCTGGGCCTTCCTATAGCCTCCAACACAGCCTGGAGCAAGCCTGAGTGAAGGGGAGCTATCCCAGCTAAATACAGGACTTTATGGACAGAGGAGCAAGGAAGACTGCTTGTTAACCAGAGACCTGACCCACTCCCTACAAGGCTGTCCACATATTAGGCCAACACCACACTATGTAACTCTTTAATAAAATAATCCGATAAAAATATAAAAACTAGAGGTTTTGTGAAGGGTTTAACAACCAAATCAAAATTATCTCATTAAGACAAAATTCTCTGTGTGTTGGGGGTGTGGGTAGTGTGGGCGATACAGAGGGGACAGGAATAGCTTTCCCTGACTTTGCCAATTCTGTCACAATCAACCCCAATAATCAAGGAGGGTCAGTCCAATTTGGGTAACTGTGACAATTCAATCAGTACATGTTTGCTGAATGCCGCACACTGGACTAGCTGCTGGGGATATAACAGTGAGTAAAATCACTGCCCTCATAGAACTGGCAGGTCAGGGAGGGAGACAATCAAAACACTACATAAGCCTATCAGCACAAACCGTGATAAAGGGTGATGAGGGAAAAACTTAGGGTGCTAGGGACATGGAGGACAGAGGAGCCTGATAGGGTCTGAGGGTTCTTTTAATTCAGTACCCCATCTGCCTTCACTTCCTGTCCTCCCTCATTCTTCGCTTCCTGTCGTTAATATTTACTAGGTTTCTTCTATGTACAGAGGATAAGGCTAGGTTCTTTATATGCCGGTCTCATTTGATTCATACAGCAAACTTACAATGCATCACTTTAAGACAAAAGGACCTGTTGAGAAAGACCGAACCACACTTTGTAATGAGAACTGTATACAATTCATAACATGAATGAAGACTCTACCGGCTACAGGTGACAAAAATCCAAATCAAACTTTCAAAAGGGAAAAAAACAAAAAGGAAAGCCCAGGCCCACGTAAATGAAATGCCCAGTTAGACCAGTGTAAGGCATGGTTAGAGGCAGGTGCTGGAAAGATGTCATCTGTCTCCATTTCTTTCCACCTCATCGCTCGGCTTTCATGTGTTGGCTTCAGCATTCCCCTTGGGGTGGCACGACGGTCCCCAGCAGCCTCAGGGTATGTCCATGCTACACACTCGGCAGTAGGAAAAAAAATGAGAGTTCACTTCTTAACAGTTCCCACAAAAGCCAAGAGTCCTGACTGGCCTGGATTGGAGACCATGCCCATGCCAACTGCTGTTCTCTAATTGGCATATGTGTCCTCCATCTAGAGCCAAGGGATGGACTTGACCCCACCAGAAGCCTGTCTGAGACCGGGGAAAGAGGGGGTCCCCCAAAGGAAAACCAAGGTACTCTGACCTAAGAAGGGAGAAGGCGGGCTGGGCAGTCAAAGCCCGCTGATCTTTACTGTCCTCAACTTCGGAATTACAGTGGAAGCTAAGATGATACAATAGGTTCTTCCTCCCCAAGGAATGAGCAAGGGCACTTGTGCAGCATGGCACTGGCTGGATTTGCCCTGGTCCCACTTCAGCCACTCGGGGACCTTGGCTTCTGGCTTTAGGACACTCTTTGTTTAGGTACTTGTTCAGAACAGTATTCAAGTCCTAAGTCTTTGTGTAAGATTTTTCGTACTTCTTTTCATTCCCAAATGACATGTCCTACCCAGCGCTGGTGTGGCTGGAGAGGGTGCAGCTCAGTCCTCAGGATCTGCGTAAATTATAGGGAAGGAGGGGAATGACAAGCCCTGTGTGGGAAAGTTTCGCTTCCCTTTTGGGGTCTGAATTGAAAGTTGCTTTCATTGGGCAGAAAGAGGAATATCAGGATAGCTCCTGGAGCACCCAACAAATAGGCCTCCATAAGACGGTCCCTGAAGGGAGGTGGGGGGAGTCACTGTCAAACGTTCTGAGTCACACAGCACTATCACAATCAGGTGTCACCTGAAACACCCCTGTCCTTGGGCGTGTTTTCGAAGCCGCCTGGATCCTCCCATCCCAAATTCTATGGTAAGTCCAATGACCCTCCCACAATATCTACAAATTCCCAACAGCTGATGCTCTGAACAGTCCCTTTTGGTTCTGAGTTCAGCTCCCTCTTGGACTTGTGATCTCACTCGCATTTCACCTTCTAAGGCTCATCTCCTCTCTGCTCTGAGCTGTCCCACATGTGGGACTCGGCTCCCTTCTTCCATGCTTTACCAAAAAGAAAAAAATACACATAAAAACTTACTCAAGACATTGTGTGTTCATCAGACTTTCCTGAAGTTAGGGAGAGACAAAGGGGTTTCACATTACCATGCGGCTTGGCACCTCCACCCTTGTCTCACATTTGGGAGGGGGTCTGTCCTTCCCTCTGGAAAATAAGCTCCCCCTTATATTATTCAGAGCAACTTAGCTCTCCATCCTCCTTCCTCTGATGTCCAAGAACTCACAGCTGGTGTCAGCCCCATTATGAACCATCCACTCCAGGTTCCACCCCTGACCAGTAGTGAGGAACAAAACGAAGTTTGGAATTTTCGCTTTCTCACTATCACCATTCTGTAGTGATGAAGCACATGGAATAATTCTTTCCCCCACAAATATGAATTATGCCATCCCTCTTTAGGGCAGAACTAGCTGCAGTCAATTTTAGTTTTAAATCAGTTTCTACAGGCATACCTTGGAGATATCATAGGTTTGGTTCCAGAATTCACAATAAGGCAAGTCACATGAATTTTTTGTCTCTCAGTGCATATAAAAGTTATGTTTACACTATACTGTAGTCTATTAAGTGTGCAATAGTATTATGTCTGAAAAACAATGCACATACCTTAATTTAAAAATACTTTATTGCTAAAAGTGCTAACCATCATCTGAGCCTTCAGTAAGTCATAATTTTTTTGCTGGTGAAGGGTCTTGCCTCCATGTTGATGAAAATACAATTATCTGAAAAACACAATAAAGTGAAGCATAATAAAATAAGGCATGCCTGCATTACTCAATGTAAACTCTCCAGCTCAGAGGAAAGCCTGTGTTACAAGTCCAAAACAATGCACATATACCTATATCAGGGTCCACTGACCCCGAGAATGTGATTAAAGAAAGCAGTATTTCTGTCCCAAAGGCGTTACCTGTTTTTCAAAGACAAAGGGCTTTATGTCCTTGTGCCACCCTGAGATGAAATTCCTGTTGTTTCCAGGCTGGAATTCCGGAGCCTCAAACCCCAGGGAAATAGGCAAAACTAGTTAGCGTCAGCGACTCCTTTCATCTAGGTTGGTGGGGCCTGAGACCCAATTTAAAGCGGCTGAGGGGCTTCTCCAAAGGAGAGGCAAGGACAAGTACACGGAGCAGGCTTCCTCCCAAGATCTGGGCCTGCTCTGTGCCTTGCCTTCCTGGGCGTCTCAAGTAATTCCGGTCCCTTTCTGAGAGGAAAGAGCAAGCAAGGCCTCCCAAGCAGAGGCGGCTCCAGCCCCTTCCACTACATCAGAGACAAGAGGCGGAGAGGGTCTGCAAGGCTGCGAATAATACTAAAAAGGAGCAAATCCTAGGAAGGGAGAATTCTGAGCCTTGAATTCCTTTGTTCTTCACACCAAAAAGTGCAACAGCAGGCACCATGGCCCGGCAGCTTCCCTCAGGAATCCTTCTAGTTCCTGGGGGGGGAGGGGTAGCGAAAGGTCCCTAAATGCTTGTCAAAGGTTAAGATTTATAATACCAAATTTAACAAATAAAAATAATAAGAAGGTGAGGACGGGGAATGAATCTTTTGTCTTACATAAACAGAAGACAAAAGTTGATGTTTCATTCATTACTATTTGTATCCTTGCTCATTTTCTATTGGGTTTGTTGTCTTTTCCTTATAGGTTTATAGGAACCCTTTATAGATTTTTTTTTTCCATTGAGGCATTTTATTTTCATGTATGTTTACATCCCAGGATTTTCCCTCCTGTGTTTTCGTCTTGCTTCTTCATGGTCCATGATGCCCGCTGAGGTGGTCAGTACAATGAAACCAAATGGTGGATGGGAGCAGGTGGTTCTGCCACTTTTCTAGATCTCTGAGTTGCACATCAAATCTGGGGCTGATCTCTCCACACTTGTTTAACCTGCCCGTGAGGCTCACAACAATTTTCCCAGCTCTGTGATCATCAATGATTTCAAATTCGCCAATGTTAACCATGCTTCATCACAGTCAGAAACCAGACAATGACCTTGGAGCACGGCCTAATAAGAACTGGTGTTTGCCTCTCTCTCAGCATTGTTGATGCTCTTGGGAGCATCGGCCAGGACATTTATGCAAACCATGATGGCCACGCAGAAAGATGGCGGAAAGAGTCTTTATAGATTATTGATACTAATTGAATCCAATGCCTTTTACACATATTGCAAAAATTGTCTCCCAGCCTGTTGGTTGTCTCCCAACTTTGTTTATGATGACTAGCCAGAAAGAAGTTTCTCAATTTTAGGTGGAAAAACCAATTACAAATGATTTAGAAAGTACAACCATGGGAACGGCACCCCGAGCTCTGAGCCACACAGCCTCTTCTGCTGGGGGCCACACAACCTTGTTTAGGTTCCTGTGGTGAATGACTGATTAGGCTATAGCTTTCCAAGCTGTTCACATCTGGTTTTATAGACTGGCTGGTAGTGTAAATGGATCAAGTTAAGAAGGAGTAAAAAGAACTGTGAAGATTTTGTTTGCTTTCAGCTATTTGGAAGCGTCTTTTTTTTTTTTTTTTTTTTTTTGTCGAACTGGCAGCCTTGTTGTTAAGAGCGCATGCTCTATCCACTGAGCCATCCGAGCGGCAGCTCAGCTCAAGGTGCCGAGTTCAGTCTTAGTTGCAGGTGGGAGTAGCCCACCATCGAACAGGCAATCTTGTTGTTACACCAGCTGAGCCATCCTGCCACCTGTTGGCAGCTCAGCGGCAGCTCAGCTCGGGCGCAGCTCACTGGCCCATGTGGGAATCGAACCAGCAACCCTGTTGCTCAGAGCTTGCACTCTTAAGCAAACTCAACCAAGTGAGTCACTCAGCAGGCCCTGGAAGCTTCTTTCTTTCTTTCTTTCTTTTTTAAAAGATTTGTATTGGGGAATTGGGGGATGGGAACAGTGCTGGGGAATTGGGGGAAGGGGAACAGACAAGTTGCTGTCGTTTTGTTCTTCAGTCTAGTTGTGGAGGATGTTGCTTCACTGGCCCAAGTTGGCACCATCACTGCGCTCTTCCCGGGCAAGGCAGATCAATTCTGGACGGCCGCTCACGCTGGCTGCTGGCTACACACGGTAGCCCATGGCAACCCACTGCAGCAGGGGTTGCAGCCTACGCCGTCGCTGGGGACTCAGGGCAGCCCAGCTCCAAGTTGAGCTGTTGTTCAGCATATTAGCCCTCATATATGAGATCCGAACTGGGGCCCTCTGGCGTCCCAAGCCAGCTCTTAATCAATGCGCCACTCAGCCAGCCCGGAAGCTTCTTTCTTAAATTTTTGTAGTCATGTACTAACAATGTCAAAGGAATCCTGAATCACCAAAAATCCAAAAACATTTTTATAAACAATAATCTGAGTATTTTCAGACTCTTTCAAACTATGTGGGCTTTAGGGCATTATTTGCTGTCACCATACGTGGAGGTAAAAGTAAATTTCAGACTCCACAGAAATAGAAAGGATCAAAAGTCCACTGACGCCTAGATTTTAAGCAAGGAACCTTTACGGCGTTTCCCTCCAGCCTCTCACAGAAAATTAGCACTGGCCCAACCTGATCCTGAATAGTTCAAAACACCCTAATGGCCAAATGAGATTTTGCCTGCAAGAGTCCTTAATCCCTGTTCCTGCAAACTCTGTGTAAAGGCCTAGTACTTTGTGGAGGTCCTCCCACTTGGCCAGAACTCCCCTCCCCTTCTCTCCCAACTATTAGACCTCCATGATATTTGGGCAGGCAGTGCAGAAAGCAGGCCTAACAGGCAGTTCTGGCCTCCTTCACCCTAACTGAAACCTGACACTCCTTGAGGAACTTGGTTTCCGGGCAATGAAGGTTCTGCCATAAAATCATTCATCAGTACCCAGTAGTACCAAGAGGAGAAACAAAGCCATTATTCCTACAATCTTCAAAAAAAAAAATCCTTCATTTGCTGAGGCCTGTACCAAGCAATTCCACTCCTCACTACTGTCACCTACTGATCTCTTGATCATCAAGGACTTTGGACCCTTGAACAGAGTCTGCCTTTCCACTCCAAGTCAGACCCTTTGCCTGTCATGACCTCCTATATCCTCCTATATTTCTACCTCTCCTTGTCTTTACTTCTATAGCTTCAGTTCTTCAACAGCATTGAGATTTTAGCCCCTTGATACCCACTCCCCAGCATACTGCTGCCTATCAGTCCTCTCCTGGACTCACTCCTCTCCCTAGCCAGCTAGATGACAACCACTCTGTTACCAATATCCTAGACACCCCTCCCTCCAAGTCTACCATTTGCCCCACAAAACACAGCTCCTATTGAATAGAATGTCCTCTGCTTTAACCCCTTAGTTGCTAAGTGCTGCTAAAGCACCCATTGTCATGAGAGCTGCTTCCTCTAGAAATTCATCATCTCCAACATTAACTGGGTCTTCAGCACTGCTTAGCCACATGTCCGCAGATTACTGCCACTGGAACAACAGTTTTAAAAATCATGCCACTGTCCCCGTTATTCCCTGCTCCTAGCAGATGACCTCAACTTCTGCCTAGAGAAAACAAAACCCAACAGAAGAAAATTCCAACTTTCTGTCTCCCTAAAATCTTACCAAATCCCTCTGGCCCATCATATCCCTTGCCCCCATCAAATGAGACTTAAAAATGCTTGACAGAGTGCTAGCAAAAGGTAGGAGAGCAATACATGATGGTAGTGGTAGTGGTGATTGGCGTTAACCTTACTGGTAGCCTAGTCCTGTGTTCAGTTCAAGTTTAATCTCTGCACCCGTGCTCAGGATACAATAGCCCCTTCTCCCCAGGTGACATTATGAACCATTTTTATTTCTCTTTCAGTCTTCAACTTCTCCATCTCTACTAGCTCTTTCTCCATAACACAGGGACGTGCCCAGGTCTCAAAAAATAAATAACCCTCCCTAGATTTTTGTGTCCCACCTTCACTAACTCTCCTCCATTCACAGACAAGCTTCTTGAAGGAGTGGCCTCCCTGGCTGGGTCCATACCTTCCCTCCACTCGCTAGCTATGGAAGTACTTACTGTCTAGAAGAAGGGAGTGGGCTGACCTTATTTACCAAAGGTCCGCTCTTTGGAAAATTTATTTAGAAATTAGCAAAGAAGCATAGTGAAAAGAAATATACTGTGTTGCTATGAATTCAGAGTTTTAATAATATGAACGAGAATAATTTTTAATAGGAATGAAAATAGATTTTCCTTTGTATCAACACTACCTCTGACTAGAGTAAAAAGCAAGATTGTTCAGTGTTTTTTAACTTCCCTGGTTCTCTAGATCCAAAAGCTAGAAACAATCTCTCCTCTCTCTGAGTTCCCCCAGTTAGTCTATACCTGTCATACCCTATTACTTTATCTCAAGTTATCACAGAACTCTCTGCAGTTAATAAATATTTGATAAACGAATGAATGGACTTTATAAGCACCCATTATAGTTCAGATAATTCTAACTGCAGATCAATCTAACTGGCTAATTAAATCAGTCCTCCCCCCACCTCCAAGAACCTCCACTGACATTTTGTTAACTTAATACTAATCTTTTTAACACATTGGATTTAATAAAGTTGCATTCAGTCATTCACATCCAATAATTTAGGTTCTCACTTACTTAAATGTGCCTTGCAAAGTCTCACATACTGAGGTATTACCACGCCGTTTGGGTCAATCTGAAAGGACTAAGGTGAAAGCCAGTGAGGCAGGAATTACCCAATCTGAGGGATGTAAGCAGGGCATTCTAGGGGAAAGAATGCATGCATTTTTCCCTTCCCTCACCTCAAAAATACCCCCCAAGAAATGCTCCTCTGGGTGGGACTGAGACTTCCTCTCAGTGTCTCCTCCCCTCTGCTCCAATTTCTTTCCCAGCATCTGAGTGTCAGCTCCTCAGTACAGGCATGGCTTTGCCCTTGCTGGACCTCCCGAAGTTTACTCTTTTGTGAAATAAGGATGCTTGCCTAGAAAGTCTCAAAAAAAGTTTTTTTGTGATGTGAATAACTGCAC
Organism: Hipposideros armiger; assembly: GCF_001890085.2. Lineage (NCBI taxonomy): Eukaryota > Metazoa > Chordata > Mammalia > Chiroptera > Hipposideridae > Hipposideros > Hipposideros armiger. The sequence goes on along the minus strand of NW_017731464.1, from coordinate 2,660,036 downwards.
ATTACTTACAGCATGAAAATCAAATTTGATTTTGAAAATCAGGTTCAATTCTTAAAGAAATCCAGTGGTAAATCCTTTCCTAATATGAAGAATTTTCATGTCCCCCAGCCATCCCAATATAACTGCTGGATCATCTGTATGAGACCCATAATTCTCCTAAAGCAGCATACGGAGGCTGGTGTCAGAAGCACCTTCCAAAGCGCTGCCATTCCTGCTCCCTCAGTCCTTTTGAGGAAGCCAGTCCTTAATCCTTACCTAGGCAGAATTATGGGCTTGGAGAACTGTGCTAAGAGTAAAAAGGTGGCTGGGAATGCAAACCAGGAAATAGGGCAGGGCCAGGTGACGGGCCCCAGTCCCTCTGGAGCCAGATCCAGAGCCTCCCAGTTTCCTTTACCCTCATCGAGGGTGTAATTTCCAGCAGGACTAAAACTTGCCAGTGGCACACAGCCAAAGGGCAGGGCCAGGCTGGGTAAGCAAAAGCCAGCGATGAGCCAGACAGGCTCCTGATTTAGAATCCAAGCCGCGAGGAGGAAGCATGGCTGGTGGAGAGCCTCCTACGGAGGACTTAGAAAGTAGCTGCCCTTTCTGGGTAAGATCCAGGTGGCCAATAGGTAATCTCCGACCTCCAGAAGCTTCCTCACTTGCTACAGAGGCTTTCTCAGCAGGCTGATCTTTTTAGAAGGAAAGATCATGTGACTGGGACTCAAGTGACATTAGCTTATTGGTTTTGAAAACGTTCCTTCTCTGTGGAGTCGCCAGCTCACAAAGCAGAAACTTCCCATGATGCCTCCATTTCCTCCCTCCCCACTACAAAATCTGAAGGAAAGACTAGTCACAACACCACCTGACCAAGCTGTAGTGTGAGGCTGTGGGAAGGCTGCTCCACACAACTCAACATTCCTCAGGAAGAAACTCCTTCGGTCCTTCACTCAGTCACTTGCTCACTCACTCATTCATTCAACCACTGCTTCCTGACTGCCCACTATGCTCCAAGCACTGGGGTGCAAGGATGCCTTGCAGGATTCTTAGTGGACATTGGTCTAGCAATTGCCTGAGAACCTCTTTAAAATAGACCCTGTTGATTAAGAACTTGTAACAAGAAACAGCTGGTTTTTGTGTGTATGCTATCAGAACAGGTTAGCTAAATAATTTAAACCCATAAATATGATTGTCAGTTGGAAAACTGAAGTGACTTAAGAGACTTTTGATTTTTTACTCATTAAAGTGGGTCCGCTTAGGAGCTCTACCAGCTAGCAAGCACATACACAAGTGAGTTCCATGTGATTCCAAAAATAAACAAAACTAATGACTTTATAAAAAAGGTTTTTTCCATGTAATTAATTCAGATAAGCCCTTCCCTCGTGGGTCAAAGTCAATATGCTTGTACTGTATAACTTTCAAAAGAATGAAGCCAGAATTCGATAAACCACTAAGCCACTACACTAACTCTGCTGTAAGTAAACTGGCCAGCCTTACTTCCAAAACACTTCAAGCTATTTATGGACAGATTAGGACTTCTTTTTCCCTTGAATTCAACAGAAAGCCAACATTCCCTAGTTGAGAGGAATGTCAGGGCCTACAAAGGCCAGGGGACAAGGCAATGACTATGAGTGACATGGTGTCTTCCCTGGCACTCTCCTTCCTCCCACCTTTGAACTGTGGGAACCCCTAGCTCCAGGCTGCAACTTTTGCTCTAGTCGTTCCCTCTTCAGAAAATTCACATCTAAGGACAGTAAAGAACTGAGAAATGGAATTTGAGGCCTGAATACCTGAGTTTGAATCCGAATTCTACTCTTTGAGCCTCGGTGTCCATATAAAAGGAGAAAAACAGTAACGCATAGCATACACGATTGTATTAGCTACATCAGTGTATATAACGGCCTTTGTAAATGGTAGTGATTTCTAAATAATGTTGTGGCAGCTGTTTTACTATGATGATTACTGCCCACTCCTACCTCTCCTCAGGCTCTACTTTCAGGTTCCAGTTGAGACCACTGCCACACACTCCCCTCCAGGGTCCATCAAGAATGCCAATAGGAGGCCGGCCAAGTGGCTCATTGGTTAAGAGTTGGCTTGGGAGCATGAGCTCTGAGCAACAGGGCCGCTGGTTCGGATCTCACATGAGCCAGTGATGCTGCGCCCTCTACAGCTAAGATGGTGAACAACAGCTTGACCTGGAGCTGGGCTGCCGTGAGTCACCGGCGACGGCGTAGGCTGCAGTGGGGCTGCAGTGGGCTGCCATGAGCTACCGTGAGTGGCCAGCAGCCAGCGTGAGCAGTCAGCAGCCGGCAGCCAGCGTGAGCCAGTGTGAGCGGCGACTGATCTGCCTCAGCCGGGAAGAACACAATAATAATACCAACATGGGCTAGTGAAGCGATGTCCTCCACAGCTAGACTGAAAAACAAAAAGGACAGCAACTTGTCTGTTCCTTCTCCCAATTCCCCAATAAAATCTTAAAAAAAAAAAAAAAAAGACTGCCAACAGGAAAGATCTGACCACCCCCTCTCAAGCATCTCAAATCTAGAGACTCCCCACTTCCACCTATTTCCTCTAGTTTAGCAGTACCTTTCTCTCTAAATGGGAACCCCCAGCCTACAAAACATTTCCTTTTGGACATACCTCTTAGCCCTTCAAATTCAAAGAACAAATTTGTCACCCCTTTCCAGAAGAGTGGTTCTCCTTTCCAGTTACCCCCATTTCTGTCATGACAAGTAAGTTTCCAACTTCACACGGTACACACACACCTTGGCACTGTCAGTGACTTGCTCCTCTTTCTTCTTTGTCTTCTTCCTGCCTCACAGACTATCAAACCAGTGTTTACCTCCATGGAATGTCCCTCAGATTGGTCCTTTTCCTTATAATCCCACTGCTTACCCCAGTTTATTCCTGATTATTTCAGGCCTGAACTTCCAATATAGCTTCCTAACTGATTTCTCTAACCTCATTTTTCACTTCATTCATTTCATACATTCATACCATAAAATCTTTCCCAAACACTGCTTTTATCACCACTATTCATTACCTAGTCCACCAAAGTAAAATAACTATGCCCACCACCCTCAAGTCAGAATCTATTTCCTATTTTTTAAGTGGTCTTTTTTTTTCTGAATCAGAAAAGATAATTTCTGTTAACAATGTGTTGTATGAATTTTTAAATATATACACGTAGGTATGGCCATATGTATTTATTTCAACTGAAACAGGTTCATATGCTATATGTTTTCTTCATGTATATAGTGTAGCCATCGTTCCGTACCAATAATTATAGATCTATTTCATTTATCATTGTATGGACATACCATAATTTATGACCAATCCCTATCGATGGCCATTTTGATTGCTTTATACACTCTGTAGTAACAAATATTCTCATATGTATATCTCTGCACACTTGCCCTTGGGATAAATACCTAGAAGTCAAATTGCTGCTTTAAGAGCGTGTGCACTTTAAATGTCATACATATTGCCAAACTGAACTTCAGAGAAACTGTATTAATTTATATCCCCAGCAACAGAGTTCCCGTATCCTCAAACCCTAATCCACAATAAATATTTTCTTCTTTTTAATATTTGTCAGTCTAACAGGTGAAAAACTATATCTTATTTCTATTTGTGTTTTCTGGATTCTAAGTGAAACAGCCTTTTTCTATATGTTTTATTGGTCATTTGTATTTATTCTTCTATGACTTTGGCCCATTTTATTTTTGTGTTTTTTATTTTTTCCTACTGATTTGTAAGCGCTTTATGCACATTAGAGACATGTTGAAAACTCTTTGTAACCAGTTTGTCATCTACTTTTTATTTTGTTCATGGTGTTTGTTGTAATTTTTTTTTTTTTTTTAGAGAACTCATCACACTTTTTTCTTTATAGTTTCTACCTTTGGTGCCATGTTTAAAAACCTATTTTCTAGTATACTTATTACTTTCATTTTTATGTAAAAATCTTTACTCCATCTAGAATTTATTTTGATAGAAGGTGACAGAAATTTTTTTTTTTTAATGGTTAGACATTTTTCCCAAACACTATTCTAGATCTGTTTCTGGGCTTTCTAATAGTTTCTGAGCTCTGCTACCCAACAAGAAGTCTTCTTTCCATTTGAACTAATGTTTTCATTGCCCACAATATGTATTAATAGGTTGTATATTTACGTTGTTGTCCTTAACTGCAACATCCTCTTACCTTCCCTCCACAGATCCTTTAAAGCAAAACCATTCCTGGGGTAATAAGAAGTAAATGCTATTTAAAACAAGAAATGCTTTCGAAAGAGGGAAGATAATATAAAAGAATACATCATAGATTCTACAAATCCTTTGTGTGGCTAGAGAAGTGGATGAGCTTTTTATTCAGCAGAGCCTTTGGTGGGCTGCGGACATACAGAGGCGAGTTAGGGAGGGAAAGTGAAGAGTTCAATGGCTTTGCATAACAGAGTAAGAAGTACTTGGAGTGCATAGGGACAACAGAGCAAGGAAGGTTTGCTGAGGAGAGAAAGATTATAAGAGACCACCAAGGTCGTATACCTGGGTGATATGAATAGTGATGAATCCCTAATGGCAAGGGGGCAAAAGTCCTTTAAGGGACAGGAATAGACAGTATTAGAATTCAAGTTGCTTGCTCTATTACAATGTAATATACTCTCCATTAGCCAAATCTTTCACGAAGTCTGCTACACACATAAAGGCTTTCACTGGGAAATATTTGAGCTCTACATCTGGGCCACTGTGGATGGAAACAGGTAGAACATGTTTGAGATAGTAAGACCTTCTATAATCTGAACTAATTTAGTGAAAGCGAGAACTCAAAATTAAAGTGACCATAAATACATGAGCTTCTAGGAATTTGAAGACATCTGGAAGAAGAAAACAGACTTTCTACAAGTTGTAGAATGACACACTGAGTCAAAATTTTAAGGGAAAGGACAGTTCCAGCTAACTTATGGGTTACACTAGGATACTCAATCTTCACAACCTTTTAAAAGGAACCAAACTGCACAAGGTTCAGTAGTGGTTTACAGAAGCAGGCAGTGGGGCAAGTGCTAATTACTCTTCTTGCACAAGAAACAAGCTGAGGGTCATATATCCTTATCCCTTCTCCACTCCACATGCCTTCAAAGGAGTTTTCTGATCCCTACCCCACCTAGGATGTTCTTGGTCAACTATCACCTCTTCCATGATGCTTTCTCCCAAGGTTTTAGAACTCGGATGTTTCCTTTCCAGAACTTCCATTTTACTTAAAATGTGAACCTCAGTTTAATCTTTAATTGTTCTTTATGTTTTTTATTTTCTATCTGTTAACTTCTCTGTCAAATTCAATGATAGATTCCTTGCAGACAAGAACCACAGACTAGAAGGGAGGGAGGGAGGGACGGAGGAAGGGGGAGAAGGGAATGGAAGAAGGGAGGAAGGAAGGGAGGGAAGAAGGATGGAAGAAAACCACCCATCCACATCCTAACATCTTACATTATACTCAGAGCCTATTAAATTTCTGGTGGGGTAATAGTATACAGGGTGTGATAAAATAAATATGGTGAATGTTTAAATTTAAAACATTACAGTAAAAGACACATTGCCATTAATCCCCCTCAAAATACTCCCCATCACTTCCAACACACTTATCCCATTGCTCTTGCCACTTTCTGAAACAGTTCTGGAAGTCCTCTTTTGTGAGTGTCTTTATGAATGTTTAAGAAATGATATACGTAGAAAACACCCTGAGAAAGGGGAAACGGTTTCATCCTCTATCATGACAACACTCTGTGTCACACATCGCTTCTGGTACGTCATTGTATGTCAAATAAAAACATTACGGTATGTTCTCATCCACTTTATTCACTGGATCTGGCACCATGTGTCTTCTGGCTCTTCCCAAAGTCAAAATGACCATGAAATGTAAATGTTTTAAATCGATTCAATGCATTGAGGCAGCCTCAACTGCACAACTAAAGACCCTCACAAAAGAGGACTTCCAGAACTGCTTCAGAAAGTGGCAAGAACAACGGGATGAGTGTATTGGAAGCAAGGGGGAGTATTTTGAGGGAGATTAATGGCAATGTGTCCTTTACTGTAATGTTTTTATTTAAACATTCACCATATTTTTCTATCACACCTCATAAGATAGTGATGCAGAAACAAGTTTACTAATGACCCTGGATGGTGATACTTCTAAGTCAAAGAACAAAGGAGGAGGAATAGGAACAGGAAGGAACAGGGGAATGGGGAGAAGGGGGATGGATTGACAAAGAATAGAATTTGACTTCAGATATGTTGAGTTTAAACTACCTAAGAGGTATCCAGGTTATGATATCAATGGTGTTTGGCCACTGTGAGTCAGGAACTCAGAAGAGAAATTTAGACTGGAGACAGATTTAAGAGTTTTTGACGTATCAGTGGTAGCTAAAACCATAAGCATAGATGACACCAGGGAGGGAGAGAAGAGACCTAAGAACAGAATCTTAGGAAATGTGTTTATGTAGGAAGTCTATCAGGGAAAGACTGGTAGGGGGAAACAGGCCCTCTTTTGTTACACGCCAACTAGTACCTATAGACTCACCAAATATCTGACTGGCTCTATTTAAGATCTCTAAATGCCCATTTCAAGCCCTCTTTCTGCCTTCTTGTATGTTAGCTCACTCCCTGATCTTCACAGTTAAAACCATGCTCTTTCAGAAGAAGTGGCAGAAATGGACAAGTGCCATAGGCCAAGGCCCCTAGGGTGGGGTTTGTGGGTGGAGGATGCTACTTGTTGGATGTTCAAAGAACATCATACCTAAGGGCAGGTCAAAGCTAAGCCTTTCTGTCTAGTTTGTTTTACGATTAACTCAGCCAAATGAGTAAAGATCAGCCAACCAAAGATCTCACTCATGATAGTAAAGACACATACCTCAGAGTCTCAAGGAGACCTAGTAATTTCTTAATCAAGAGTCTTAAGAGATTTCTATCTGCTTTAAGTAGTCTTTTCCAGTCTGTTCTGGTTGGGAATGCCATAGAGAGGAAGTGAGTGGCTTCCTCTTTGGTTACCACCTATGCCAGCCTGAGCTCCTGGTACTTGGTGACCCACCCTACCAGATTTCAACGGCTCTCCACCTACAAAATTAACCTGGCCTCAGAGCATGGGTTTATTTCTGCTGAAGGGTTGAAAAAAGTTATTACAGTCTGGACTGCCCAGGAGCTATAAGAGAAGAGGGATTTTATAAAGTAGAAAATGTATACCATCACTACCATTCCATAAAAATGAGCTCCTCCCACTTGGCGCTGATCCCCATATGTCAAGTCAATCCTGAACTAGCAGTGAGACTTGAGACTGATCTGAGATAAAATAGTCCCAGAGGTGCTAGAGAAATCCTGGAAGAGGACAAATGTGGGAAAAGAAGCCTCAGACAAGCCCCCCTTCCTTGGATTCAGAAGCTGATGATGTCTGTGGCCATAATGGCATCACCCCATCACCACTTCCTGTTTCAACTGCAGGAAAAGGGAAGATGATCCAAATGTGGGAGAAAGAAAGTAGAATCCCTACCTCCTCCCCACCTTAGAGCTCCACTCCAGGTCAGAATTGGCCTTATGCAGACACACAATAAGCAGTCAAACACATGGTGTCATTCCAGCAGACTGGTAAACAGTAGATGTTCAATGGGCATCATTCAATGAAGAGAACAAGAAAAGATTTCCTACCCCCAAAGAATTTTTTTTCACTGATTGTCACATTACCTTCACCAGGAATTCCTCAATTTGATATCCATTCTTTTGGGAGAAAGGCTCATACTTTCTAAAACTGTGCTTCACCAAACTCCACATTCTGTGAAATTTTAATAAATATTCCTTCAGAAAAAAATAATTTTCTAGTTAAATAAGTTTGGAAAATGTTATATTCTATCTCCCTTTTGGAGCTTTATATGTGCATATTTAAAGCTCTTTTTTGAGGCACAGGCAGCTGTAGAACTCACATGAAATTCAGGATAGGGGCCTGACTAAGCTATGAGCCTTGTTCGAGAAGCGCAGCTGGACAGGCCAGCATGATATCCAATTAGCCCAAAAAGTAGTGGATTCAGGGTGGTCAACACTGGGAGACCCGTGCATGAATAGTACTCTACCTACCAAAGCCTAGACACAAGAAAAGGCTCTGGGATTAGAGAAGGGACCTGGCCTTATAGAGGCTGGAAAGCAAGGGCCACAGCCCCTGGTGAGGGTGTGACAGCAGAGCTGTAGTCCTGGACAGGGCTAGGGGTCCAGGCAGGGCAACGGGACAGAGCTTGATCCTCTTAGGAAAAAGCCGAAGATGAGGTGGAGGGGAGACAGAGACTGGTGGACAGAGCTGTCTCTCAGGGCACAGTACACATGCCCAGGGGACTCCCTGCTGGGGGTACTAGCTCCAAAATCTTGGTGATCAGCAGATGCAGCTCCTTCACTAGATCTGGTACATGGGACTATGGTGGTTGGGGAAAGAAGAAAGCATGTGAAACATTCAGAAACCTCCACAGAGTTGTGCTGATTTCAGTAAGGAAGGAGGTCCAGAACCTGACAAATTTAATTGGTGAGGGGGAGAGTCAATTCCTAGGATAGCCCACTAGGGAAACATGCGGGAAGAAATGAGTAAGAACTCCAGAAGCCTAAATGAAACCAAGTCTGATGATTAAAAAAAAAAAATGCTCTAGACATCGGTTAAGAATGTGGACAGAGTAGAAGTTGAAGACTGAGGGTGAGGAACATACATGAATCCAACTGTGAGGATCTGAAAAAGGCAGAGAGGTTTAATTTGCCTCAGTCAAAGACCCCCTGGGGAAGGAAAAAATTGAAAGATGAACAGTGAACTTCAAAGGCTCTCTCTCTTAGGAGGAATTTGGGCTAAAAAAGTTATAGATCTGAATTATAGGTGCTATGCTGGCAGCCTCTGGACTAGCTACTTGGGCTCCACAAAGTTAGTGGACAAGGGTGACCTTTGCATGGACACCCAAAGTGCTCTGTCATTGCTTTTAACATGGCTTATTTTTGCTTTCCGGTAAAGCCCTATCTCAGTACAGCTCATTGGGAAATAAAGACCAGAAGATGTCTATGACCAGTGGCCACTGAGGAAGTGCCCTGCCCATGTGGTCATCGGCAGCCTCTTTTGCGCCACCATGTTACATCATTTCTGCGAAGCTCCCTTGTGCTTCCTAAAATCTGTGACGGTCTTGTCTGAGGACATCACAGCAAACCACAGACCGAAACGTGCTGCATTCTTTGTTACATTCTGTCTGTCAGCTGTTCCAGACAACACCATGCCTCCTGCATACCCAGCACGCTGGTGGGAAATCACTCTACCCCACACCCCCTTTGGGCATCAAGAGCCTCCATCCCTACCACCCTCAGCTGCTACTTTCTCTGACAAAACTATGAAGGAAACAGTGTTTCTTTAGGAACCCAACTTCTCTTTTCAGAGCCTTTATCTCCAACTCAATGGTGTCTCCTTCCTGTTCCTATGACTGGGGGCACAGTGCCCTCTCCTCTGTGGCCCTTGCCTTAGTCTAGTTCTCAGAAATCAATCTCATAAACTCAAACACACTTCTACTTACAGGACAAAGATGCTTCATAATCAAACCCTTTCCTGGAGTCTCTTAATTTTTAATAGGGTCTCAAAGACTTAAACCAGGGGCAAGAAACTTGTGGAATTCCAAGCAATAGAAAATAGCTAAAGTAAGTCTTTGAGGGGCAGGACATATTCTTGGTGCCCCTAAAGTTACACCAGTTGATAGACCAGTCCTATCTCTTCTTATTCCATCACCTGACACTCTCAAGCTGTCTCCCCTGCCAGACCAGAGGCGAGGCTCCCCTGGATCAGGGCCAACACCCACTGCCATCTGGTCTCCCTTAGAAAGGCAAAAGAGAGACACCTCTTGTTTACTCAGTAATAATTCACAATAGTCACATAACAGGTGTCACCAGCTCCAGTACATGCAGTAAGGGCATACCACGCCCTCACCTCTGCCCCCATCATAGCTTACTCCTTGGGACACATCAACAGATTTTATTTGGATGATAGGACAGGGCCTCTTAAGCAATCCACCAGAGTTACCAGTGACGTTTTGACACTTGTGGGTTACACTGCAATGATGACCTAGGGGTAAAGAACAAAGGCTTTTTTTAATCCTCCCCTACAGCCAACTGGTATCTTTCCCACATATGTTGTTGCAGCATCTCTATATATAGAACCTAGTATTCTATAAACAGGATGCTCTGGCTGAACAGGTCTCAACAAGCAAAACTGTGAGGCAGAGAAAGGTGGCATCTCCCCATCTTCTCTTATTTTGCCCACCCTCCTTTGCTAAATCTTGTCAGATAGAAGAGCTCTGTGAAAACAGCATGGGCTTTGGAATTGGACATACTTGAGGAGAAATAATTCCTAGCTCAGCCTTTTATTTGCTGTCTGACCTTGGGCAAGTTACATAACTTCTTTGACTTCCAGCTTGCCCGTGTGCAAAAAAATGGAGATACTTCATTGGTTTGCATTATGGTAACTAAATAAGAAAACATTTGCAAAGAATCTAATACATGCCTGACTCTCCAGGGATGTGAGTTTGTTCTTCTTCATCTAGCACATCAGGTACCTGGTGCTCTCATGTTACTCTCTGGCTGTCTAAGGCCAAGGTTATGTGCCCTACACAAACCTTTCCTTCCTTTCCTAAACTCTGTCGAAGTTCTCATCCCTTAAAAGAGCTAATCTAGGGGCGGCTGGTTAGCTCAGTTGGTTAGAGCGCAGAGCTCGTAACACCAAGGTTGCCAGTTCAAACCCCATATGGGCCACTGAGTTGTACCCTCCACAACTAGACTGAAACAACTACTTGACTTAGAGTTGATGGGGCCTGGAAAAACACAATGTTCCCCAAAAACAAAAACAAAAAAAAAATAACTAATCTAATCACACTGCTAAAAGGAAAACAATTCTGATGAAATGAATTCAAGTAGAATGTGGATAATATTGCTGGGTTCCTATATTAACTCTGTGTGTGTATGTGGTTGGGGAGGGGGGTGGTCTGCATTTTTAAAAAGAGCCTGGAAATTCAAATGAAAGGAAGGACATCTAATGGTGAGTCTTTCTTAGAGGACAGGGGACCAGTGTATTGGTCTCTTTCCCTGCAAGCACAGCCATATCACTCTCTGGGCTGAGATGAGAAACCATCAGAGCTACAGGACATTGTCTCAGATTGCTGAATGTCACACCTCAAATCAACAGGTCCAGAATAGAACTTGGAAGCCTTAGCCACCCCTTCTGCTCTGGCCAGCACACAACACTCCCTTAGCCAAGAGGTCACGGTGGTGTTCTTTTGCCCAGGAGGTTTCCAACACTATTTAAAACTCTTTGGAATCAAGCAGCAACCGGCTCTGATTATAATCATAGCACTGGAACAGCCTGTAGGAGGCCTGGGCTCCACTTCAGAATCACACCTTACTTCTCCGAATGGTCTCAGTAAGGCCCAGATTAATACAGGAGGCACAATGATCCTGCATCTTGACTTCTCTCTCAGTAATCCAGGAAGGACGACCACAGGGGAATTTCTGGGCTTTCCATATACAGGATCAGGAAGCGGATTATTACGACTGAAAACGGCCGAAGTGTAATCACTTCGCCCAATGGGTTATGCTAACTATAAATCACAATTCAGCATGGGCGTTCTCATTTTGAGGTACTCCTTAGCACTGTGCATGTTCTATTGACTTTCTTGGCAAGCCCCCAGGGAGCCCAGGACACTAGCCCAGGCTGGGGTCTCAGGAGCCAGACACACTCCTGGGGGCATGAAAGAGACTGGCTGGCAGCTTCAGCAGGTGAAGTAAAGAGGAAGATGAAGTCCAAGGTGAGGGAGGGGCTGGTCCAGGCAGAATTATCCAACAGCTTGTGCTTAGGGAACAGGCAAAGCAGAGACAGTAACCAAAAGATGTTTTAAATTATTTTATATTTATCCAAGTAGTCACCATGGTAAAAATCATTTTTCCTTATCTGTGATGGATTTCCTTATACTTATTTTGTGTTTAATACTGTTTGTGAAATATATACTGAGAGCTGAAAGTATGACGGACATCATAATGTTATACTGCTTAGACCTCTAAAGTTCTTAATCTGGTCCTTGGCTTCAACAAGAAGCAAGAAAAATCGGGATTCCAAAGCTTCAAGATCAATATTCATTTCTTCATTCAATAAACATTTCTTGAGGGGCTAGCTAGTATAAAGTGCCAAGTCTTTGCTCAGTCCTGGGACACAGTGGCAAACAAAACAGATATGGTTCCTGAGTTCCTGGAGCTCACAGTCTAGTGAGAGGAGCTGACAACAAGAGCAGGATCCAAAGCAAAGGTCTATATTGGAAAACAGGCAAGATTCTGCAGTCAGAAACAGGACGCAGAGGGAGGAAACCTCTTCTGGGATGCCAGCGGAAGAGACTGTAGGCAGACAAGGAGCTACTGAGGGAGATGAGCTGGGTCTGATAATACCCTTATCCCCTCCCGCTCTGACCCCAGCCATTGGTAGGGGATAGATCCACTGTGGTGAGTTGAATTCATCAAGAACAGGTAACCAGGGCCCTCATAGCCAGTGCTACCATGAAGCTGTTCCTTGTCTGTTCACAACTATGAACTGTGATATGTGCTATGTGAGGGGCGTGTGAGATCCTGAACGCAGTTGTCTACTGGCAGGAATTCTACGAAGTATAGCAGGCCAGAAATGAGAAGCATAAAAACAATTGCCAGAAGAAGCTGAGTGACCCTCTCCCCAAATCTCACCCACACTTCTCTGACACTGCATGGAAATGAAAAATCAAAGCCTGATTTCAGGTGGGGCCAGGAAAAGACCTAGAGAAGCCTCCTGAGGTTTCTGCTTTAGGGTGTGACATGGCCAAGGATGAAGATAGGCTGTGCCTGCTGTTAGAGAAAGGAGCCATGCCAGCAGCTCAGCCCCAGTGCTACCAGACGCTGATGGCTGTGGTGAAGGTGGAGAGCTGACAACAGCAACAGCAGAAGCTTCAGAGTAAGTGCCCAGCCAGTAAAGCAGTGGCCTAGAGAGATCACCAAATATTTGACCATTTTGGGCCTCTGTTTCCTTATCTGAAAATGAAGATGATATTAAGAATATGTACTGGTTTCCTAGGGCAGCTGTAACAAATACTACAAACAGGGTGGCTTTAATCAACAGAAATTTATTCTCTCACAGTTCTGGAGTCTAGAAGTCCAAAATCAAGGTGTCGGTAGGGCCATGCTCCCTCTGAAGGCTCTAGGGAAGAATCTTTGCTTGCCTCTTCCAGCTTCTGGTGCTTGTCAGTAATATTTGCCATTCCTTGGTTTGTGGCAGCATAACTCCACTCTCTGCCACCATCTTCATGTGGCCATCTTCCCTGTGTGTGTCTCCCTCTCCTTTTAAGAACACCAGTGATTGGATTAGGCCCACTCTAACTCAGTATGACTTCATCTTAACTTGATTACATCTACAAAGACCTCATTTCCAAATAAGATCACATTCATAAGTTCTGGGTGGACATGAATTTGGGGTGGGGGGCAGGGTGGACACTATTCAACCCAGTATAGAGCATCTACCTCATAAAGAGTATGTATAAAGTGCTTAGGACAGTTCCTGGCACATAATATATGCTATGTAAGAATTAGCTACCCTTCTTCGTCATCTCTGGCAGATAGTAGCTACCATGGGATATGTGGGTGCTCTCTTATACAAGGATCATCCTCCCTCTATCTTGAGTCAGAAGCAAGAAACTGGATGGGACAGAGTTCGAAAAAGAGCTGATGAGGACAAAGCTAGAACACAGTGAGTTTATTACCATTCAATAACCCCCAGTCTGGAGTGAGGAAATATCTACTGCAGTCACTTCATTTGTTTTTTGAACAACACAGAACTTATCATTCCAAAGTAACAATGGCCCATTCAAAAGAGTCCCCAAATTAGGATCCACTTGGGGGGGCCTCCAGAGCCAATAGAGAACTGCATCAATGAGCACAGCAGTCTCATCATGTAGAGTCAAGTTGTGAGTTCTGATTCCAAATTGCTTTATACAATATATTCATCCCACAACTTAGAATGACTACTGACTGAATTTGGACTACTGACTGAATCGAAACAGTAAATAAATTCATTCTCTGAAATGGAGATCTGCTGTTTGTAGGACACCCTACTTTCAAATTAGAGGAAAGCATAGATTCTCCTGAAAGAGAATCCTTCCTGATTCTTGCTCATGCTCTTGCTCCTTCTTCTTCAATAAATGGGCTTGAAACTACCCAACTGAAAAGAAATAGAGCTACATCTCAACTGCTATCTTCATATCAAAATAAATTCCAGATGGAGCAGACTTAAATTCAAAGATTTAAAAATATACACACACAAATTACTTGAAGAGAATAAATGAGTAACTATTTTTATAATTTTGAGGTAGCAAAGCATGCCTTTTCTAAACACTGACCTAGAAGCAAAGAAAACTACAAAGGAAAATATTATTTTGACTACCTAAAAATGTAAAACTTCCAGAAAGAAAAAAAATGCATAAACGAAGTTGAAAGACAAATACCAAACTGGGAACAATTCTGTACTATATACAATAGTCAACACTTTAGCTCATACGAATTATTAGGAAAATATTACTGGGAAACATGCAAAGTACATGAATAAATAATCCAAAGAAAAAATATAAATGTCCAAAATACATTTGAAAAGATATTCAATCTTTAATATTCAAAGAAATATAAATTAAATCAATTTATTGAGTGCCACATCTCAGTTACTAATTGAAGCATTTTATTTGGATTAACTGATTTATTCCACCATGAAATAGGTACTATCATTATCCCTACTTTACCAAAGATGAAACTAAGGGGGAAAGTTAAATGACTTACCCAAGGCCACACAGTAAGTGGTTGAGTCAGAATTTAGGCCCCAGCAGGCTGGCTCCAGAGTCACATTCTCAACTATCATGTTACAGTCAAAAGACCATGTCTCACCTGTCAGGTAGGAAAGACAAAAAACACACAACCCAGTGTTACTGGTGATATGGAGAAACTGTCAATCTCATATGCTATTGGTAGAATTCAACATTCTTAAGGGTAGGTTAGCTCCATGAATCGACATTTTAAATGTGCATACCTTTTAACTCAGCCATTCCATTTCTTGGAATTTATCCTAAGGAGATAAGTAGACAAGTGTGTAAAGATTATATACCAGGGTGTTTATCACAGAATGTACATAGTAACAAAAATATTTCAAATAGGGCCAGCCGAGTGGCTCAGTTGGTTAAGAGCGCGAGCTCTGAGCAACAGGGTCACTAGTTCGATTCCCACGTGGGCCAGTGAGCTTCGCCTGAGCTGAGCTGCCGCTGAGCTGCCAACAGGTGGCAGGATGGCTCAGCTGGTGAGAGCACATGCTCCTAACAACAAGGTTGCTGGTTCGACTCCCACATGGAATAGTGGGCTATGCCCACCCGCAACTAACACTGAACACAGCACCTTGAGCTGAGTGGCCACAAGTGGCTGACGAGCGGCCGGATGGCGAATGGACTTGGAGCTGAGCTAGCTGCGCCCTCCACAACTAAGACTGAAGGACAACAACTTGGCTGTTCCCCTTCCCCAATTCCCCAACACTGTTCCCCATTCCCAATTCCCCAATAAAAATCTTTTTTAAAATTTCAAATAAAAAACTGAATAGGTGCACCAAAAGTCCAACAAATTCATTCATTCAACAAATATTTATTGAGTATCAATTGTGTATCAGGAACTGTTCTAAGCACCAGGTATAGTACAGTGGGTAAAAAAAAAAAAAATCTGTCTTCAGGGAGCTTACATTCTAGTGGAGCGTGTTAGGCAATAAACAAATTTTAATAATGTAGTGTATCAAATGGTGCTAAATGCTTTAGAGAAAAAGAAAAGAGAGAAGGGAGATAGGAAAGGGAGGTTTGCTACAATTTTAAGTAAGGGGGTCAGGGAAGGCCCCACTGATAACAGACAAAATATAGATTAAATATTAGAGAGAATGCATTACGGTAGTGCCACACATTGAAATAAAATTCAACCACTTATTCTGTATGAGTTAACATGAAAAGATGTTTATAACACATAATCAAATGAAAAAAGATTCTCACCACACACACAAAAAATAGGTAACTATGTGTGGTGATGGATGTGTTAACTATATTGTGGTAACCACTTACCAATATACACTCGTATGTACATAAAATTATTACATTGAACATGTTGAACCTACACGATGTCATATGTCAATTATATCTCAATAAAGCTGAGGAAAACGTGGAAAAAAAAGATTACAGGACAGTATTTAAAAACAGTATTAAGGTATGATTCCATGGATATGAAATTACGTGTGTATACGTGTTTATGCTTTAAATGGGAAAGAGGAACAACACAGAAAGATGTTGATAATACCAAGCAAGGGTTCAGGCTGAGTGCCAGACAAGTGGTACAGGCGGCATTTGTTTGTTCTCCCACCCACTCACTCATCCTCCTCCCCACACCTATACTTTTGTTCCAGAAAACATTTAAGGACAGCAAATCCACATACCCCCACAACTCTCCCTATCTTCCCTTACCCATTTCCCTCCTCTTCCCAGAAGCCAGGCCAGTGATAGGATGAAAGTGATAGGGATAAAAGCTTAAGATCAAGGTATGCTGAGCGAGCATAAGAAGGATGGAGGGAAACACCCACAGATCTAGATAGGATTCCTCTAATTTTGGCACATGGAAACAGTTCCTAGGAGGCACATTTCCTCCCTGTAGATCTGTAAGACTTAAAGCAAGGCTATCTGATTCAGAGTCCCTATTTCATCTCCTACTTAACCCCAGATGCTTTGCAGGGCAGCCAGGAGGTGACATTCACAGGGAGGTGACGAGGCACAGAAGGCCAGAGCTCTGCTCCTGGCACATGAATGCCTGTATCTTCCTATGAACAGAAAATGACACAGAGCTGAGCCCTTTTGTCCCCTACCTTACCCATTCCTCCATGCCTGCATCCAATAAGCTATCCTGCCTAAGTTAAACTCATGCCCAACCCCACACACCCACCTCCTTACCACACTACCCTAAAGATTTTCACGCTTCCCCACTAAGATTCTCAAAAATAGGTCCCTACCAAGAAAGCTGCCCAAGATGACCAGATATGCTAATTTGATTGGAACACTTTTAGTCTAGGGTGAGGTTTTAAGTAACCTGGTGGACATGGTCCAGATATATTTGCTCTCAGATATGTGGAAGCAGATTACACTTTCCACCTGAGCATAAAGCCACAAACAAGGAATTGGCAGCTTCCCAAAGGTGGAATCCATATTGCTATCCCCTATTTCTTTAGCCTGAGGGTAGGAGTGGAGACACATGAGTAGAGGTAGGGGATCTAGAGAAAGATTTGACTGTTTGCAAATATTTCTCACATAGTCTCTGTCATCTCTTAGATACTTACTACATGCCAGGACCTATGTTAAGTGCTTTCATACACTATCACCAAAAATGACAAATCACTTTTATCAAGCATTCCTACTATGTACTACTAAATTTAAAGGGCCGGCTGAGTGGCTCAGTTGGTTAAGAGCTCGCTCAAGAGTTTGAGCTCTGAGCAACAGCGGTTCGAGTCAGCCCGAGCTGAGCAGCCGTGAGCTGCCAACAGGTGGTGGGATGGCTCAGCTAAAAAATAAAAATAAAAAATAAAAAAAATAAAATAAATAAATAAATAAATTTAAGAAGCGTAAGGCACATACAGGTCCAGCCACTCTGCTGACAGCTGAATACCCAGGCTTTAAATTAGGAAGAGGGTAGAAATCTGAGATTCTCCTCGAGGCTGCAACTCAGAAGTCTCACTGCACACTATCAGGCCACAGCCTTCAGGCTTCATGCCAGTTTCTATTCTCTTTCCTGGGCTTTCAGCAGGGAACATAACACACACACACACACACACACACACACACACACACACACACACACACACACACACACACACACACATCCTCCAACATACTTAGTCTGCAAGTGGAAGAAATTCTTCACTAGTGAAGAGTACAAGATGAGTCAGAGAAAAACCAAAAGCAATCATCTCTTCAGCAGAGGAACCTCTTTCTCTCTCTCCACCTCTCTTGTCTTCCTTGAATATGTAGTTTTTAAGCAACCTCTATTATTCTCATCACTATAGGATATAATCGTAACACACATCTTCTGCCTTCAAGAATTTACTCCATTTGTGAAGACAAAAATCAACACACAGGAAATATGTTATAAAAAAGGGACCTCCAGATTTCTAGTGCATGAAATAGGAAGAACACATATGCTAGTAAGACAAACAGAGGGGTAGGTGAAGTAAGACAAATGGTGGGGTATCCTGACATACACAAATACCTTCAATTTCAAACACAATCTCCCCTTTTTTGTTCCATTCTTAGTAAGAGATGTGTTTCACTTCAAAAAACAAAATCTCAAAGGGGAATATATATATATATTTCTTTTTCATATTCACGGGTTGTGGAGTACAGCATAAGATGATAGTCAATGGAATTATAACAGCTATATAAGATGTCAGAGGGGGTAGTAACTTGGGGGAGGGAGGTGATCACTTTGTGAGGGGTGTAAATGTCTAACTATTACATTGTTTTGTACACCTGAAACTAATAAAAAAAATTTTTTTTTAATCTCAAATACAAAAATCCAAGACATAAAGTTGGGGATCATTCACTAGACAAAAGGGATCTCTCTCTTTGCTATAAAGTTTAGGGAGATACAATTTAATAATCCTCCAACTTCTGTCCCTGTTCTCACACACACACACACACACACACACACACAGTGTTCACATTCAACGTTTTAGGATCACATTTATAGGGTGAAGCAAAGTACTTTTTAAAAGTTTATAAAAAGCGGGCCGGCCGAGTGGCGCAATGGTTAAGAACTGGCTTAGGACGCCAGAGGGTCCCAGTTTGGATCCCACATATGAGGGCCAGTGACACTGCCCTCCACAGCTAAGATGCTGAACAACAGCTCAACCTGGAGTTGGGCTGCCGTGAGTCTCAACCTGGAGCTGGGCTGCCGTGAGTCGCCGGCGACGTAGGCTGCAGCCCCTGTGGCAGTGGGTTGCCATGGGCTACCGTATGTAGCCAGCAGCCAGCGTGAGCGGCCATCCAGAAGTCAGTGACTGATCTGCCTCGCCCGGGAAGAGCGTAATGATGGTGCCAACTTGGGCCAGTGAAGCAACGTCCTCCACAACTAGACTGAAGAACAAAATGACAGCAACTTGTCTGTTTCCCTTCCCCCAATTCCCCAGCACTGTTCCCAATCCCCCAATTCCCCAATAAAAATCTTTAAAAAAAAAAAAGTTTATAAAAGGCAATGTATTGACAGATGAATAAACAAAATGTGGTATATACCTAAAATGGAACATTAGTCAGCCTTACAAAGGAAGAAAATCCTGTCACATGGTACAACATGGTGAAATAAGCTAGTCACAAGAAGACAAATACTGTATGATTCCACTTTTATGAGGTATCTAAAGTAGTAAAATTTATAGCAAGTAGAATGGTAAGTTACCAGGCGCTAGGGGGATAGGAAAATGAAGAATTGTTTAATGGATATAAGAGTTCCAGTTTTGCAAGATGACAAAGTTCTGGCAATCTGTTGCATAACAATGTGAATATACTGAACAATACTGAACTGTACACTTAAAAATGGTTAAGATGGGGGCCGACCAAGTGGCTCAGTTGGTTAAGAGTTTGCTTAACAGCATGAGTTCTGAGCAACAGAGTTGCTGGTTCAATTCCCACATGGGCCAGTGAGCTTCGCCTGAGCTGAACTGCCACCAAGCTGCCAACAGGTGGCAGGATGGCTCAGCTGGTGAGAGCACGTGCTCCTAATGACAACATTACCTGTTCAATGGTGGGCTATGCCCACCCGTGGCTGGGACTGAACTTGGCACCTTGAACTGAGCTGCCGCCCGGATGGCTCAATGAACAAAGCGTGCGCTCTTAACAGCAAAGTTGCCGGTTTGACTCCCGCATGACAGAAAAAAATGGTTAAGATGGTAAATTTTGTTATGTTTTTCACTACAATTAAAAAAAAAAAAGAAAAGGCAATGCACACATGGGTTAAAAAAAAGCTTCAGCAGCACAAAAAAATATTAAAAATAAAAAACAGGGCCAGCCAAGTGGCGCGTTGGTTAATAGCTGGCTTGGGATGCCAGCTCTGAGCAGCAGGGCCCCGGTTCAGATCACACATGTGGGCCAGTGACACTGCCCTCTACAGCTAAGACGGTGAACAACAGCTCGACCTGGAGCTGGGCTGCCATCAGTCACTGGCAATGGTGTAGGCTACAGCCCCTGCTGCAGTGGGCTGCCATGAGCTACCATGTGTGGCCAGCAGCCAGCGTGAGCGGCTGGCAGCTGGTGTGAGCTGCCAAGAGCTGCCGTGAGCGGCCGTCCAGAGGCCAGCGACCGATCTGCCATACCCAGGAAGAGTGCAATGATAATACCAACATGGGCCAGTGAAGCAACATCCTCTACAACTAGACTGAAGAACAAAAGGACAGCAACTTGTCTGTTCCCCTTCCCTGATTCCCCAATGCTGTTCCCCTCTCCCAATTCCCCAATAAAATCTTTAAAAAAAAAAAAAAAAACTTCCAGAGGTAGTATGTATATAACAAGTATACAGAGTGCTCCCTTTTATTCATACAAATATAATATTAAAACTAGCATGCCACAAACACCATTCTTCTCCTTGCTTTAGTTGTCTCTTTAATCACAGATCTTGGATATTGTTCCATATCAGCTTGTGTGTGTACCTGTCTACTCCTATTTGCAAGTCCTGATTACGCAGAGCTAGTAATCACGAGTCATCTACTCCTTTTTAATAGCTGCATAATATGGTAATATCTACCATAATTTACTCAGTTAGTATCTTATCTATATAAAGATATATTTTAATCAAAATGTGTTAAAAGCTTTGTACACAAATTTTGCATATTTTTCTGCTCACCAAAATTGTTCTGATTTCACTTTTTATCCTCCAAGCAACTATAAATGATGATGAATATTTGCTTCAATTTGAATTTAATAGTGTTTCACCTTGGCTCATTTCTACTAGGTTATATGTTGACTCTGTCATTGTCACAAAGAGTCCCCAAAGATATGATCAAAGAAACACATGAAATACACATCATCCTCTGAATATTATGGCCACCCTGTACTCCATCATCCTTATGAATGGCTCATCTATAGCATACCTTTTACTGTATTTGATGCTGAGGAAATTTTAAAAACATATTTATATATACTTTTACTACCTAAGTAATTTTTTTAAAAGCACTTCTTTCACTTCAGTGTCTGAGTCTGCTGTTTGGTTTCTTTTAGAGAGAGCATAATGAGGAAAAATGAGTGAGGACTCTACAGACATATCATGGTTCAAACCTCAGTTCCGCTATTTCCAAGTTAATCCATCTTTCACAGCCTCTGGCTTGTCATCTTGTAAACCAAGAGCAATACCATCTATCTCTTACATAGATGAAATCACCATGCAGGGTGAAAAGTCCATTCGAGAGGACCAAAGTATTGTCTCTGTTGAACTAGCACTGCCTGTGAAAGTCAAGGAATTGTTTAGAGAAGTGGTAAAGGACAAGAAGGAATCTGACCAGTTGATGAGAGAAAGGGGGCTTCTGGCAGAGGCAACAGCACATGCAAAGGGTGAGAGCTGTGCAGAGCCCCCATAGCACCAACTAAGGTACCAACAAGATGAAAGACAATTTAGTCAACAAGTACTTGAGTGCCTCTGTGCATTAGGTACTGAAGATACAACCATAAGCAAGAAGGTCCCTGCCCTCCTGGAGCTTAGAATCTAGTAGGAGGGAAAGACAAACCAGTAAAAAGCGATCAAGTGGGCCGGCCAAGTGGCGTGTTGGTTAGGAGTTGGCTTGGGACGCCAGCTCTGAGCAGCAGGGTCCAGGTTCGGATCCCACATGAGGGCCAGTGATGCTGCGCCCTCTACAGCTAAGACGGTGAACAACAGCTTGACCTGAAACTGGGCTGCTGTGAGTCGCCAGGAACAGCGTAGGCTGCAGTGGAGCTGCAATGGGCTCCCGTAAGCTACTGTGAGCAGTCAGCAGCTGCTGTGAGCTGCCAAGAGCTGCTGTGAGCAGCCGTCCAGTGACGGGCGACCGATCTGCCTCACCCGGGAAGAGCGCAATGATAATACCAACATGGGCCAGTGAAGCGACGTCCTGCACAACTAGGCTGAAGAACAGAAGGACAGCAACTTGTCTGTTCCCCTTCCCTGATTCCCCAACACTGTTCCCCTCCCCCAATTCCCAAATAAAACCTTAAAAAAAAAAGCGATAAAGTGATCTAATGGAAGTAAACAGGGTGCTAAAGTAATGTGTGTAACATGGAGTTGCTTTGTATCAAGTAGCCAGAAAAGAGGACATAATACTTAATTGAAATTTAAAGGCAAGGAATAGTTAATGAGGTGAAGAGCAGGGTAAGGGTGTTTGTTCTAGGGAGAGGCTACAGCACTGCAAAGGTCCTGAAGCCAGAGAACTAAAGAAGAGGACAAGGAACTGCGAGCAGGGGAGATGTGCCTGCTGGAGATGAGAAGGAGAGGGGCTTGGGATGAGACCTGAGAAACAGGCAGGGTCCATCCAGTTTGTGCTGGGCTTTGTAGCCCACAGTTTAGACCAAACTGTGCAAAACTGTCTATTCCAACCTGATACATTTGGACATGATTGTATAGGTAATATGAACACAACAGAGGATTTGAAAAGGAAAGAGACAGTTTAGTTTGTTTTATAGGAGGAAAGTGTAAGCTGTATAGAAGATGGCCGCAGTGGGAGTGAGGACAGCAAGGAGACCAAATAAAGATGGCTGCACTAGGGCAGAGTCTATGTGCACAGGAAAAAGGAGGCACCCCAGAGACAAATCTGAAGTGCAATTAGAAGCCTTCAAGGTCTATATTCTAGCCTGCCTTCTAAGTCCAAAGTCAAAGCCCCCTGTAAAACCCAGAGGTACTGACCTGCTATGGGGGAGTCATTATGGCCCTCTACTTCATGTGGGCTCTGCACCTACTATGGTAATGAGAAGATGAGGCACCAGTACAGAGACAGTTATCCATTCTCCCCACTGGATGACAGGTGACAGACTAAGGTTACTAGGATCATAGGATCCAAGTAAAGGTTCAAATCCCCTTCTTCCCCATTAGGGGCGGGGAGGTCAACAGAGTCCTTTAAAAGTCAGCGTTTCTCCAAATATGATGAATGGTTCAGAGTCACTGAAAAGGCCACTCAAAATGCAGATTCCTGGTTACCACTCTGTACCTATTGAATCAGAGTAGCTAGGAACTAGAGACCAGAAATCTGCATTTTAGACAAGTATCCAGCCCCCCTACCCTTGCCCCCCGAGGTAATTCTGATGCATTAAAGCTTCAAAATCAAAGCTCTAGGAAGAGGGCTAATGGAGGAAGGCACTCACTTGAAGCTGGCTGGCAATGTCAAAATTAGGGGACTATATAGAGCCAAGAGCCAAGCTGGGTAGGGAGTAATCTAGATAGAGGAGTCAGAATGCATTATTAAATTTGAAGGCCACAAAGCATAAAATAGAAGGACATCAGAGCATGGGGCCTAGAGAGCAGAGGAGTCAAAGTCAGGGAGCACTTGAACTCTTGGGGAAATCACTGACAACAGCCATGATCTCCAGCTTTCTTAGGTTGGTTTTCCCAGCAGAGTCCTAGGGAGGGAGTGCAGATGCCTTGCCTCCCACAGGCCAGGTGACTGAGCCTTCGACTGTGCGGTATGTGCACACAATTACTCCATCCAACCTTCAAAAGAGAATATATCCTTCCTCAGTAAGTACCGTTTCTATCCCCATGATTCCCGCTCTGTATCCACCATTATGCCAGCTACCAGTCCATCTGCAGCAGAGTTCCGGGGCACACAGAAATACATACAGGATAGTTCTAAGGGCTAATGACTAGCACTACTCACCAAGATTCTCTATTTGACACATCAGAACCTCCTAACGCTGCCATAAACTCAAGGACCGTTCCAGGTGAGAAAATTTGAAGTTCACCACATACACATCTTCAAATCCTACTATCTATGTACACCCAGCCAGTCTTTCACTACTCTTTACTACTATGCCTCACCGATAAAAGTTCCATCCTATCGTCTACATTCCCATGTCCCTCAGCAAAATTCAGAGAGAAATTCCACATATTCAGGATGGACAGAGAATCCTGAACTCCTGAGGCTGCTGAGGCCAACTCCTATGCCTGGTCTGGTGAGACGAGGTAGCCTGAAGGAGTGCTCGCCCTACCTAAAGTGAGTACCAGGACTGCTGCAAGCTTCCGTACAGAAACTTTTTTCAGAGACGAGCTAGTTGAACCTATTATATTTAAAAGAAGTAGGCTCTTTGGCTGGCCGAGTGGCGCGATGGTTAAGAACTGGCTTGGGACGCCAGAGGGCACTGGTTCGGATCCCACATATGAGGGCCAGTGACACTGCCCTCCACAGCTAAGATGCTGAACAACAGCTCAACCTGGAGCTGGGCTGCTGCGAGTCGCCAGCAACGGTGTAGGCTGCAGCCCCTGTGGCAGTGGGTTGCCATGGGCTACCGTGTGTAGCCAGCAGCCAGTGTGAGCGGCCAGCAGCCGCCGTGAGCGACCGTCCAGAAGCCGGCGACTGATGTGCCTCGCCTGGGAAGAGCGCAATGATGGTGCCAACTTGGGCCAGTGAAGCAACATCCTCCACAACTAGACTGAAGAACAAAACGACAGCAACTTGTCTGTTCCCCTTCCCCCAATTCCCCAGCACTTTTCCCAATCCCCTAATTCCCCAATAAAAATCTTTTAAAAAAAAAAGAAAAGAAGTAGGCTCTTGGGAATAGAAACTGAAGTCGGGGAAAAAGGTAAGGTAGGATTTCTGGGGATTTGACTTTAAAGAAAACAGCACATAAACACAAACAGGCAATCTAGCTCAAACCCTGATGTTTCCTATAATCCGGAAGCTGGTTCCACACTAAAGAAGAATGCTATCAGATGATTTAAGTAATCCCCAAGATTATTTATGGCCCTAATCCCAAACTATCTGTTCTGTCTCTTCTTATACTCCACCGACTATCCTGATTCTCCACGTTTCTGACCTAATGATTCAGCTTCCTGTTTCATCTTTGCCTCACCTTTTCCCTAAAGCCTTTTAGCTTCCTTCCTTGCATGGGATTCTACTCCATTCTCAGTTATTCTGCCATCAGCCACTCAGAGTAAAATAATCAGCCAACCCAGATCCTCAGCCTTTATCCTTAGCACTCATACCCCATTCATGGACAAGTTCCCTGCCAAGCTTACCTTGATTTTATGAATATGTCTCAGAGAGAGACGAATACATTAAATGGTGTCTCTCAAACATGTTAGATGGTTCAGTCAGGAAAACACTGGCATTACTAAAGATGATGGAATAAGGAGAACAACAATAAGCCAGGACCAAATGTCTAGACCTCACGCTTACATTCTAAGACACACTTTGTTAGCACTCAAGTGATACCCCTGGTACTCCATCCCCCCTACCCATCAACCCCACCTCAAGGGATCCTTCCAGCCCACAGCAGTTACGTCTGATGATTTAGTTCGTGAACTTGCCACTG
The DNA here is from genome assembly GCF_001890085.2 of Hipposideros armiger. Lineage (NCBI taxonomy): Eukaryota > Metazoa > Chordata > Mammalia > Chiroptera > Hipposideridae > Hipposideros > Hipposideros armiger. The sequence goes on along the minus strand of NW_017731464.1, from coordinate 2,634,426 downwards.
TGTGCTTACATTGACAGCATTGTACAAACAGCTCGGTAAGTTTTCATAACCTTGGTATATCAGTGTCGCACAGCTATGTTCATGTCAATGTGTGGTGGTGTCTTGCTGAGTGGCATTCATTATTATTGTTGCATGTTTTAATGTGCCATCAAGAGAATGTCTGAGCTTGACTGGCTTGGGACGCCAGAGGGCCCCGGTTCAGATCCCACATATGAGGGCCAGTGACACTGCCCTCTATAGCTAAGATGCTGAACAACAGCTTAACCTGGAGCTGGGATGCTGTGGGTCGCCAGCGACGGCATAGGCTGCAGTCCCCTGCTGCAGTGGGCTGCCATAAGCTACCGTGTATGCCAGCAGCCAGCGTGAGTGGCCAGCAGCTGCAGTGAGCAGCCGTCCAGAGACCAGCGACTGATCTGCCTCACCCGGGGAAGATCGCAATGATGGTGCCAGCTTGGGCCAGTGAAGCAACATCCTCCACAACTAGACTGAAGAACAAAATGACAGCAACTTATCTGTTCCCCTTCCCCCCAATTCCCCAGCGCTGTTCCCCTCCCCCAACTCCCCAATAAAATCTTTGGGGAAAAAAGAGAATGTCTGAGCTTGAATTAGTGCAATGAACAAACATTAAATTTCTTGTTAAGCTTGGCAAGAGTGGAAGTGAAATCAGGGACATGTTAGTCCAGGTTTCTGGGGATAAGGCCATGAAGAAAACGGCAGTGCACAAATGGGTTAAATCTTTTTCTGAGGGGAGAGAAAAAGTCACTGATGAAGAGAGGTCGGGCGGCAAGTAACAAGCAGAAGTGATGAAAACATTGCAAAAATTCATTGAATTGTGTGTCAAAATCGTTGGCTAACTGTGAGAAGCATAGCAGAGCAAGTAAACATCAATAGTGAAACAGTTAGGAAAATCTTAACTGAAAATCTTGGCATGAGAAAGTTGTGTGCAAAAATGGTCCCAAAGGAGCTACGGATGAACAAAAGCAAAGGAGAGTCGAAGTTTGACAAGAACTTTTGGAGAGGCAAGATGTTTTGGACCATGTTACCACTGGTGATGAAACATGGCTGTACCAATACGACCCTGAAACAAAGCATCAAAGTGCACAATGGAATTCAGCCAATTCTCCAAGACCCATCAGCCCAAATCAAGAGTCAAAACGATGTTGCTAACCTTTTTTGATATCAGAGGGATTATTCATTATAAATTTGTACCAGCTGGACAAAAGAGTTAACCAAGTTCACTATTTGGAAGTGCTGAAAAGGCTGTGTGAAAAAGTTAGACGACCTGAACTTTTCGCCAACAGTTCATGGCTCTTGCATCACAACAATGCACCAGCTCAAATGGCACTGTCTGTGAGGGAGTTTTTAGACAGTAAACAAATAATTGTATTGGAACACCCTTCCTACTCACCTGATCTGGCCCCAATGACTTCTTTCTTTACCTGAAGATAGAGGAAATATTGAAAGGAAGACATTTTGATGACATTCAGGACATCAAGGGTAATATGACAACAGCTCTGAGGGCCATTCCAGAAAAGAGTCCCAAAATTGCTTTGAAGGATGGACTAGGCACTGGCATCAGTGCACAGCTTCCCAAAGGGAGTACTTCGAAGGTGACTGGAGTAATATTCAGCAATGAGATATGTAGTAGTTTTTCTAGGATGAGTTCTCGAACTTAATTATCAGACCTCATAAGAATACATGGTGGGCAAGACATAGGCCTTTGTCCGACAGAACTTACAGTCTAGTGAAGGAGACAATTAAATAATTATAATATGTATAACTAAAGGCAATACACACAGAACCAGTCTATAAGATTAAGAAGGCTAGTAAGGTGAAGCTACACCTAAGCTGAAACTTGAAGGATAAACAGGAGATACCCAGGCAGTGGCAAGGCATTTGAAGAAGAGTGTTCCAGGGAAAAGGAACAACATAAGCAAAGTTTCTGCGGCAAGAAAGCACATCTGACAAGATGGAAAGAGCTGGGGAAGCCAAGGCAAAGCGTGTACTAAGAGGCAGATAATGCTGGAGAGACCGAGAAGGGCCTCGTAAGACATATGAAGCTGTTTTATCATTCATTTAACAAGTATTCATTCAGTGCTACAATGTGCCAGGAATACGACAGTGAATAAAACAAACAATATCCCTGTTTTCAGAGAATTTACATTCTAAATGGAGACTGTAAACAAATATGTATATAAACCAGAAAAATATCACATATTGATAAGTACTACACAAAGAAGTAGGTGATGTGATAGAAAGTATATGGGTGGCTACTACTCAATCATTATACTTAATGATTCAGAGGAAGGCCTGAGGAGAAGACACTTAAAAGCAGGTACCTCAATAAAAATGAACCAGCCATTCAAAGATCAAGGGAAAAAGCATTCTAAGTGGGGATAATAGTACATGCACAAGCCCAACAGAAAGATCAATGAAGTTTTTTTAAGAAGGGGAGTTAGATCACGATCATTCTTACATTTTATAAAGATCACTGTGGCTGCAGTGTGGAGAATGGAATGGAAGTGGGGGAGGATAAAATCAAGACTGAAGGCAAAGATTGGGGCAGGAGGAGGAGGAGGAGGAGGAGGAGGAGGAGACAACAACGAGGATAACAGCTAACATTCACATAGCACTTACTAGGTGCCAATCCATTGTTCTAAGCATTTTATATGTATTATTTCATTTAATCTTCTCAAATACTCTATTTCATAAATTAAGAAACTAAGGTACAGGGTTGTGGCAATGAAGAAGGAAAGAAAGCCATTAGATCCAAAAAATATTGGGGAGGACAGCTCCTAGTGACAGGTTGGTTGTCGGCTGTAGGGAGGGAAGGGAAAACTTAGAATGACTACTAGGCTTTGGGGCCTAGCAATTGCATGGGACAGTGATGCTGTTTATCATGTGACAGGACACTGGATGAGGAGCAAATGGGAAAGAACAGGAAGCTGCATTTTCCTGAGTCAGTAAAACATCCCAGTGGAGTTGTCCAAGGGAGCAGTTGGATAGTCTGGTCTAGAGAAAAATCTGGGCATCATCCATGTGTAGATGGTGACTGAAGCTACCAGAGAGGTTCAGATCAATTAGGGAGAGTATGAAGAAAAGGATAAAAAGGCCTAGGAACAGAATGCTGACACAAGAACCATTCATAACAACAAAAAACTGGAAAGGCCTTAAATGTCCTTCAATAGGAAAACAGCTAAATCAAACACAATATATGTCATCTATAAAATATTATACAATAGCCCCCAAAAAATGACAAGTATCTTTATGTACCAACATGAAATACTGTCAAGGCACATTACTGAATCAAAGAAAGAAATACCAGAATAATACATAAAATGTGACCCCATTTGTGTAAGTAAATAAAACACAAAAATAACACTTCAATTTTTCTCTGGGCTCATACGCATGTATACAAACATACAGAAAAAAGAAGTCTGGAAGGTACATTCCAAACCACTAACAGGTTACCTCTGGGGAATACAGAAATAATTGAAATGGGGGAGGGGGCAACCAGTGTATTCAAAATATCTACAATGTATTAATTTTTTAAATTACTATATTCTCTGTAAAATTAAAAACCAATTTTTCAAAAAATAATGGCAATCTGTACCTTCTCAACTTTGCTGTGAACCAACATGTTTTAAAAAAAATAATTCTTAATTAAAAAACAAAAATGGGCAGAAGAGGGAGCCTTATAAAGGATATCCTTTGCTTCAGATACTAAATTTTCTCTGTCCCTTCCATCCCACCATCTGCCCACAAGCCCCCTAATTCCATGCTCTATCTTGAATCCTTGGCGCAAGGCCCACCAATCCCCTAGCCTGGCCAGAACCCCAGAAGGAGAGGTCAGACAGCAAAGTCCTAAACAAACATGGGACAATGAGTATAAATGCCAGCTTCAAGAACCGAGATCAGGCTGCCTTGATGGCCAGCAGAAGTCTCCAAGGAGAAAAGGTATTTGAACATCTGGAAGCAGCTCTGCAGTGCTGGGAGATGGGGCTAGGAGACACGCAGGCACAATCAGGGGCAAGTGGTATGGGGTGGGTTGAAGAAAGAGCCAATTCCACTAATAAAAACTCCAAGTGAAGAGCTGTAATATGGTAGAAACCAGGTTTACAACAAAGGGAAGAGGGGAAGCTGCATTCTGTGAAAGGGTCAGGAGTAGGGTATGGGGAGGGGTGTCCAAGGGTATCTAGAAGAGTCACCTCATAACAAAGCAGCAACTCCAAGATGCACAGTATAAAAGTTTAGAAGCGGGAGCAGCAGAAAGCAGCCAGGGATTTGGGTCTTTCCTGAAAAGAAAAGAGGTTCTACAAATGAGGAGAAAAGACATTGAAATAAAACCTTTCCTTCTTCAGTAAACCAAAGGCGGAGAGATCATGGCAGGTCTCCAGTGATTGTGCTCTTAAACTTTCAACGTTCTGAGGATGAAAAACAACATATTTGGTCTAGATGTTTTCCTGGTTACCCAAAGAAATGATACTGCCTAGGCCTTACCCGACAGCTGATTCATCATCAATTAGTCCATATCATAGCCTGCTGAGCCTTACATCTCATGCAGTCACATGCCAGACGGCTCCAGAAAGAAAACAACCTGGTGTGAGCTGTCAAAGTCCTCTCAAGTACCTGACCTCACCCTCTGGAGTAGGTTTCATTTCAAAACTGAAAGGGACTGAAGGGCTGGGGAAATCCAGAGCCAGGAATGAGTGATTCCCAGCAGAACAGGGTCCCAGGCTGGAACTCAAAACAGAAACCAGACCACTGATAAGACAGTTTATGATGTCTGTCTCCAAACCTTCAGATGCCACTTATATGTTTTCCAATATTTACAACAGGGCATGACCATGTTTATCTAACTCCTGAAAACTAAATATCTAATTCTCCAAGTGTTCAACCAACTTCCTGGCTTTATTAAGTTTTGAAGATTTGGGGTAGCTCCAATACCTGGGATGCCAGGGGACTGGTGAATTTTACAGTCCTTCAAATGGGCCACATTTTAAACATAATGAATTTAATCATCTCTTCTTCCTTCTTCATCTCCCCACAAACCTCTGGCAAAATTCCCGTCTCACTAAAAAATGTCCATGTTGTTCATGATGGCCTTCTCATCAGGGCAATATTCAATACGATGAAAGTCTAGCTCATCAAAGGAGTCAAGCTATTTGCTTGAGGATCATTTTTAACTAGCTAAGTGACCTTGGGCAAGTCACTCAACCTTTCTGGGCTCAATTTCCTCATCTGTAAAGTAAGGAGGTTGGAAACAGATGGAAGGAAAACAATAAAACTTCCTTGAGCTAAGAAAAGACTTAAGTTTTTAAGTCTAAAAGGTTAATCAAGTGACAAGCAGAGTTATTTTAAAAAGACACACACCTAACTATATCATGATGAATCACTAAGCATGAAGAAAGAATTTACAAAGCTCAGAAAGAGAGAATAGGTTACTTACAAAACAAAGAATCCTACTGGCATTGGACTTTCCATCTGTATCACTAGAAATTGAATACAGTAGAAAGCTGCATACAGACTTTGTAGAGACTAACAATACTATTCAAGAACCCTAAATCCAAACAAGGTATCATTTATACAAGAAGGTTAAAGAAAAAAGAAATTGGATATATAAGGATCTTGAAAGTACCATCCATGCCTCTTTTCTAAGAAAATCACTCAAAGAAGCATCCTAGTCAAATCAATATTTAAAATTGGAACAAAGCTGGGAAAGACAAAGTATACACAGAAGTGTTCCCCCTCCCCCCAAAACACTTTTAAAGGTAGTACCAGATGACGTCTGATGGCCTTTCCGGGTACAAGCAGAAACTGTCCTGCTGTACACAACCGGCCCTGGCAGTTCAGGTTTGAGAGTCGTTCATCACCTAGTGGTCTGATGAAGTAAATGCAGTTTCGTCAAGTGCCCGGATAAACTTCCAGCCATTTTGTGAGTTCTGTGTACAGGGCAGCACCTTACAAGAATAGGAAACTACCTCCAGAGTCATATCCAATTGTATAGATTCAGCTCACTGTCCATTCATTCTCCAAAAATGTAGGAAGGGCTCACACACTGTGCCTAATTAATCACAAAAAGTGAAGCATAGATCTATTGCAAGGCTGTACTTACCAAGTAGTAAGAGCTAGAGATTGCTTTGTACAGACCAATCTGAATTATTCAATACAAGTTCAGATGCTACGAGAAAACTGAAAATATGCCTCATAAGTAGGAAGATTATCTTCCAACATTCACAAAATTGGTATGTGGAAGATGAATTATATTTCTCCTGTATGGTTCCAGGGGACAGGCCTAGATTAGATTACAATTCAATACAAGAAATAGTTCCTACCAACGAGAGCTATTCTTCAAGAAGTGATGAGCTCCCCAGCAATGGAAGTATTCAAAAGGAACCTGGATGACCATTCAGAGGGATGACAGAAAGCATTCCTGTAACTAACTGGATGGCAGAGACAAGAAGATTCATTATATTACCTCAAAGGCCCTTTCCAACTCCAAGGGTCTATCATTCTAAATAAAACAAAACAAATGAACAAAAACCACTAATAAATAACTAAAGAGTCCTCTCTCTACTTTTTTTGTAAGCTCCAACAAGGCATTATAACTTAGTCGGTTTGATACCACTTTCTACTTGAGTAAATGTGGACAAAGTAACTCTATTTGCCTCACTTTCATTATCTATAAATGTAGAACAAGTACCTATCTCATAAGATTACTATGAAGATTAAATAACATAATACTTTGTAAAGTACTTAAAACAGAGCCTAACATATAGAAAGAGAATAAAACTAGCAGCTTGAAAAGGAAAGAAAAGTAGCTGGGAGGGGGGCGGGGGATAGGGTTTGGAAAGTGAAACCTAAATATGCTGCCTGTTTTAGTTATCTGTACCCAATTCTCAACCAAAGCATTCCTGACTGTTGCTGGCCAGAGGCTAGGTTCCCTTGGCAACCAACCTCAAAAAAAAAAAAAAAAAAAAAAAAACCCAGACCACCTTCTTCAGGAAGATGGCTCATTCTCAGCCCTGAAATCTGGGATTTTCCCTGCACAAAAAAGGCTCCCTAAAACCTCACAAAT
>NW_017731464.1:2615263-2626648 GCF_001890085.2 Hipposideros armiger | reverse complement strand
CCGGCGACTGATCTGCCTCGCCAGGGAAGAGCGCAATGATGGTGCCAACTTGGGCCAGTGAAGCAGCGTCCTCCACAACTAGATTGAAGAACAAAAAAACGACAGCAACTTGTCTGTTCCCCTTCCCCTAATTCCCCATCACTGTTCCCATCCCCCCAATTACCCAATAAAAATCTTTAAAAAAAAAAAAATAAAAAAATAAAATAGGGATAAAAGCAACTACTTTACAGCGTTATTTTAAGGATTAGATGAGATAATCCATGTAAGACAAATGGAACAAAGAAAGTGCTCAATGTATACATTGCTCTGCTTCTCATCATTACCAGTTGTATTAAGAAGAAAAACAATCATAATAACAAGAGAGACCAGACAAACTTCTACTGCTCATCCAAAGAGCACTGGAAAGGACACAGGTGTTTATTTAGCTCCATTTCGTGGCCCCAGCCAGAGAACACCCAATCCCTCAGCAGGAAAAGACCATAACTAACCCATCACTCATTCATTTCTTTGGATCTAGGGAAGAATTAACTAAGAGAATAACCAAGCACATGCTATGGTGATAAGATGCTTAAGATCACAAATAAGGGTTAGGTAGGTCCAAATCCAAGTCTCACCTTTACATCTATGTTCATCTCAAGTTAGACAAAATGCAGTTCTTATCTAGTCTCTTCCCCTCAACCCACGAAGGTGGAACAGTGTAATGGTTAAGAACAAGAGCTCTGGAGTTTGACTGCCTGGGTGCAAATTCCTGTTCCATCATTTATTTGCTGTGTCACTTAGGCAAATAAACTTGCCTCTCTCTAAGCCTTTGTTTCTCCATCTGCTAAATGAGGGTAACAACTATTTTAATTATGATAACAGCTGACATTTGGTGAGTACTTTCTATGTGCCAAGCCCTATGGTAAGCACTTTACATGGCTTACATCATTTAATCATTACGACCACCTTATAAGGTAGGTACTATTATTACTCTCATTTTACAGATACTGATGTGGAAAATGAGGCACAGTTGTCTTATTCAAGGCCACATGGCTAGTTACTGGCAAAGGTGAGATATCAGTGCAGGAGGTCTAACCTCAGAATCTATGCTCCTTACTCTTAATGCTACTCTACTTTTCATAGCACCAGCCTCATTTGGTTGTTATGTTGTTAAAATAAGACAATCGACAAAAAGTGCTTAGCACACTGCCTGGTGCATCAAGTTTTGCCATTACTCTTATTGCTGTTATCATCATCACCGAACCCTTTCAGCCTCTCTCAAATGCTACTACCTCCTGAGTTCCAATTTCACCTAAAGAGAAATAGTTGTTTTCCTACCCAGATACCAGCTCACTGGGCAACCTGGGGTGGGGTTCTAGCATTTCATTTCCCTCATATAATATAGGAGGGGTAAGTATGCGGGTGGAGAGAAAAGAAAACATTTTCTATAAACCTGCTACTCTATAAGAAGCAATATATTAAAGTTTTTGTTTTCAAAAATAAAATCTTCATTGCTCTCATTAGAAAAGAAACATATGCTTATCAAAATTTTTTCAAAATAAAGCAGAGATATACAGTATTTGCTATTTTTAAAAAAGGAAGAAATTTTGTCCTCTATCTCTTCCCTTTCCATTCTCCTGTTCTCAAAACCATTATATTATTTAGTCATTTAATCCACACAAGAAGTAAGATTGTTGTCATTTATCATTATCTCCATTTGACGGGTGCAGAAACTGAAGTTCAAGACCAAATAGCTAGGAAGTAGATGGCCAGAGATTCTGGAAAAGAATTTCAGGTATGGAGGAGGTAAAGATAAAAAACTGTCTTACTTCTCCTGAGAGGAGGTGGCTATGATAGAACATTCCTAGGAGGTACCTGATAATGGGGCTGATGATGGGATTTTTAAGAAACTCTTGCTGTTAACAAGGCCCTACCAAACAGGAGCTGTAACCCAAAAGCCAATAATGCAGTTTGCTATCAACAACAATGCCCTCCCACAAACAGCACAAATTATTGATAAGCCTGACAAAGTAGTATTTTGTCTCTGAAGATATCCATACCCTTACACACTAGTCCTTACCTCCCCAATTCCAAAATGATGCGTCACTTTATCCTGCTAGAGATCACAGCACTGTTAAGGTCAAAATAAGCATTTTTCTAGACTAAGAAACTTGAGGACAGGAACAATGTCTTTCCCTCATTATCTGGTACACAACCTTCTATATATTCAACATGTTTTTGTTTAACATTTGAATATATTTATTCATTCAATTCCTATGTGCTAGGCAATGTTCTAGGAGGAACACAGCAATAGGCAAAACAAAGTCCTAGCCATCATACAATTTACACTCTAGTGGTGCGTGACAAATAATAAACAAACTATAGAGATAGTCCCCAGAATTGGCACATAGTAGGCAGCACTCTATAAATATCTGAGGAATGAATGAATGAATAGTATGTCAAATAGCAGTAAGTTCTGTGGAGAAAAATAAAGCAGGAAAAGCAGAGGGCAGAAGATGGCTTTTACTTTAAATAAGATGGTCAAGGACTGCTTCACAGATTAGGTGACAGCTGAGCAGAAGCCTGAAGAAGGTAAGGGAGGAGCCCATGCTGATATCTGGAAAAAGTGTTCCAGGCAAAGAAAACAATTACAAAGGTCCCAGAGTTGCTTGGCATATTGGAGCAACTACAAGGAGACCAATGTGGCCAGAACACAGGGGGAAAGCAGTCGAAGATGAGGTCAGAGCAGCTGGGAGAGGGCAGTGTGGAAGATTGTATGTGTCCTTGTAGAACTGAGAGGACTTTCGTTTTTAATCTGGGTGGGTCCCAATGGACAATTTTCAGCAGATGAGTGGCATGATTTTATATGTAACAGGATTACTCTGGTCACTGGTTAGACCTAGGGGACCAAGAGCAAAAGGAGGAAGACCATTTAAAAGCTATTCTAATAGCAGAGGAAGTGATGAGAAGTGTTCAAATTCTGGGTGTATTTTAAGGTACAGCTGAGAGAAGCTGCTGGTGGAGTGGATGAGGAGAGTAAGAGAAAGAGCTGAACCTATGGATAGTCAATATTCCGCTGTATATTTAATACAACTGAAACTGCGATGGGGAAGAATTGCCAGAGATGCGGGTGAGAGAAATTTCGGAGTTAATTTTTTTTTTAATATATTATGTTCAAGAAGCTATTAGAGGGGCCGGCCGGGTGGTGCAGTTGGTTAGAGAGCGAGCTCTGAGCTACAGGGCCACCGGTTTGATTCCCACATGGGCCAGTGAGCTACACCCGAGCTGACCTACCAACGGGCAGTCAGATGGCTCAGCTAGTGAGAGTGCATGCTCTTAACAACAAGGTTGCTGGTTCAACTCCCACATGGGATGGTGGGCTGCACCCTTCTCCTCTCCCTCCCGCCCCCAACTAGATTAAAAAAAGCGAATGGAATTGGAGCTGATCTTACGCCCTCCTCAACTAAGATTGAAGGACAACAACTTGACTTGGAGCTGATGGATCCTAGAAAAACACAATGTTTCCCTTTCCCAATTCCCCAATAAAATCTTTAAAAAGAAAAAAAAGAAGCTATTAGATACCCAGGTGGAAATATCCAGTAGGCAGTTGGATATAAGAATCTTGAGTTCAGGGAAAGACATTCAAGCTAGTCATTCACACTTGAGAACTCTCAGGGTATAAATGGTATTTAAAGTCTTAAAAGAGAACACCAAGGAGGGGCTGTCCGAGTGGCTCAGTGGTTAAGAGCTCGCTCAAGAGTGCAAGGCCCGAGCTGAGCTGCCGCCGAGCTGCCAACAAGTGGCAGGATGGCTTAGCTAAAAAAAAAAAAAAAAAAAAAAGAACACCGAGGAAATAAGTGTAGACGAAGAAAGAATCCAAGTGCTGATCTGAGTACTCTATCATTGGAGGCTGAGGAGAGGAGGAAACAGCCAGGAAAAAAAGGGAGCGGGGAGAGGGGGTTGAGAAGGAGGGGCTGGTAAGGTAGGAGTGGCATCCTGGAAACCTAGAAAAAGTAGTGTACAAAGAGGGAGTGTCAAATGCTACTGAAAGGTCAAGAAAGAAGACAACTGAGAAATGACCACTGAACCTACGTGCTATTTTCTAAGCATGTTCTTCCCTATACTTTTTATCTTTTAATCCAGGTAAAAATCCCAGTATTGGCCAATGAATACACATAAGGTTTCTGTTTAATGTAGCTATATCCATGTCTCAAAGGAAACAAACAAAAAAAACCCCCACAAAAATCAATGCACTTAATCTGGACACAACAGATTTTACATAAGAAATAATGACGAACAAACACTTTGTCTGGTTGAAGTAATTGTTTCTGTTTAACAAAATCCCCAACTACTTCTTGCTGGTGCTCAGGAGGTGGGATCAAAGAAATGAGCTATTTAAATATTTTTCTTCTGTTACACCATAAAAGTAGCTATTATTCTTTCCTTCCTCCCTAACTCAAACATCCTAACCAAAGACCTTAAATTTCCACATACACACTCCTTCAAAAATAAAGCAGAACACAATCAAATCCAAAAGTTGAATGAGAAAGATATGCCACGCATTGCCCCTTCTTTCTTTTACTGCACAAAGGGTTAACAATCATTTACTAATTCAAAGGCTGTGCTTTATTTACATTTTGTCCTTAGACTCTCTAAGACAGAAAGCACAATTTCTGGTGTCTTCATCTTAGAAGAGAATTACTGCTACAAAATAAAGACTAACTTTCTGTGCTCTAGCAAGAATAGTAAAGTCACGATAATCTACACTTCTGAAGCACAACAATAATCACCAAAAACTGTATCGCGCAAATGTTATTTCATACCTTCCTGAAAGGGCTTATAACTTCTGAATGGACTGTGCTCTCTCTGCCTTTGCTTCCTCTGCCTGGAATACCCTTCCCTGCCCTCCACCTTACAATCTGCCAACCTGGGACTCAGCCTGAACATCAACTTCTCTAGGCAGCATTCCTGGATCCCCTTCAAGGCTGAATTAAGGACTCTCCTCTGAGCCCACAGTATCCTCTGCTTACTCCTAGTATCATAGCACACTGTACTGTGAATCTGTTTGTCTGTCTCCCTTTCCAGACCATAAACACCTTGAGGGCAAGGACAGGGTCGCATTCATTTTTATAGCCTTAGTGTCTGGGACATATCAAGCAATTAGTATTTGTTGAATGAATAAGATAGAATTTGACCTAGAATACCTTATACGATTTTTATAGCATTTTCTTTGATAAACCAATTGAACTGAGGCTAATATTAAAATTATTTGGGATCTAATCACGTCCCCAGTTGATAACAGAAACAAAAAAATTTCCCCTACCTGATATTGGAAATAGAGTTTAAAAAGGAGACCTGTTTGGGGTGACCAGTTAGCTCAGTTGGTTAGAGTGTGGTGCTGATGACACCAAGATTGCCGGTTTGGTCCCCGCATGCACCATTGTAGGCTGTGCTCTTCCTAAATGAGTCAACTATGCCATTGTGGCATGAAAGCAATGTGTAGCCAATGACCATGGCTCTTCCCCAATAAAATAAAATAAATTTAAAAAAAGAGCGAGACCTGCAGCTCAGGATCAGCCCAGGAGGAGTTATCATACCAGCTGCTCTTCCAGGGTGCAAGACAGCAGTCTATGCTCACCACATCACAGGAGGGGCTTGTGGACGTCTGTATTGTTCTCTTCACCTCCGTTCCACTAAGCCTGTATTCTCTTCTCTGCCCTACTCTTTCCTCTCTGTCCTTTTCTTACCTTTTTTCCCTCCTCAATTTAGAAATTTTGCACTTGCATTCTGTTCTCATTTTCCCTTTCACTTTTCTCTGCACTCCGTTCTTGAGCCTTATTTCAGACAGAGTGACCCTGGGGAATCCAGGGGCATTGCTTTGCCAATTGGGAGAACTTAGGCCAAGGATGTTGCTGTATCTCCCCCTCACTTCTGTGAGGCACACCAACATATTTCTTCTGTTTCTAAGGAAACCAAGTAGTGACCCCATAACAGCAGTGTAGGGTTACCAACACATAAGGTCAAATTGTTACTATCCACAAAGTGGCAAAGACATGTTTCTAGGCTACACTATGTAGTATCCTGGAAAATAACAGGGCAAAGGCCCTCTCAATTTACTATGATTTTAAATGAAAGAGAAATGGAAAGTTAAATGTTAAGGGGAAAGAGAAAAAGAAACCATATTTTCTGAAAAAAAAAAAACTGTTGCACGCTGGTAGGGCAAATTTAAAGAACTATGGTATACTTGCTGGGCCAGGTAGGTTAGGGGGGAAAAAAATGTGGTCCCTGCCCTTTGGGAACTCATCTTATTGAGGAATCATGCCTACCGCTTCTCCAACATATAAATATAAACATTAGAGAATTAGAGAGAAGAGAGTCTCTTAAACCAGAAGAGTCAGGAACCTAACAAGTTAATTGGACGTTCTGAAACAGCAAAATGAAGACTGGGTGGAAAACTTTTTGAGTTTAAGATAAAGCTATTCCATGTGTCAAAGTCAGTGCCATAAGCATCAGAAGCCAAGGAAAGGAACATGCACAACTAAAAGTCAAGAGGCTCAGATCTGGGCAGATGGTTAGCTCAGGTGGTTAGAGCGCAGGCTCATAACACCAAGGTTGCTGGTTCGATCTGCACATGGGCAAGGAGCTGCGCCCTCCACAACTAGACTGAAGACAACTACTCAACTGGGAGCTGATGGGTCATGGAAAAATACACTGTTCCCCAATAAAATGTCTTTAAAAAAAAAAAAAGAGGCTCAGGTCCTAATAAACTGTGTAAACCTGAGTAAGTCACACTTCACTATTCTGATCCAAAAATGGCTCTTCCATAAAATGGGCAGAATAATACCTTCCTGGCCACATTGTCTGTGATGATTAAATAAATAATGTGAAATCACTTTGAAAGGTTTTATATAACAAGCCAATGTGAGGAAAGAGGAAGCAAAAAAAAAAATCCTTCTTCTGAATGGAGTATAAATCCTGTGGTTCAGTTTCCAAAGTCTAAGCCTGACTCACCTTCCCAACCTCAGTAAACCCCTTAACCAACCTTCAGTCACTGGAGTGGGAGGAGAAGAGTCATGTGTGAGGCTCCGGGGTGGGGCAGTAACTATTTAGTCAGTTGCTCCATATCTCAGTGGCTTCATCTGTAAAATGGGTGGTATGGAATTCAGTCACGTATCCACATGATAGTGCAGGTTCACTGAGAAAGGGAGTGGAGAATGTACCATAAGTGAGTAAAATACATATTTTCATAACTCTCCCCTCCAGGGATAAATAACCAAGATTAGCAAATATCATCACACCCTGGACAGAATTAGAAGGTGCCTTAGAGACTATTTAATCTCTTTTTTTTACAGATGGGAACACTGAGGCCCAGATAAATGAACTAGGTTATAGAAGTTGCAAAGCTAATGAGTTGTAGGGCTGGAGCTAGGAGTCAAAGCCGTGGATTTCCTAGTCCAGTGCCCTTTTTGCCAGATCTCAAGGTCATCCAAGGCACCTGTGGCCTGTACAATTATCAACACAAAGACATATTATAATTTAATCAACAGTCAAATGTGGGCTACAAGAGGAAGAGGCTGCAGGACCCTGGGGGAAGAGAGGATGCTGAGAGCTGGGAAAGGTAAGGCTTCATTGAAGAGGTGAGTATAGTCCTGGAGGTACTCAGGTAAGAAATTAAGGGGATGTTTCTGGCAGAAACAGCTTAAAATAGGCAGTCTTGTAAAGAAAGACCCAATTGATAAAATTTTCTTTAGGGAAAATAAACAGGTGGCAGATTTGGAGGACCAGGATGCTTTGAATCAGCATAATTTTTCATTATATGTAATTCAGTCCTTTTGCTGTCTCCTGAGTTTTGAACATTTACTAATATTTGTAATTCCCTAATCAACTCTGTCTCCCTGTAAGGCCCTCTGCAGAGACCACATCTAGCTTACTGGTTAAGTATATAGGCTCTGGACTCAGATTGCCTAAATTAAAATCCTTGCTTTACCACTTATTAGCTATGTGACCTTGACCTTGGACAAAATCCTGTACCTTTTTGTACCTCTGTGAAATGAAAATAACATCATCCCCATCTCAGGTTTGGTGAGAATTAAATGTGTACATTAATCATATTGGTCACAACCTAAATGGATTTCTCATCACTTTAGTTTTAATGTGCCCCTTTTTTTAATGTAAAGAAGAGAACAAAAATTACCAGAGTACATTGCAAGTAGCAACAGTAAGTAACACTTTGCAAAAATTTTGTTTCTGTTATATACATGGCGTGTATATATATACACACACACACATATATATATATACACACATATATATATATACATATATATATATATATATACACACGCGCACACACACACATATATATATATTGTTATGTAAAATTTATTTCTTAAAAGTGGTTTGCTTCAAAAAATGTGAGAGCAACTGAATTAACACAGAGAATAAAACTCCCAACAGTGCCTGGCACATAGTAAGAACTTAGTGCTATTATTGTCATTGTTGCTGTTACGCACCTACCAATTAAAGCTGTTTGTAGGATTAAATAAGGTAATGTGAAAGAACTTTGGAGAGTCTGGTATGTGATATTAATGTAAGTTAAAGGATGCAAAAAGCCCTTCTCTCCAGCTCTAACACCCACACAACTAAAGCCCTGTTTAGGCACGTACAATATTTGTTGCTTGGCCCACAAGTTATTTGTTGCAGTGAACTGAAGAGTTCACAGACTACAATTTATCTAACACTCTGTCATGCTCTGTCAATATGTGCAGAGAAATGGACACTTGGTGCCAGTGTAAAATTATTTTTACCTAGTTGGGGCACTGGGGTGGGGAAGGCAGAAGTCATGCCATGGGTAGATGAAGGAAGCCAGTGAGTCATACAGAGAAATTGCTTGCTCCACAGAGTTAGATAGACTCAAAAGTGCCACAGACAGGGCTGGACTGACAGATACTTGAGCCTTTAGGCAGGGTTGAATCACATCCCCCTCCCTATCCTCACCCAGACACCTCATAAAAAATGGCATTTGAGGCCGTTACAGGTATAGCTCACACTAGATAGGAAAAACTGGGAATCCCCAGACAGATACAAATAGAGGGTAACTAGTCACCAAAAGGTTACCTGAGGGATTCCCTTAAATGACAAGCTCACCTAAACGCTCAAGTAGCACTTAAATTCTAAAACCGATTTACAGGAAAATTTGGAAATGTGCTCACCAATAAGGAAATTAGAAGGTCTGGATTCCATCCTTGACACTGGGTGACCTTGAATGAATGAATCACTCCATCTCCCTGGGCCTAAGTGAATTCATCTGTTAAAAAAAGAGAGAGAGAGTGTGGGTCAGTTGGTTAAGGGCTCGCTCACGAGTTTGAGCTCTGAGCAACAGCGGTTCGAGTCCCGGCCGGAGCTGAGGAGCAGCTGAGCTGCCAACAGGTGGCAGGATGGCTCAGCTTAAAAAAAAAAAAGAAAAAGAAAAAAGAGAGAGAAACGCCACCACCTACCTCAGAGAATCGTAAAAATTAAAGATAGTATGCAGTAAAATGCTTAGCACGGGATCTGGCACTGGTAAATGCACAATAAATGCCGGTCCCTTCTAAACTGAAAATGAATACCAATTGTGGTCAACAGGTTGACGGTCCAGCTGGCCTGTGAAAAAAATCATGGGCATCCTGTTGCTTCACGGAAATCGTCTTTTTAAAAAGATGTAAAAGACTACTTCTTGGTCTCTCCAGCACAACAAACTGTGCTAGATAGAAGTCTAGGAAAGTAGTAATTTCCCACCTCATTCCTTAAGGAAGTGATTCCTAAATGCTTTGATACTGGGGCCCAAGTTACCCATTGGTACCGACCCCCACTATGCATTAAATTTAAAATGAGCAAGAGACTCGGTATTATGCCTACATTTTACAGTTATTCATCTTCCCGTTTCACATTAATGGGAGAAATGTATTAAAATTCACCCTTCAAGGTTTGGACCCTCCTGTGGATGGTTTTAGCCAAGTGGTTAGAAGACTCCCTAGGCAGGAAGTCCCCCAACGACGCACGGGGGTTGGGGGTGATGGCTGGGCGCATTCTAGAGCTTTCCTGCTGACCCAAATTTCTCGGTGACGAATCCAGGCCACGTGTCGCCATTTTGTGTTCAGAAAACATGGCGGCCACCCCCGGGGGGAAGGAAGAGGGGGCGGAGGGAGCGCCACGTTAGCTGCTTTCCCTGAGGGAACCTGAAGCACGTTGCGCACACGGCCTTTTCTGTGGGGCTCAGCCCAAGGGGAAGAGGCAGAAATTACAACGGGTACACCAGCACCCCCAGCGACCTTTCTGTAGCGAGAACATGCGGTACCCACACTGACAGGAAAAGGCCTTCCAAGATGGCGGGCCGAGACGGGGACCGCCCTCGGAGTGCGGGGCGCAGCGTCTGCACCAAGTGAGGAAAGAGCCGCAAGGCCGCAGCGGGAGGATCAACTGCGCAGGGCAAGCCGCAGCAGCTTCCCAAAGCACGGGTTGGCATCCCTTGAATAAACAGGACCTCCAAGAGGCACACCATTGTTTTAAATGTTTGATGAGGCTGCGGAGGCTAAAACGACACCAGGACAGGAGGTGGAGTTTCTGCGGGTTTAACCGAAAGAAACTTGCAAAGTGCAAACAAAGCATTATGTAAATGGACGCCATTCTTTTTTAAGGCCACGTTTCTAGCACTTCCCAGAAACCACGAGCGGACCCGCAGCTCTTGAGGCGGGGGGAGGTGGGCTTCGGTCTTTTTCCTCACCGGCCAGGAGCCCTCGGGCCTGGGCCGGGGGTGTACTAGCGCTGGGCTCCCAAATGCCTAGGACGAAAGAGCCCCACGTGCCCAGCCGCGCGCGCGCCCGCTCAGCAAGCATCGCCGCCCCTCCCCCCCGGAAGACTGCGGCTACCCCTCCCGTCCACCCACACCCTCGCGCATGCGCTCTGGCCGCCTCACGCGCACGTTTTAAACCCGCGGCGTCCCAGCAGCTGCCTGCAGTTACCGCCAGGGCTGCCCGTGTCCCTCCGTGATCAAGCACCTTTGGCCGGGCCGGAAAATAATGTGTCGCCCCCATTCACAACATTTAACATTTCCAAACATCTGCCGGTGCCGCTAGGGATAATAAAATACGTGTTCGTTTTAAAACTTTGCCGGACTCACAGCTTCTGCCCATCGGGGTTTTATTTTCAACGCTAGGCTGTTAGAAGGGTTTTTTATTTTAAGTGCCATGTGGAGGTTGGCGCAATCTTGTGACCTAAAAAAGACGGGTCCTCATTTTTTTTTCAAGGGGTCCTGCGCAGCAAGCACTTCCGGGTCAGAGGGTACTCGGGGTTGAAAGCGGGCTTCCCGCCCCGCCCAGACCGCCGAGGCTGCCGCCGGAGTCGCTACCGCCGCGCCCTCGCCCACCC
>NW_017731464.1:2559422-2615206 GCF_001890085.2 Hipposideros armiger | reverse complement strand
CCCCCTCCGCCGCCGCCGCCCGCCCCTGCGACGACGCCGCGGCCTCCCGCCCGCGCCCGCTCGCTCCCTCGGCCCTCGCTCGCCTCGCGCCGGCAGTTTTGGGCCTACACCTCCCCTCCCCCCGCCAGCCACCAAAGACTTGACCACGTAACGAGCCCAACTCCCCCGAACGCCGCCCGCCGCTCGCCATGGATGCCGGTGTGACTGAAAGTGGACTAAATGTGACTCTCACCATTCGGCTGCTTATGCACGGAAAGGAAGTAGGAAGCATCATTGGGAAGAAAGGGGAGTCGGTTAAGAGGATCCGCGAGGAGAGTGGCGCACGGATCAACATCTCGGAGGGGAATTGTCCGGAGAGAATCATCACTCTGACCGGGCCCACCAATGCCATCTTTAAGGCCTTCGCTATGATCATCGACAAGCTGGAAGAAGATATCAACAGCTCCATGACCAACAGCACGGCGGCCAGCAGGCCCCCGGTCACCCTGAGGCTGGTGGTGCCCGCCACCCAGTGCGGCTCCCTGATTGGGAAAGGCGGGTGTAAGATCAAAGAGATCCGCGAGAGTACGGGGGCCCAGGTCCAGGTGGCGGGGGATATGCTGCCCAACTCCACCGAGCGGGCCATCACCATTGCTGGCGTGCCGCAGTCTGTCACCGAGTGTGTCAAGCAGATCTGCCTGGTCATGCTGGAGACGCTCTCCCAGTCTCCGCAAGGGAGAGTCATGACCATTCCGTACCAGCCCATGCCGGCCAGCTCTCCAGTTATCTGCGCGGGCGGCCAAGATCGGTGCAGCGACGCTGCGGGCTACCCCCACGCCACCCATGACCTGGAGGGACCACCTCTAGATGCCTACTCGATTCAAGGACAACACACCATTTCTCCGCTCGATCTGGCCAAGCTGAACCAGGTGGCAAGACAACAGTCTCACTTTGCCATGATGCACGGCGGGACCGGATTCGCCGGAATTGACTCCAGCTCTCCAGAGGTGAAAGGCTATTGGGCAAGTTTGGATGCATCTACTCAAACCACCCATGAACTCACCATTCCAAATAACTTAATTGGCTGTATAATCGGGCGCCAAGGCGCCAACATTAATGAGATCCGCCAGATGTCCGGGGCCCAGATCAAAATTGCCAATCCAGTGGAAGGCTCCTCTGGTAGGCAGGTTACTATCACTGGCTCTGCTGCCAGTATTAGTCTGGCCCAGTATCTAATCAATGCCAGGCTTTCCTCTGAGAAGGGCATGGGGTGCAGCTAGAACAGTGTAGGTCCACTCATAACCCCTTTCTGCTGTTTTCCCATGATCCAACTGTGTAATTTCTGGTCAGTGATTCCAGGTTTTAAATAATTTGTAAGTGTTCAGTTTCTACACTTTCTCATCCGCTAAGAATTTAAAAATCACATTCTCTGTTCAGCTGTTAATGCTGGGATCCATATTTAGTTTTATAAGCTTTTCCCTGTTTTTAGTTTTGTTTTGGGTTTTTGGCTCATGAATTTTATTTTCTGTTTGTCGATAAGAAATGTAAGCGTGGAATGTTAATAAATTTCAGTTTAGTTCTGTAATGTCAAGAATTTAAAAATTAAAAAATGGATTGGTTAAAAAATGCTTCATATTTGAAAAAGCTGGGAACTGCTATCTTAAACTCTTCGTTGGTGCTTTTTTTTCCTTCCCTTTTAGTGCTAGGCGGGTCCTTGGTATTCTCTCAAGCCCTTTTCACCTTATTGGTAAGATTCCATTTCCTCTCTGTCCCAACAAAGGAACTCAGCAGGCTGAGCCTGCTTTGGGATGTTTGCAGACAGAGGGTCTCGCTGGTAGAGTAACACCCCTCCACCCAAATTCCAGAGAGAGGCCTCTGCCCATCTCTGGTAGAAAACGTAAGTGTTTTCTCAGATGGGAAAACTATACCCATTTGGTAGGACCTGAGTGGCAGTGTCTCCTCCGGTCTAACCAGGCCCATCTTCACCCGGTCACACTTGGAAAACTCTAAGCCAGGAACAAAAAAAAATTTTCTGAGGTGGGAGGAGCCGGGGGACCCACAGGAAGGGGAGGGAATGGCTGGCCTGGGGGGGAGGGAGGAGCAGGGGTTGGGGGAAGGGAAATGCTAGGGTGGGTTTGAGGGCTGGCGAGAGGGCGACTGCTACAGGGTGGTGGTAGGGATGGTGGGTTCTTGGTTGGGCTGAAGGACCAAATGGGGGATGGTACCAGCTGGGTGCACGTGTCAAACATGCACCTGTGGCAAGCAGCCTGTCAGGATGTTATTACACCTGCCAAGTGGCCTATGCAGAAACAAAAGAGGCCCAGCTTCTAATTCTTCAGCTGTGTGCAATATGTAGAGAAATAATTATACCAGGAAATAATCCTGCCTAAATGGGGCAGCCCTCACAGCAAGAATGTAGACTGAACCCATTGACTGGCCTACGAATGACCGCTGTGTTAAAAATGCAGATTCCTAGGTCCCACCCCAAATTTAATTGGAAGACTGCATTTTTAACACTCCCAAAATGTTCTTAGATTTGAGTGCCACTGATTCTCTTCACCAGAGGATTAGGAAGTTCCTGCAGTGAAGACCTAACAGCCTCATGTCCACATTTGCCAGTGGGACTAGGCTGGACCTGAATGAAGAAAAATACTCTACCATTAGGCAAAGAAACCCCAGAAACAATAGAAGACAATAGGTGATTAGGTGCCAAAGTGTTGCTCAAACCCCAGGCACTGTGGGAGTTCACTAACAGCAAAGAAAAATTTTGGAGGAGAATATTATCTGCGATAAATATATGTAGAGACTTATTCTCTACAGGGCATCTGCTTTTTTTCAGAGGTATAGACCTAGTTCCTAGAGTCCCGGGAGGTAGGATGGGGGTCTGTCATGCACTTCATACCCACTGTGGTCAGGCATGCAGTCACGGAAAGGAGCCCAGGACCTGGAGGTAAACCTGAGTTCAAATTTGAGTTTTGCTACTTTGTAGCCTTGGGCAAATTACTGCGCCTCAGTATAAGATGGTGGTAAAAGTACACATCATCTGGACATATAAAAAAGAAAGCGTATATGTAAAGCAGAACAGTGCTTATGACACAGTAAGCTTCAATTTACTTTAGATTGCAAAAAGCCAAAAAGGCCCATTGCTGTCCACAATATTTTTGGGGCACAGAAGACATATTAAAAGATAGGGAACAAAGCAATGTGTACTAAATAAGCTGAGAAGACAATTGGACTGAGGGGCCAGGACAGGTAAGGGAGACTAATGAAGACCCTGAAATGGTTCACTGTCTCCTGGAAATGAGCACAAATCCAATTTGTGTAGGGTAAGGAAAGAATGGATCATTAGATTGGCCCCTTGTACGACAAGCCAAATGGTTTGTAAGGAGGAGTTCCAGAAACTTGCTGGGTGAAGTGGTTCGAATGAAAAGGCCTCAAATTCTCAAATTTCCCTTAGCAGGCAAAGCTGGCAATAATTTGTAAAATAATGATTTAGGCAGCAAGGCATAGGATGAATGGCAACTTGGTATGATGACATACACTGACATATAGCAGGGGCTCAGTGAGTATTTGTGGAGTGAATATAGAAGCAGCAGCAATGAAGGAGGAATGGTCAAAGCAGCAGGAGAAAAAATGAGGATAGTGCCCTTGAGAAAAGTCAAGGAAGACAATTTCAAGGCTGATGGAATGACAATGCTACAGAGAGGTTTATCAGATTTGATTGAACATCTATGTGCAAAGTACTTTTGAACTAGAACTTAATGTTTTAGTACATTTAGAAGACGTGTAGTAGCTCCAGCTATGTTAGCATTGTATGTAGTAAAGGGAGGTAGAGGAAGCCACAAAATCATTTGAGGCTAAAATGTAAACAGCCTTGAATGACATAATAAAGGGTTTGAGCTTTATCCTAAAAACCAATGATATCCAAACATTTTCTTCAGTAAAAAGTCTTTGGCATATACCCTTTTTCTACATGTTTATTTATAAATTATATATATACTATGCTTATTTATAAACTATATACAAACATAATCTATACTAGAAAACACAAAAACATGTTAACAGTTAAAATTTTAAAAATTGAAATCTAATTTCTAACAGTTTGGTTTTCTCCCAGTCATTTTAGAGACCAAGGGAATACTGGGGGTGACAATTTCAATGTCATAGGTACCTTTGGGAAGCAGAATTAGTGAATATCAGATGCCAGGCCAGCTTGACTATTAGAATTTAATTCACTTGTCCCCACTTCTATGGGGACTTGCATTACAGGACTTCTCTCCCTTCTCTTTGGGGCAGTTTGAGTATGTCCTGTCCTCTTTAGGACTGAGGACTAGAGATCGATGAGCCACCCCCTGTAGTCACTGTGTTTCTTGTCATAGCCCCATTTCTACCACCCGTATTAGGCCACGTCCACTGCCAGTCAGGAATGTATAATGATTTATCTAACCACTCACAAGCACCTGTTGTGTGGTAGCCACAGGAGTTGTGCCACATGTTTGGAAGGTTAGTCTCCCCCAAATCCCCAGGCTTCCTCCTTGCCCTACTCAACATACGCACATGGACACCAACCCCACACGCCCCACCCCAGCCAGCAATTCGGGCAATGAATCACTACTCTAAGGTTCACCCCTAGAATAGCTACTTATTCTCTTGTCAGCCGGAGAGTACGTAGTGTTTGCCAAAAGCTTGAGGTTTGTGAGTTGAACCCAACTCACCCCCTGTTACTCTTGGCTACACCAAGTAGAGAGCCACTGTGCAGCATCTCTGGGCTTGTCACCTCCTGCCAATGAGACAGCACCCAGCCAGGCATATAAATAGGCAGTCATCCCCAGAGAAGCCTTCTACTGCCAAGTCTTCTGGCCACCTGAAAGGGCCTTCCTAAAATTCTGATCTGACCACATCACTCCTCTGCTTAAAGACCATCAAGTCCCACCTCCACCCATGGTACACAGAAGAAAATTCAACTCCCCAGTATAGCTTACAGACCCTTAGGATCTGCTCCCACCAGCCTCAGCAGGGCAGGGCCTGCCAGTCTCTTATCTCTGCCTTCCTTCAGCCTCCCATACAGAATGACTTACAGTTCCCCAAAGTCATTCTGTTAGGCATCCTTGGGAAATAGTTGTTGCTTTGTAATTCTGACCCTGGCTCTCCAATTCTTTGTTACCTGCCTGGGGTTCTGGGGTTCCTGCTCTTGAGCATCAACATTTGGGAAGGAAAATTACACTCTGCTGAGGATCAGGAGACCTGAGTCTAGTCCTACCTCTGGCATCAACTCCCTGGGTGATCTTGGACAAGCCGCTCCATCTTTCTGGGTCTTAATCCTCCATCTGAGAAGAGGAGATAATACCCACAATTCTCTGGCTGCCTTGAGAAATAATACTGCCTTTGTGGGCACTCATCCCTGCTTCTGCCTCCTGCCACAGGGCTGACTTCTGACATATAGGCCTTCTGCAAGCACTCGAAGAGAGAAAAGCGGAAGTTAACAAAAAAACAGCAGCTATAAGCCCCAGCTTGGCATTTTGGGTAACTACTCACTTGGGCTTGATTGAGGAGGAAGCAGAAAGAAAGGACCTGCCAGAGAATTTTGCTCTGAACATTTTGAAGGTGCTGTCACCTTTAGACGTTATGGGGAAGAGAAGGGAGCAGTAGAGGGGAAGGCAAAGAGGGCATGCCCGAGAAGGTTACGCAGAGGTGGAATTAGCCCCCTAGCAGACCCAAGCCCCCTAGCCCCTTCTTCCCCTGTCTCTTGCTCTAACAGTCAGGGCTCTGTGCGAGGGCTCTGACTCCCCTGAGTGGCCCCTGGACCTGTGTCCACTAAAGTAGGGACAGGGTGACTATAGCTGCCCCCCACCCTTCTCCTCCCAGGACTGCAGACATCTGCCACCAGGCCAATTACACCTTGGTCGGGAGCTAAAGCGGCTGTACTTCAGTGATAGCAAACACTACCCAGTTCATCACTGGAGTGGTGGAGGACACAAACTTAGCTATTCCCCTGAGCAGTTCATCCACCATGAGGAATAACAGATGCGCTTTCATAAACCTGCCTCCAAGTGAACGAAAACCTGTGCTTTCATTTGTCAGTTCACCTCTGTCCAAAAAGCATTTTCTGGGCTTGCTCAAGTGGGCCCTTAAGACAGCCTTCTCCCACCAGTTCCTGACAGGACCTTAGGTCAGACATAGTCATTTCCCTGCCTGGAACCTGTGCAGCTCCAAGCAACATCTCCAGGACTAGCTAACACTTATCAAATTCTTACTATGTGCAAATCACTGTTCCAAGCACTTTAAAATGAATTAACTCACCGAATCTGTGGAGCCCTATAAGGTTGCTATTTTGATGCCACTTTACAGGTGAGAAAACTGGGGCACAGCAATGAGGTGGCTTCTCCAAGGTTACAGAGCTAGTCGGCAACAGAGCCAGTATTTGAACAGAAGTGATGTGGCCCCCACACTGCTCTTTTAACCACTATTCTATCCCTTTAGGCCAGAAAAACTGCCTCTGGGAGAGTCTAAATATTCAGATAGTCTGCACTTGGTTTTAGTTTGTCTTTAATAGCTTTTATTGCCCAATTTTTCAAGAAAGACAGCAATACATATTTTTATAAAACATACATGAATATGTAATACAGAGGAGCATCCACATTGCAACTGTTAATATCTTCTATTCTTTGTTTTATATACTACTCTTTAAAAGTAACATATACTATTTGAAAAATGAGATCATATTCTGTACACTAATTTGTGTGCTATTTTTCTTTTTATTAAATTCAGACATTCATATACCACAAAATTCACCATTTTACAGTGTACAATTTAGTGGGTTTTAGCATATTCACAACATTGTGCAGTTCCTCGCCACTATCTTATGCCAGACGTTTTTATGATCTCAAAAAGAAACCCATACCCATTACCAGTCATTCCTCATTGCTCATCCACTTCCTTTACCCCAGTTTCTGGCAACCAACAATCTACTTTCTGACTCTATAGATTTACTTATGCGGGACATTTCATATAAATAGAATTATACAAGATGTGACCTTTTATGTCTAGCTCCTTTCATTAAGTACAATGTTTCAAAGTTCCCCCATGTTGTAGCATGTATCAATACTTCATTCCTTTTGTTTGTTTGTTTTCCTTGAAATTTTATTGGGGAACACTGTGTTTTTCCAGGACCCATCAGCTCCAAGTCAAGTAGTTGTTTCAATCTAGTTGCGGAGGGCGCAGCTCCTTGGCCCATGTGGGAATCAAACCAGCAACCTTGGTGTTATGAGCCTACGCTCTAACCACCTGAGCTAACTGGCCGCCCCTTTCATTCGTTTTTATGGCTGAATATATTAATTCTTTTTTATAGCTGAATATATTCCATTGTATGACGACCACATTTTGTTTATCCATTCACCGGTTGATGGACATTTGGGTTGTTTCCACTTTTTGGCTATTATGAATAATGCTGTTATGAATTTTCATGTTTAAGTTTTTGTGTGGACATATGTTTCCATTTCTTTTGGGTATATACCTAGGAGTGGAATTGCTGGGTCATGTGGTAACTCTGTTTAATTTTTTGAGGAACTGCCAAATTGTTTTCCCTAGCAGCCATACCACTTTACGTTCTCACCAGCAGTATATGAGGTTTCCAATTTTTCCACCTTCTTGCCAATTCCCTAAGGGTTTGCATTTCCTTCCCTGAGCATCTTTTCTTCAGTCATTTTTTTTCAGTCATTTGTGTTTTTCAGTCATTTGAATATCTTCTTTGGAGAAATGTCTATTGCAATACTTTGCCATTTTAAAAATTGAGTAATTTGTCTCTTTATTGTCGGGTGTAAGAGTTCTTTATATACTCTATATACTAGAATCTTATCTGATAGATGATTGCAAATATATTCTCCCATTTTATGGGTTGTCTCTTAACTTTCTTGATAGTGTGCTTTGAAGCACAGGTTTTTAATTTTGATGAAGTCAAGTTTACCTATTTTTTTCTTTGTTGTGCTTTTGGTGTCATATCTAAGAAACCATTACTTAATCCAACACGAATGTTTTCTTCTTCTAAGAGTTTTATAGTTCTAGCTCTTACACTATAAAACTCTTAAAAGAAAACATACGTATAAATTTTTATGACCTTGGATTTAGGTCTTTGATCTATTTTGAGTTAATTCTTGTATATATGGTCTGAGCATGGATCCAAATTCATTTTTTTGCATGTTGTCCCATCACCATTTGTTGAAAAAAAATCTATTCTTTCATTATATCCTGTTTCTGAACTTAATAAATTGTGAACATTTTCACTACGATTAATATTTTGTAGCAGTATTTTTTATTAGCCATATATACTCCTCCATTACACTGATGTAATTTACTTAACCAATCTCCTATTTACAGACATTTAAGTTGTTTTCACATTTGTAAGTATATTCACATACAGTGGTGAATATACTTACAAAAATATCTTGAGATACATCTCTAATTATTTTCTTAGGACAACTTATTCAAAAGAGGAAAGTCTGGATTAAAGGGTAGCTCCATTTTCAAGGCTTTAGATGCATATTAGCACTTAGCTTGAAAGCAGCGGTTCTCAAACTTTTCCCTTTACACTCTTAAAAATTATTGAGGTTTTAAAGGGCTTTTGTTTGTGTGGGTAATTTCTGTCCATATTAACTGTCTTAGAATTAAAGTGTAGAAAAATGTGAAGCATTTATATATTAATTCATTTTAAAATAACTATAATGAAACCATTAAATGCTAACATGAGTGATATATTTTTATTAAAAATAACAGTTTTCCAAAACAAAAAATATTTAGTGAGAAAATTGGCAGTTTTATTTTTTTGCAGATCTCTTTAATGCCTGGCTTTATAAAATATGCTCTGAGTCTCATATCTGTTTCTTCATCGATTTGCTGTGATATTCCACATCATGTAGCCTGTGGAAAACTGCGCTTTTCGCCAGCGAGAGAATGAGAATGAAAAAAGCAAATAACGTCTTAGTATTATCATGAAAATAACCTCTCAGGCCCCTGAAAGGGTCTCAAGGAGCCTGATCACTCTTTGAGAAATGCTGCTCTATAGATAGATTTTTACCATGAATCACCCCACTGTACCCTTTTACCTGCACCTTCACTAACAGGGCATGATCATTTTTTTTTTTTTACGTTTGCTAATTTGTTAAGCAAAAAGCAGGCTTTGTGATTTTAATTTGCATTCTGTAATTTCTAATAACATGGAACGTTTTTTCATGATGTTTCTAATTTATATTTTTTTTATAAATAGCCTCTTTGTATCATTTGCACATTTTCTAGCTGGGATGGGCATCTTTTATCTCAATGATTTTAAGAGCACTCTTTATATTCAGGGTATTAGCCCAAAGTCAAATAAATTGTCCTTTTGCTTAATTTCCTGCCAGCAGTGTACGAATGTGCTTGTTTGGCCTAGGAAGGCATCAGGAGAGACCTGATTATCATTTTCATAGTATTTATAAAATCTTGCCATTTTTATTCTATTGATGATTGGGGTATAACACAATGAAAATGAAATCACATCTGAGCCACAATGAAGATGATCTTTGATGTCATCATCTCAGGACACCTGCCAACCAAATGTTTTGGGGGAGAAAACTCCTACTCACCCAAAACAGGGTGACAAATGTGGAGTTTATTGTTTATGTGGTGGGTCTCACCTGCTCAGAAGGCTGGAGACCTGTAATTCTCCGATTTTTCACAGGGGAGGGGAGATGACCCACCGGGGTGGGCCTCCTGGCCTCATGCCAACATTGTGGTGCCCAGCAGGGGGCTGTCTCATCGTGCCCTGAGGTGGGGCCAGCTTATACCCAAAATTTTAGCAAAGGATTTGGGTATCCAAGAAATTTAAAGGTTTATTAGGGGACAATAGCCTAAGCACTCATGACCCATTTCTTAGGAAGAGACATTTTAAAAAAAAGAAAAGGAAACTAGAACTTAACAGTTTGACAGGATATTCTAGCTAACCACAAGTTTACAGAATTATAGCTTAGCTACCGAGATCTTTCACAACTTTTTGCAGATCTCGCCAGTAAGTGCTACCTTCTGTAGCTTGACTGCTCTCTGCAAAAGGTAACCAGAACCCGTTTCAAAGTGGATTTTGTGTCCAAGTTGACTAGGCCCCATTAGCTGGGATTTTCTCAATATTGTTTCCCCCATTCTTAACCACAATAGAGATTTTTCTTTGACAGTCTGGCAGATGAAAAAAAATGGCATAGCATTTTGTCAATTTTTATTCCTGAGATTATTGGTGAGGAGAAAAAAGTATACATTTCTCAGCTGTTTATATTTCTCCTTTGGTGAATTACCTTTTAACATCTCTTTCACTTTTTTCTATTGCAGTGTTTGTATTTTTTCTTATTGATTGGGGAGCTCATTATATAGCAAAATATTAAGCCTTCTTTATATATACTGCATTTTCCCCCCTTAGTTTATCAGTTCCTGTTAACTTCTGCTCTGTAGAAGTTTCTAATGATTAAGTAGCTAAATCTATCAATCTTTAACTCTAGTTTCTGTCTTAAGTGTCATGCTGTGAAGTTCTTCCCTCAGCACAATTACACACACACACACACACACACACACGCACACACGCACACACACGCACACACAAATTCCTCTCTTCTAGCATTTTGTTTTTATTTTTTATATTTAAATCTAATCCACCTGAAATTTACTTTGGTATCTATGATGGGAAAAGCTAATTTTTTTCTCCCAAAATTGCTGTCTAGTTGTCCCAATGATATTTATTGAATAATCCAGGAATGACAAATATGTGGCTTGAATGTAGTCTTCCCTTCCCGGGCCCCTGGAAGACATTTCTAATCAAACGCAGAACTCCTGGCTAAGACTGTATTAGGCCTCACAACCCTCCTAGAACTTCAGGCAACCACCGCCTACCTTTGAGATTTGGCAGGAAGATGAAACTTTTTGTCATTCCCCATCCACATGAGAGGCCTTTATTAGAAAATACATTCTTTTTTATTCTAGACTTTCTGTTTTATTGATAAGCCTGTCTTCTCGTGTGCCAGCCCTACCCAGTTCGGTTATCGTATCTATGCACCAAATGGTAATAACTGGTAGCACAAGCCTTACACCCTTTTCTACCCTTTCTTGACTATTTTCTCTCATTTAAACTTCTGACTAAATTTACTGCATTGAAGTACCTCCAAAATAAATTAATTAAAATTTAAAATTCATATTAGATTTTCCAATTTAGGTACATAGTATTTCTTTCCATTTTTAAAGATCCCCTGTACGCTTCTGAATAGTTTTGTTCTGATAAGTTATACACATTAGTGGTTAAGTTTACTCCTAGATATTTTATATTTGAGGGGACTATAAGTGGAATTTTTTTTTCAATATAGCATCTAACTTATTATTAGAATGTAAGCTTCATAAGAGCAGAGATCATACATCTTTTGTTCATAACTGTAGCCTTAGAGCTTAAGAAACAGTGCCTCCACATTGTAGGCTCTCAATATAAGTTCTTAAATGAGTGAAGAAATAAAGGCATAAAGCAATGCTATTGTTAGTGCATCATTAATTCGTAACAGGCAACCTCGCTAAATTACATGAGTGGCTTTGTTTTTCAAGTGATTCTCTGGAATTTTCCACATCAGTAAATATTGATAGTTACCTTCTTTCCAACATGTATTGTACTTATTTATTTTTCTTATAAGACTTATTGAATTGAATAGATCTTTGTATTCAGATTTCTATTG
Source organism: Hipposideros armiger (assembly GCF_001890085.2). Lineage (NCBI taxonomy): Eukaryota > Metazoa > Chordata > Mammalia > Chiroptera > Hipposideridae > Hipposideros > Hipposideros armiger. The sequence goes on along the minus strand of NW_017731464.1, from coordinate 2,603,501 downwards.
TCCTTTCAGAAAAATTCTAAGTAATAGTGATGGCAGCAGACACCTTTTCTTGTTCCTACCTTTTATGGTAATATTTCTAGTGCTTCACTATTAAGTATGATGACTAGAGGAAGAGCAAATTTGATGAGAAAAATAAAATGGATTCCATTTTGGATATGTTCAGAGGGGTATTCATGTGGAGATGTCCTGTAGACAGCTGGACACACAAGATATCTGGGTTAGAGACAAAGATTTGGGAGTTAACATCATACAGGTAGTAGTTGAAGCCTTGGGGTAGATAAATTCACATGGATAGAAGACCAAAGATAGCCCTAGGGAACACCAAATCAAGGCTGAGTAGAGGAGAGGAAACTATCAAAGAGATGAGAGGAAATCAGTAAAGAGAGGACCCACAGGAGACCAAAGATGAGTTTCAAGGGGAAAGAAATGATCAACACAGCCCAAGAGCAAAGAGAAAAAGATGGAAAATAGACCAGGGATTTAGTATCTAGCAGACCACCAGTGACCTCAGTGTCAGCAGCAGCAGTGTTGTGATGGGGCTGAAGTCACAGTGGTTTGAGGAGAGGTGAGAAAGTGCAGACTACCATAAGGACTCCTTCAAGAAGGAGTCCTTCTCTTAGCAGGGACGAGAAGCCAAGAGATAAATTACTAAAATGAAAGGGAGACAGAATTGAGGAAAGATTTTTCAGGTGGTACAGTGGTTCCCCCCTTATCCACAGGGCATGTGTGTTCCAAGACCCCAGCTGATGCCTGAAACCGTGGATAGTACCAAACCCTATATATACTATGTTTTTTCCTATACATACTACATACTTATGATAAAGTTTAATTTGTAAGTTATGCACAGTAAGAGATTAACAATCATAAAATAAAGCAATTATAACAACATACGGTAATAAAAGTTATGTGAATGTGGTGTCTCTTGCTCTCAAAACGTCATGCTGTATTCGCCTTTTCACTTAAAGGAAGCACTTTATAGTTTCTCTTTGGCAAATATGAATTGACAGCATCACTACTGTTGGGGCCACTATTAAGTAAAATAAGGGTGACTTGAACACAAGCACTGTGATACTGAGACAGTCAATCTGATAACTGAGATGATACTAAATGACTACTGGGAGGGTAGCATATATGCTAGAAAAAAAAGGATGATTCACATCCCGGGCAGGATGGAGCGGGATTTCATGAGATTTCATCATGCTACTCAGAACAACACACAATTTAAAACTTATGAATTATTTATTTCTAGAATTTTCCATTCAATATTTTCAAACTGAGGTTGACTGCTGGTAACTGAAACCATGGAAAGAGAAACTGCGTGTAAGGGGGGACACTATAGTGAATACAATGATGTTTGCGCGCTGGAAGGGAAAAGACAGTGAAACAGACTAAAAGTTTGAATAGGAGACAGAGAAAATATAACCTAGCAAAGCACAGAGAGCGTGGGAGGCACGGGCTCCCTCGGCGGGGACCCTTTTAGCCTCGATCTCTGCTTTCCCTGAAGCAGGAAGGAAGCATGTAAGAGAGTGTCCCACCTCTTTCCTTTCTCAACCAGACTGGCAGGGGAAGGAGAGCGCATTGGAGGTGTGGAACCGCGGCTCTCGGGCCTGCTGACTGGGGAGGAATGAAGTGCTGCTGGGTGGAGGTTAGGGTTCTGGCTGAAACTGCAAATCATAAATCCACCTGGTCACAGAGGAAAGGCCTCAAGAGATTCTGATTTAATGGGTCTGGTTTTTGACCTGGGCATCAGGAATTTTAAAACCTGCCCGGGTCTCTCTAATGTGCAACCGTGGTTGAGGATTGCTGGGGTCAAAAACTCAATTTGTGCATATGGAGTCTGAATCTCCAACCCCCGGTGGGAAAACAAGGAAGGGCTCTGCTGCCCTGGCTGAAGCAGGGGGTGATGGGGAGTCTGTGGCCATCCCCCCCAGGCACAGGAGGATGACTTCCTGCCTTGTTGTGCCCTTCCTTCCATCAGGATCTGAAATCCTGTACCACCTCCTACCTTAAGTTAAGCCGCAGACAGCTTCCCTGACAGAGACCCAGTAACTCCTAGGATGGCAGTGGAGAGCCAGTTTTGGGAATATGATAGTAGTTATAACAAACAATATGCATCCCTGCTTAAGAACCAAACCCTCAGCCTAGGTCAGTGTGTGTGTGTGTGGTGTGTGTGTGTGTGTGTGTGTGTGTGTGTGTGTGTGTGTGTGTGTGTGTGTGTCCAGCTGCCAATTCAACTGAAAAACAAAAGGGGCTCTGAGACTGGAGCAGAGGTTTAACAGTGACTATGATGACTCATGCTGCTTGGCTGCGAAGGCCACCGGGCTGCCACCCACATTTGGGCGGGGCCTGGGTGGGAGGAGCTGCAGGTACAGTGGCTCCTGTGAACTTCCCACCCTGCCTGTGGGCAGGTTGCCTTTTGGGCCAACCAAATATTTTTGTAAAAATTAAGCCAGAAAATGTCACTTTCCTCTTATGGGCACACATTTCCTGGCATAAGCAGGGAAGCCGAAGCAAGGAGACTGATGGGTCTTGCAACGGCATGGAATGTTCACACAAGCATTAGAGTTTATAATATTGAGCTAAAAATTGGCCTTTTCCCAAAAAGGGTCAGGTTGAGACAAGAGAAAGCCTGGGCAGAGCATGATGCCCCTGTGAGGAGGGGTCGGGAGACAGGACCAGTCCAGAGGAGCACATTTAATGGAAATTTACAACGTGCAGGTTTGGGGACATGAGGGAAACACTAAACCTGTGCTGCCCAACATGCAGTCACTTGCCGCACATGGCCGTTAAGCATGTGAATGGCTGGTCTGAATTAGGATTTAAAATATGGGGGTGACCGGTTAGCTCAGTTGGTTAGAGCGTGATGTTGATAAAACCAAGGTTGCCGGTTTGATCCCCGCATGGGCCGCTGTGAGCTGCACCCTCCCTAAAAGAGTCAACTATGTCATTGTAGCATGAAAGCAAAGTGTAACCAATGATCACGGCAGTTCCCCAATAAAAATTTTAAAATAAATAGATAAAAATTTAGAATACACACCAGATTTCAAAGATAGCACAGAAAATAAAAAGATGTAAAATAGCTCATTAATAATTTATTAACACTTTTTTATACTGACTACATGTTGAAATGATATTTGGACATATTGAGTTAAGTAACCTGTGTTATTAAAATTAATTTCACCTGTTTCAGTTTACTTTTTAAAATCTGACCACTAGAAAATCTGGAAGGACATCCATGGCTTCCATATTTCTGTTGGACAGAGCTGCCTATGTCCATCAACCAATGAACTTCTACTGAACATCTGCTTTGCCCAAGGAAGCATGAAGGGACAAAGTCATAAATAATAATAGTAATACTAATACTAATACTAATAATAGCTCCAGTTTTTACAAGGTTGACTACTTGCCAGGCACTTTGTACTGATTTAGTAACTTGTCCTAGGTAAGAAGTGACTTGGATTCCAGAACCCCCATTATTAACCGATTGGCTAAACTGCCTCCCTGGTGCAAAGACCTTGACGTCTAGTTGGGGTGAATCACAGGTACATGCCCTGACAGTGAAACAGGGCTCGGTTGGCACCCCCATAGTAGGCGCCTCTCCACATTCCTGGCCTCACCTTTCCTTGTCCTACCTACGGCCTAACAATAGAGCATCCTCTTGGGACTTGAGCTCGGGATGTCCCCTGTCCCACCCAGTTCCCTGTTTTAGAAAATTACCCTGAATCTTATGATTAATACCCTTAGGTTTATTGATCACAATCTCAATGGCCTACCAGGCTGATCCCATCATTGTTCCTGGGTTGTTGACCCCACCATCGCCTCTGGGGGAACGCACAGATTTTCACTTAAAAACCCCAACCTGATCTGAAAATGTTAAGGCATTTTTTGGAGGTGTTAACCCGCTGCCTTCTCAGACCACTGGTGCTCTGATAATAAACGCTTATTCTATGACCCAACTCCTGTGTCGGTCTATTGGCTGAGCGGGGCCGGCAGCATGAGCTCCAGACTCGTTAGGCCTCACAACAAAGATGGAGTCACACGGCAGAGAATACCCACGTTAAAAACCTATTCTCAGAAACACATACACTTCAAACGTTTTTTAATGTGATTGAAACACACAGTAATCTATCTGTATTCTCCTTCCCAATTCCTTTTTTGACGACTGAAGACTTTTTGGACATGCTGGTCAGAGTAAAAAGGTTCAGGACATGACCTTGGGAAACAGCAGCAGGTTTCCCACCTTGGCTACCCAATGTCATCATCTGGGGAGCTTCAAAAAACCCTGCTGCCACCCCCAGAGATTCTGATGTAATTAGTCTGGTTTGAGGCCTGGGCTTTGGGAGTTTTAAAAGCTGCCCAGGTGATTCTAATGTTCATCCATAAATGAGAACCACTGGAGTAAAAAGTTAACTGGTCCATATGGAGACTGGAGCCCCCAAACTCCAGCTCCCTCTTAAAGGCAGAGCATTTTGACTTGGGCTCTTTCTGAATTAGTGCATTTTAAAAACATAGCTACTTTAGGGCACTTTCTGTTCAGTTTTATTTATCTCACAAGTTTTATTTATTATAAACATATACCCACATACACACATACTACTGGATGAAAACAGTAGGAGATTGTGGAAAGTACACTGGACATAAAGCCAAGAGCACTTGCAACGAACAGTAAATAAGCCCTAGAGACTGATTGATTGAATGTATTTATTTTTTTAGCCCTAGAGATTTAATGCACAGCATAGTTAATATAGACAACATTGTATTATAATCATCAAACACATTAAGAGACTAGAACTTCATGATTCTAACCACTAAAAAGAAATGAAAATCATGTATCGTGATAGAGGTACTAATTATTACTGCAATGGCAATCATATTACAATATATAAATGTATCAAATCAACATGCTGTATACCTTAAATTGACACGTTATCTGTCAAATATTGGGTTGTCGGAAAAGTCATGATGTATTTTTATAACGGAAAACATAGAAAATATATGTCATGACTTTTCTGACAACCCCAGTATATTTCAATTAAAAATAATAAATAAAAAGCCAAGAACAGTTGTCTCCAGGTCTGGTATGACACTTCTGAGATAGTAACTTCCACATCTATAAAATGGGTGTGTTGGCCCAGATAGGCCTAAAGCAGCTTCCAGCCTAGACATTTCAGGATTCTGGATTGAGGTCAGCCTCTGCCCTAGATTGTGTGTCTAATCCACAGACAGAGAATAGAAATAGTGATCCCTTGCTAGTGATCCAAAGCTTTGAAACAGAAATTTCCATCTGCATCCTATCATGCCTATCCCATCCTCCCCACCCCCACCCCTCCTCATGTAAATCAGCCTGGGGAATCAGATCTTGGAGAAACTTTGATCTCTTTATCTGAAAGCACAAAGATAGCATTGCAAAGCCTGCTGCTGGTGTGGAGGTGGCATAGTTAGGAATGCTTCACATTTTTCTAGCAAGTTTCATTCCTACGATATTATTCTCAAAGGAGGGACCTTCCTCCAGCTTGGCTGTGGGGAAGCTGGTAATGGAATGAGGAAAAAGAAGGCAAATTGGGTGGGAGGGAGGCTTCTGTGAAAGGAAATATCAGCAAATTGTGAAATGCAAAGTTTTGAAAAATCCTTCATATATCACAGTCACTTAGAAAGAAACTGGGGCTGGGCTATGGGCTTGGCTTTCTCACTGTGTGATTTTAAAAAGACATTTCATGTTTCCAAGCTACTAAGTGCAACAGGCCTCTCTCACTGAGCCCCCCTCCCCCCACCTCTCCTTTGTGCCTCTCCAGCCCACCATCTGTCTGCATGGCTGCCAGTGCTGGCTCTGAAATGCACTTCTAACCGTGTTACTCCCTAATTTAAGATGGGGCTCCAGCTCCACTCCCACCCCACGGCCTCCATTACCTGTAGAAAAATAAAATCTAAACTCTTCTCTGCATCATCTGTAGCCCTTCAAAATCTGTTCCTAGGCTACATATTTTGATCTCTTCTCCTACAGACCTGCACCTTTCTCCTCTCCAGCCCACTGAGCCCACTGCCCCTGCCTTGGGACAGCCCTGAGCTCCTCCAGGGTGGACAGTGGCTTGGCCACTCTGACCGCATCCATCCTCCAGCAGCCATATCAGTTCCTGGGACACAGGCTCAGTAAAGGTTTGATGCCTGAATGACCAACAAAATGGACAACACTGTAAACGAAGGCCATTGGACTGACCAATTCCTAAATTCCCTTCTAGCACTAACTTCTAAGAACAGTTCCTGGGGGCAGACCTCAAAATGACTTAGATCTTGACCCAGTTCATACGAATAGTCACTGCAGTTCCCAATGCCAGAAAAATAGAGACAAGTGGTCTGACAAAGTGTTTAAAAATGGTTTTGTTCATTTTAGTAAGCCGTACATTTTTAGTAAAGCATACAAATTAAATTAAAATACAATTAAATATTTTAAATTACATTAAAAACAAGACCATCCGATGGTTGCAAAATGTGAATGTACTTAATGCCATTAAATTGTACACTTAAAAATGGTTAAGATGGTAATTTTTATGTTATGTGTATTTCACCACAATTTTTTTTTAAACCATTCTGAATATGTAGTTGCTACCACCATGCCCCTCACCCTTTGGTCCAGTGAGATTTCAAGGTGATCAAACAAAAACCCCTTCGAGTAGGAAAAGTATTAAAAGTCTTTATTCCTTAAGAAGACAGAGAAAGAGAATATTCCCGGTTTAATAAAATGTTCAAATGTAGTGATACTTAAAATACCTTTAATATCACGAATTTCCAGAAGCTTCAGCTATCTGTCATGTAGCCCAGGACTAAGAAATAAGCAAAAATAGCCTCTGAGTGACCAAAATAAATGTTACTTGATTAAAGAACCGATTTTATGACATAGGTGAACTCTATTTCATAATCAAGGACATTAAGGCCCAGAAAGGGTAACTTGCCTACACAGCTGGCCAGTTAAAGAACCAGGATTCAAAACTACCCTAAGTGTGGAAAGAGTTTTAAAAAAAAAAAACCAAAACCAAAGTCCATGCTTTTTCTACTTGGATGCTATAATATTTATAATGGTTTTGTTGTTTGGCTTGGTTTGTTTTTGGGTTTGGGGTTTTTTTGAGTCCTTCCAAAGCAACTTTGATGACCTGATCCAAATGGGACTTTATTGGAAGGAGACTGCAGTGGTGCAGAGAGCTGAAGGAAGAGCAAACACACAGGGCCAGGCCGGCAGGAACCAGACAGCTGGGGACCTTCTCTCTAGAATGCAGTGGTTCATGTGACCAGGCCCCAAGCTTGGCAGGCTCAGAGGCTCTCTGTTCAGGTTTCAAATTCCCAGGAGAAAGAATCTGGTTTGCCTGCTTGGATTAGGTGTCCACAGTCCTATCGGTCAGCTCACCCAGGGAAATGGAGTCCTGGACCCCAGACATGGCCACTGCGCCTCAACCTGGGTGTCAGCTCTTATCAGAGAAAAAGCTGTGGGCCAGGCAGACCCCAAGGTGTGTCCCAGCAGGAAATTTTCTAAGGGAGGGAAGAAGGGAACAGGAGTGTCCTATCACCCCAAAAAGCCTCTGTAGAAATGTTCTGAGCTATAAATTCAGCCTAAGCTTTGCATATTGTTCCATTCATAGTTTCATCGTTATCCAGGATTGCAAACATTGGCAGCATACCTGCAATTTTAAACTCAGTGTACTACTGAAAGTGTTAAAACTCATCTTAACTGCACCAAAGTGGCTGCTCTGGAGCTTGACTTCCAAAGGCACCCTTGGGGGGTTAAGGGTCAGAGGGATGCTCAGGGCAAGGAGAAATGAAGGCATACAATCTAGAAAGCTCAGAGCTGCCTGGAAGGCAGGCTGTACTCACTCTCCATGAACCCAAGTGCTCTCTTTAAAAATAATAAAGTAAAATAATGTGGAGTGGCCGGTTTGCTCAATTGGTTAGAGCACAGTGCTCATAACACCAAGGTTGCCAGTTCGATCCCCGCGTGGGCCACTGAGTTGCACCCTCCAAAACCAGATTGAAACAACTACTTGACTTAGAGCTGACGGGTCCTGGAAAAACAGTGTTCTCCAATACATGCATACATACATACATACATACATACATAATTGAATTAAAAACATAAAAATGTGTGCCATGCATCTGACTCCATTTAGCTGTGTGTTTGGGCTCAGTGCATAGAAACCTATCTATGCACAACCAATCCTAACAGGCAATAACCAGAGGTGCCTGGCCTAAATTCCAAAACTCATTTAAGGCTATTAGAACCATTAGCTTTAACTGGAGTTCAGCTATAGACACAAATTGCTAACCAAATTAAACGGCCAGTAGTTCAGCCAGCCATTCAAAGCCATGTGCAACAACAGCAACTACCATTGCCTAGCAACTTACTGCTACTGTAACTGCATTTCTCTACAACCCTGAGAAATCTGCTATTATTATAACCATTTATGGATGAGGAAAATGAGGTACAGAGGAGTTTTGACTTGGCCTAGAACAGATTAGGAAATCCAAGAGAGAACGAGGGGTTGAATTCAGGTCTTCTGACCCTGAATCCTAGGCTATTGTTTCTTATGAGGACTTTCTAATGGATTCATGACTTCTTTTTTTCCTTTATGTCATCAGCCTTCCTTCAGAAGATGTTACCTAACGACTCTCCACCTTTGCACGGAGGGGCTGGCTTCTCCATGCCAGTGTAAATGTACGTGTAAAGAATGCATCAGATTTGTTTCTATGCCCAAGAAAATAGTGTCGCCGTTTTCTTGGGCTCTAATTGCAAGAACAGCTGAGCTGGAGTGGATCCTGTGGACCATTTGTTGCCAAATCCCGGATTACACAGTAGACAAATGGAGTTTTCTAGGACTACATTCAAGTGACTATAGTTAGGGTGAGGATTTCAGGACCATGGAACTATAAAAACCGTATTCTAACCTCAGGATTGAAATCCAAAACCAGAGTTTTTGCTTTTGCCTGTTAGATGTCAATCAAAGCTTAGTTCAGCCTCAGTGTTTGTACATTGGTCTTCAAGTAATCTCTACAGATTGATGATTGTCTGGACTCTCCGTCACCCCCTTGAAGTGGGAAGTGAGTGGAAGTGGGTAAGTTTTGGAGAGAGAAAATCAGCCTCTTCATGGTCCTGATTTGTGTTTTTCAAACTCTGGGTCAAGGCTCCATTGATGGCTTAATTCACTGAGTCAAGACCAGCCCTTTTTTTTTTTTTTTTAATGAAAGAGAATAGAATTTGTCAAACAGGAAATATCAGACAATATCACATGTAGCTAGGATCAATAATGTTTCATGAAATATTTTTAAATAGATTTTTAATAAATATTTTTGTGGGTAGTGGTTTGCTATGTAAAATGTATTTTTTACTTCATGTCACAGTAATAAAAAAGTCTGAAAGCCACTGGCTAGGTGGATTGAAAGCTGGAAAGCTCTCGGTTTATAATCCTCTCCTAATACTAGGTCTCAGCTGTCAGGGACTACCATGGGCACTATTTAAAACTTGCCACCTAGAAGTATGAAACCAAAACCAAAAGCTGCTAAGAAAAAGATTTAGAAGCTTGATTTCCTAAATATTTCTAAATTTTCTATGTTAAAAAGTGTAAAACAGATTTGAAAGGTAAAAAACAAACTGAAAAAATTTTCATGTTTCAAAGAGTATTCTTAACATAAAAATGATCATAAATAAAGAGGAAAAAAAAAGTCTAATTATCCCAATAGAAGGAAAAAGGGCAGAGGCAAATCATTTAAAAAAAGAGAAAGAGATGAAAAGATGTCCAACTTCACCAATAATGTCAATTAAAACAAGATCTTCTTTCACCTCCCAGTGTTTTTGAAATACCCAGTTTTGTCAAGGATGTAAGAATATAAAAGGCATCACATACAGCTGGTGGGACTATAATTAGATAAACTAAAGAGAAAATTGGCAATACACACCAGAAACCTTGAAAATCGTGTACCTTTGGCTCAATAATTCCTCTTGAAATAATTTATCTCAAGGAAACAATCATGGGTGTGTTCAAGGTTGCCTACAATAGTAAAAACTTGGAAAACACCCTAACTGTCCAACAATAGAAATGTTATGATCTACTTTGAGTAAAACGTTTAAAAAAATGAATAAATAAATAAGCACATGTGTAGCAGAATTCCCTAGCAAAGCCTGACCTGGGCCTAGCGTTTGGGCCATTTGTGGGGCTGGAAGCCTGGTGACTCCTCTGGAAGTTCATTTTCCTGAGCTGAGAGGTGAAGGCAGGAGGAGGGATTTGGGGAATGCAGGTTTTGGGGCTGGGAAAGGCAGACAACGGGACTGTTGATTATCTAAGGAGAGAGAGGTTGGATACAGAAGCAGAAAAGCTGTTTTCATGAGAAACTTTGTGAAACTTTAAGTCTGGGTCCTGGGATTAACAAAAAAGATATAGATGTGGTGGTAAAAAGTGACCTAAAGCAGCTGAGAGGGTACGAGTGTGGAAGCCGGGGGAGGAGGGGGGAGGTACTTTGCAGGTTTTTTTAGGGTGGTTAGGGAAGACCCTTCTGATGGGTAGACATTTATCAGAGACCAAAAGGAAAGGTGAGAACTACCAAAGCAGTCTAGGCAGAGGGAATAGCCAGTGCAAAGGCCCTGAGGCAGCAAAATTCTTGTGTGTGAGGAACAACAAAGAGGCAGTGTGACTGGAGTATGGTGAGCACAGGGGAGAGTGGGAAACCAGGTAAGTGAAGTAGCCAGGTCAGATCATGTAAGCCATTGTAGCTATTTTAAAGATTTACCTTTTACTCTGAGTGAGATGGGGAACCATGGGGAGATTCTGAGTAGAGAAGGGACATGACTTGATTCATGCTTTCAAAGGATCACTCTGTGGAGTGCAATGTAGAGGACAGATTTGGGGGCTGAACAGTGTGGGGGCTGAAGACAGAAACTGGAGACAAATTAGGAGGCTACAGCAATCATCTGGGCAGAAGGCAGTGGCTTGGACCAGGGTTATAGCACAGGAGGTGGTAGGAAGTATTCAAATCCTGTGTATATTTTGAAGGTAGACTGGCAGAATTTGCTAATGGATGGGGCGAGGCTTTTGGATTTATGTGTGTGTCTATGTGTCTAGACATTGGGACCCCATCAGACTCTCTGTGAATCAGACTCTCTGCAGATAGTTTATGGCGTTTCCTAAAAGCTCCCCAGGAGATTCTAATGCGCAACCAGGGTTGAAAATCACTGCTCTAGGTTGGTGAAGTTATGAGAATTTTATTCTTTTTATTATCTTTATTTTCCACATTTTCTACGGTAAAAATTGTAATAAGGGGGAAAGGATGCTTTAAACAAAACACTTCCCCCTACCCCCCTAACCCTGGGTACAAAATGTGGGTAAGATAATACCCACATAGCCTTATTTTAATGGTCATATCTCCACGTGCTGAATTCTTATCATCCTTCTATGGCCAGTGTGAATGCCACCGGCTCTCTGGAGTCCACTGAGCTTCCCCAACTATTTGCGACAGCTCGTTTTTGCCCGTTCCTATGGCCTATAGACCCTCTTTTTGGAGCTTAGTTCTTTAGTGTTTGTAGCTGGAGCCTGCTTTTTTGGCTAGAGGGGGCCTTTCCTGTAAACCCACTCTGGAAACTGTCAAAGCAGACCCTGGGAGGTTCTATTTGTCTGAAGTCCACAGTCCAGCTGGAAGAAATGGTACGGAGAGGACCCTGGAACATCAGGCCACGGGGACACAGAGGCAGGCCAAAGGCTGTCCCTGGATCTGGGACAGGCTGTGCCCTCCCCTGAGGCACTAGGTTCCCGGTTCATCTGTCCTGAATCCCTGACTCCTGGGAGGCAAGGAGTGAGCTATTTGTGTAAGACTAGGGCCCTGGCATGTGTTCCAAGTTCTCTGGCACTAGATGCCCCATTTGGAGGCCTAATAGAAAGCTATGAGGAGTGCTGGGAAAAGCCGCTTTCCCTCTTACACCTCTTCTCCACAAACTCTATTTAGTGTCTTGCTTTTTTAACTTTTATGTTATGACTACCTTCCTATGTCATTAAATGTTTTTCAAAAATATAATTTTAGGGGCAGCAGGTTAGCTCAGGTGGTTAGAGCGCAGGCTCATAACACCAAGGTTGTCAGTTCGATTCCCACATGGGCCAGTGAGCTGCGCCCTCCACAACTAGATGAAAAACGACTTGACTTGTAGCTGATGGGTCCTGGAAAAACACTGTTCCCCAATAAACTTAAAAAACAAATGCATATATATATATATATATATATATATATATATATATATATAATTTTAATGACCACATGTTACTCCTACTAACCATAATTTAATCATTTCACATTGTTCAAAATTTAGATTATTTCTAGGTTTTACTATTATATTTAATAGCACCTGGTAATTGACCAAAAAAGAATAATTAGAATGCAGTCCCCAAATTTTGAGACTGCACTCAAGAGGAAAAGCTCCTTTTCCAGTTTTCCCCACCTTCTTTTTTCAATTCTGCTTTGGAAAGGCAATCACTCTTGCCAGCAATAAGTGAGTAATATTTAAATGAGTAATATTTAAATGTATACATGAATAATATTTATCTTTACTATTATCTACGTATGTATATAGCTTTACAGTTCACAAAGCACTTTCTCATATACACGTATTATCTCATCTAATCGACACAACAGCAATATGAAACAGGTTACTTTTTCCATTTTACATTGGGGGAAACTGAGGCTCTAAGACGCTGCGACACAGTCAAGGTTTAGTGTCAGAGGGGGCCCAGGTCTTGGGACTCCCAAAACCACATCCTCTAGCATGTACAAAGTACTGTGCTAGGTAGGGATCACAGGGGAGAGGTGGATGGTGGCAGCAGGGCAGCTGTGGATCTACAAGGCAGAGTGGTCAGTGCCATTAAGGAGATAAAAGTGCGACGGACTGTGCCTTGCGAGGACAAAGCAGTTCCTCTCGTTGGGGACACTGCAGAAGGCTTTTCGGGAAAAACCACGACTAAAACGTTCTCAAGAATGGGTAGATTCTAAATAAGGAGGGCTTTCCAGAGACACAAGGAGAGGAAATGAAAAGCCTGGCTGATTGGGGAAAGGGCCAGCACAGGGAGTGGAGATGGGGGAGGAATGGAACTGTAATTGTAGCCTCACAGAGGCTAGGGCCAAAAAGCCTTGGAGATCATCTGGTGAGGAAACCAGAGATGTGGAGCGATTTGTGGAAGGTGGTACCAGGCAAGGAAAGGGCAGGTCCGGATTCTACCCTGCCCTTTGGTTACCCCAGTGCTCCTTCCATTCAAAAAACTTAATCAGTCTCCTAAAACTAAGGGGCCATTTCCTTGGAGGAGTATTTGCTATGGACTACTGGATCGATAACCAGTGGCAAGGTGAGGGATCAACACCAGATCTTGTGCGGACACAGCCAGGAGGCTACTGCAGTGGATTGGCAAAGTGACAAATGAAGCCTGAAGAAGGTGTGGGTCACCGGAACAAACAGGAAGGATTGGAGAAATAAATATTGCAAAGGCTGCACTGTCAGGACGCAGCATCTGATCAGATATGGGAGGCAACCCAGACTATGGGACTCCATATGACTTTTCAGCCCCTTAGAGAATGCAGCTTCAATGTGTGAGAAGAGCAGAGGGGAGAAGGGTGAAGAGTCTGAGAGCTCCTCTGCTCCGCTCCAGGTAGACGGCCAAGAAATTATGCGGCACTGCAGAGCAGTCTGTGCCTTATGCTGCTGTTTGTGAAACAGACACTGCCATAATTCTTCTGGAAAAATACACACAGGAAAGTGGTATCAGTCGTGGCTTTGGGGGAGGGGAATGGGTGGTTAGCAGACAAGGGTCTGCTATGGCTCCCTTTTCTATTATGCCTTTGGATTATGAGCCATGGCATATCATATCTAACAGCAACATACTTTGTGTTTTTTCAAGTTGTGTAGCACCTTCGGAACATGAAATTGAAAACGTGAGGGGGAGGGGTTTGGTGCAAGAAGGCCTGGGAATGGGAGGAGAGAGGGCTGGGGCCCAGGAGGAAATTAGTGTTGCAAGGGAGGAGACAAGACCTTCTGCAGAAAATGGAGACTGCATCGTGGTGGATCCCGTCAGGGCGGAAAGCAGGCGCCGATCTCGTGATATTTACACCCGTCGGACCCGCAAAATGCTCGTGGGCCTGAGGAGCCGAGTTCTCAGACCTTACTGGTGAAAACAGGAATTGTTCCGGACTCAGGGGCTGAATATCTTCCTGGCAGCGCCTTTTATAGTGTGGTAAAACAGAACAAAGGAAAGGGCATAAACGACAGAACTATTAAATGAACTGAGATGCCATCATGTCATGGATTAATATCCAGCCATTAATAGAGTGGATTTTAGCCGAGACTTGGCATTTCCACAATGTACTAAAAAAACCCACAAGATACAGGGTGGCGTATGTTACGTGATGCCATTTTGGAAAACAAAAGGAAACTGTGTGTGTGTGTGTGTGTGTGTGTGTGTGTGTGTGTGTGTGTGTGTGTGTGTTAGAGATTTTTCGTGGGCAAGGGTAAAATTTCGGAAGTATATACTTATGCTGGTTAAAATTGGGATAGTGGAAGATGAGGAAGAGAAAGGAGGAAAATCCTTAATACTTACAGAGTAAAAGGAGCAAGTACAAAACAAACCCCAAAACACCCAGGACCCCAGGCTCGGTGATAAAGGCTCTCAGGCCAGGAGGATCCCGGGCGCTGCCGAGTAGCATCAAGCTAATGGGGCCGCTGGGCAGGCACGCTGCTGCGAGTTATTTCCAATTCGTGGGCGTCAGCAGCGCGCGGTGTGGGGTTTCTCTAAACTCTTTGTTAAAGGAGGCTGGCGAGAAAGGGGAGGGCGCAATGTGCCGCCAGCGCTGGAAAGGGCAGGCGCGGGGCGCAAGGAGCTGAGGCGGACAAGCAAGGGCGCACTGGCTGCGGGATCCGACTCGGTTCCTGGGACCGGCCTCTCAGAACCCCCCATCCGGCCGGCCCAGCCGCTTGCAGTTGCATTGCATCCTGCGGCCTGCACTCCCCTGCCTAGGCTGGAAGCTTGCCAGGCTGCTGCAGCCCAGACAAAGACCCCTGCGCAAGGGCCCAGCACGTACCTCCTGCGGACGCCCTGCCTCCATCTGTCCCTGATGCTAAGGCGCCCACTCCCCAGGTCTCTCAAGAGTAGCCATTACTCCCTCTCCTTCCCCCTTTCCTTTTTCATTAACCTCTGCCCTCAGCCCTGGTAACTTCTGATCTACTTTCTATCGCTACGAATTTAACTCATTCTAATTATATAAGTGGAATCACAATATTTGTCCTTTTGTAGCAGGCTTATTTGGCTTGGCATAATGTTTTCAAGGTTCATCCATATTGTAATATATATGAAAACTTCACTCCTTTTATTTAAAAAAAGGTAAAATACATAAAATTTACCATTTTAACCAATTTTCAGTGTATTGTTAAGTGGCATTAAGTATATTCACATGGTTGTGCAAACATGGCCACTATCCATCTCCACAACATTTCCATCATCCCAAACTGAAACTTGGTACCCATTAAATAATAACTTCGCGGCCCAACTCCTGGCAACCACCATTCTACTTTATGTCTCTATGAATTTCTGGTCATCACCTTTCTGGGTTATCTGCAATGGCAATGTTCCCACTTTGAGGAGTTGAAGGGGACAAGTCAACCCAAGAGAATATCCAGAGGTGGATGACAAGGATGGCAAAACCTGGACATACGAGAAATGTCATATGAGAGTGGAGGGAACTGAATGTTCAAGAAAAGTGAGGTCCTGAGATGATTTTAATTCATGTAAAAAAACAAAACAAGGGCCAGCCGAGTGGTGTGTTGGTTAGGAGTTGGCTTGGGAGCCTAGCTTTGAGGAGCAGGGCCCCTGTTCGGCTCCCACATGAAGGCCAGTAACGCTGCACCCTTTACAGCTAAGATGGTGAACAACAGCTTGACCTGGAGCTGAAGTGCCATGAATCGCCTGCACGGCGTAGGCTGCAGTGGGGCTGGCTGGCAGCGGGCATGAGCTTTCGTGAGCTGCCGTGAGCCGCCCTGAGCGGCCGTCCAATGGCCAGCGAGTGACTGCCGGGAAGAGCGCAATGATCATACCAACATGGGCCAGTGAAGCGATGTCCTCCACAACTAGACTGAAGAACAAAAGGACAGCACGATGTCTGTTCCCCTTCCCCGATTCCCAACGCTGTTCCCCTCCCCCAAGTCCCCAATAAAATCTTAAAAATAAAATAAATAAATAAAACCTGGAGGTTTTAGTTTAACAATAAATTTAAAATAAGCCAACAGTGTGATGTAATTAGAAAAGACTCAAGAGGGGCCGGCTGAGTGGCTGAGTGGCTCAAGAGTGCGAGCTCTGAGCAACAGCGGTTCGAAGCTCCACCCAGCTGAGCTGCCAACAGGTGGCAGGATGGCTCAGCTAAAAAAAAAAAAGAAAAGACTCAGGGAGTATAAAGACTGTCTTCACCCAAGTGAAGGATGGCAGTATATGAAAGTGGCTAGAACTGTCCTGTCAATAGAAATATAATGTGATTCATATTTAAAATTTTCTAGTAGCCACATTTAAAAGATAAAAGCAGTAAAATATTTTACTTAGCCCAATATATTCAAAATACTATTTTAATGTAATGAATTTTAAAATTATAACGAGATATCTCCTGTTCTTTTTTCATACTTAGTCTTCAAAATTAGGCTGGCCACATTTCACTGCTAAGTAGCTACTGTACTGGACAGATCAGAGTTGGAACCTGGGACTTGGGTGTCAGACAGGTCTGGGATCAAGCCCCATATTCCATCCCTTCCTAGGCTGCGGGACTGGGCAAATTACTCTTTCATGTATAAAATGGAACTAACAACAGTACCCACTCTATAGGGTAATTGTGAGGATTAATGGCACATGAAGCACTTAGTACATGCTCAGTAAATGTTGATGATTAATAGTGGTAAATTAGGTGATTAGTCATTTGAATTCCCATCAGATGATGTGACTTGGAGACATTCCAGAGGGGCAAAATTAAAGGATAATGGACAAACTAGAAAAACCTGTTTGCAACACATATGACACACAATGTTATTTTTCATGTATAGGAAGTGCTTGCAAATAAGAAAATGAATATGAATGGGAAATTCAAAAAAGGAGACAAACATCCGAAGTGATTTTTTTTTTTAAAGGAAGACCCATCTGAAGTAGGTTCAACTTTCCTAGGGATTGAATAAAAATAATCACATGATACCACTGTTGAGTAACAAATTGGCAACAACCAGAATTTGGTGGCACCTATTATTGAAGAAGGTGTGAGGGGATCAATTGTCTTTTCAAATCAAGATTTTCTGAAGTTTTGATAGATCTGACCCCAGGTTATCAGGATAAACAAGTTGAGTTCTTGCTTCATGGGGGAACTGGCGAGACAGCCTTTTCCACCCACCCTTTTCCTCTTCCAAATGAAGCTGAACAGCCAACAAACACCTAATCAGTTTGACTTTTTTCCTTATCACATGTGCAGTCATTTCACATTTGCTTTGTTAATAGTCTTTTACCACTAGGGTTGACATTTCACAGGCCTTGAAATAGCCCAAAATTGTTCCAAATTTAGGCAGGGCTAACTTACATTCTTACTTAAGTCACAATACCCCCAGAATATTCTTAGACTTCTGGCTAACTCCTGGAATGCTCTATCTGCCAGTAGGGTTAGCTATATAATTTGTGGGGCCCAGTGTGAAATGAAAATGTAGGGCCCATTTTTCATAAAAGGAAAAAAAGTTATATTCTTTCTTCTGCAGTCGCTCTCTCAACCTGTCATGGTGGGGTTTTTTTGTTTTGTTTTAAAGATTTTATTGGGGAATTGGAGAAGAGGAGCAGCCATCTTAGTTGTGGGAGTGGGGGGTGGTGCAGCCCACCATCCCATGCGGGAGTTGAACCGACAACCTTGTTGTCAGGAGCACGTGCTCTCATCAGCTGAGCCATCCTGCCACCTGTTGGCAGCTCAGCGGCAGCTCAGCTTGGGCCAGGAATTGAACCGGTGACCCTGTTGCTCAGAGCTCGCAGTCTTGAGCAAGCTCTTAACCAACTGAGCCACTCGGCCGGCCCCTCATGGTGTTTTTCATTTGCTATTTATTGTTATACTTCCTGGCATGGAGATAGTCTAGGGACAAGTGCAGACCCTCACAAGTACCCAGGGCCCTGCCCTGAGATAGCATGCATTTCCCAGTCTGGGAAAACTTAAACTAGTGGGGGGAAGAGACAACTCAGACAGATATAAGTCCTTAATCTTCCCTTCTCTACATTCAGCTCTATGTCAGTGCCTTGAGGCAAAAGATGCCTCATGGTGCAGCCATCTCAAGGGGAGGGAGGGTTACAGGGTAACAGGAAACAGGAAACATTGGTTAAGAGGTCAAAATATTATCCCTATAAGTACATTAGTGTCTGGGAGCTGGGTTGATGAGTCAGCCCCCAGAGGGCTGATCCACTCTTGGAGTGTTAATAAATTAGGTCTTGAGCCAGGCAAGGCTGAGGGCCAGTCAGACTAAGCTCTGAGGTGAGTTGACACCATGGGGATCTCTATGCGTGGCTAGCCTGTCTTGCCATGGTGACCCATTCTCCCTGCACGCACTTCTTTTTTTTTTTTAAGATTTTTATTGGGGAATTGGGGGATGGGAACAGCACTGGGGAGTTGGGGGAAGGGGAACAGACAAGTTGCTGTCCTTTTGTTCTTCAATCTAGTTGTGGAGGACGTTGCTTCACTGGTCCAAGTTGGCACCATCATTGCGCTCTTCCCCGGGTGAGGCAGATCAGTCGCTGGCTTCTGGACGGACGCTCACTGCGGCTGCTGGCCACTCACGCTGGCTGCTGGCTACACACGGTAGCCCATGGCAACCCACTGCCACAGGGGCTGCAGCCTATGCCGTTGCCAGCAACCCACGGGCAGACTAGCTCCAGGTTGAGCTGTTGTTCAGCATCTTAGCTGTAGAGGGCAGTGTCACTGGCCCTCATATGTGGGATCCGTACCGGGGCCCTCTGGCATCCCAAGCCAGTTCTTAACCATCGCGCCACTCGGCCAGTCCCCTGCACACACTTCTTGAAAGTCACATATCCCTAGACTGTTCAGGGGCCCAAATGGGGAGATGATGTGGTTAGTTAGGGACCAGAGATAGGGGTCTCACCCTTTGCCCCTCCCTTCTTTCAAACCCTGTTTTATTACATCACAAAATGCCTCTGTTTAGGGGCATTCCCAGGCCCCTGCCTTGGAGGGAAAACCACAGCGCTCTGTATATTCAGAAAATGATACTTATGTATGAAGCCAGTGCTGAGGATGCCTGCAGTTAAAGTTCAGGGACCAACCTGCCCTACTCCACGTAAGACCACAGTCTACAAATAAATGTTCCCGCTTCCCCCACCCACTGAAAGTCCAGCATTAAAAGAAACCAACACAGGCCCCTCACTTGAGTCAGACAAAGAAGGAGAAATGATTCTTTCCTGACTGGGAGGGAGGAATCCAATACCCACACACTGCACCCACATACGTGAGCCAAAAGAGGAGGGCTGGCCCCATTTGGAGTCCTTTCCAACTGCCAGTCTCTGTAGGGCCCACCTCTTCCCTGAAAGAATTTCCTCCCGTTTGGTGGTTGTGGTCACCTTCTGCCCTATCTGGACCATCTTCCTGTGACCTGTTGCGCTTTGTGGAAAGGAAGACTAAGAAAGTTAAGGGCCCCTTTTATGTATCGACATTGCCTTTTTCCTGTCAGCAGCATTTCTGCGTATATTATTAACCACCTTCTTCGGAAAATCCTTTTTTCCTTTTTTGGGGGATATGTTTTCTCTTTTCTGATTCAGTCATTCATTTGTTCAGTCAATCAGCAAACATTCATTGAGTGGCTTTTGTATACCAGGCATAGTGGTGGATGCAGGGGAAACGTGGGTAAGACACCTGGTCTCTGCCTTCAGGTTCGTGGCTCGCAAAGGATCACCCCTTTCCCTGGCACTTCTCCACCTCCTCACTCCTTCTTCCTCTCAGTTGTCAAAGGTGCTATCTCCCAGGCTTTTTCCTTTGGTCCTCTTTCTTCTTCATTTCTTCACTCCCATAACTCTAATACCACCACAATGTAAAAGTCCCTTAAATCCTACCCCCAATCTGAAATTCTCTCCTGACCTCCAGAATTGATTTTCCAACAACTGACCAGTTATCTCTACCTAGATGTTTCATTAGCAACTCAATCCATAAGGTAAAAAAAAAATTTTTTTTTCTAACTTCCCATCACCCCCACCCCATCCTGTCTCTCACTCCTTCTCCTAAGCATCTTATCCTTCTGACTTCAGTGCTCATGTCAACGAAACACTCCTTTCCCAAGTATCCAGGATAAAAAGTTTGGTTTGTTTGACTCCTTACCTATGCCTCTGCCCTTCCATAGCCAATCAATGTTCAACTTCTATAGATTCTACAGCCATGCTGTGTTCCACAGATGTCTCTTCATTTCTATCCCCAGTACCACCCTGGCTGAGTCTCTCCTGGTCCACTAAATAGTTTCCTATCTGATTTCCATGGTTCTGACTTTTCCTGTTTCTAATGCAGAGCCCCCAGCATGCCTTTTTCTTGCCTGAAAAGTCTTCAGAGGTTCACCACTGTCACCAGAATAAAATGCAGAATCCCAACCTGACATCCAAGGCCTCATCAAAACAGCCCTGTCCTTTCCTACATTTTCTATTTTTCCTGGACACAGGCCCTGAGCTTCAGCCAAACTCAACCACCATTTTCTCCTTCTTTGCTCATGCTGTTTGCTCCGCTTCACATGCTTCTCTAACTCCTATTTGTCCTGGTCCAAATCAAAGCCCAATCCAAATCTTTTCTACTCCATGAAGCCTTTCTCTTCTCCCCAACAGTAGGAATTTTTTTCTTCTCTGAAAACTACAGCCCTTGATGTGTACCTCTCTGAGAACCACATATCTTGTTTTGTCTTAACCTCTGCTAGTGAATCATAAACTGAGGGCAAGGAGAGTTGATTTCCCATGGCTGCTCAACCAGAATCCAGCACAGAGCTTTATATATCGTAGCAACAAAATGAAGCAGAAAGAACAAGATCTTAGAATGAGAAGCCCTGGTTACTAGAGGCCTGAATATAGTAGATGTTATGGGTAGGACTGGGCTTGCACTGAATACCAGGTCCTGGATGACAAAGATTTCCACAAGCTCTTTAACTAATTGATTATTTTATGTGTTTGTGATATGTGGGGCCTCTAAAGTATAGCTTCCAGAGCAGGGGACTCTCTTGCTTGGGTCTAAGTCTTAAAAGTACCAATCTGGTGGCTGGGCAAATCAAAGCAGGGAAGAGACACTTTGTTGCCGTTTCTTTTCTTTTTTTTTCTTTTTAGCACTGATCTAACTAATTTCAAATCTAGAAGCAAAGGCAATTGAAGAAAAACCTCTTTTTTTATGATTAGAAAATTATAGAATCTTCTTGTTATAAAAGTTTATAAACTGGGCCGGCCGAGTGTCGCGATGGTTAAGAACTGGCTTGGGACGTCAGAGGGCCCCAGTTCAGATCCCACATATGAGGGCCAGTGACACTGCCATCTATAGCTAAGATGCTGAAGAACAGCTCAACCTAGAGCTGGGATGCCATGAGTCGCCGGCGACGGTGTAGGCTGCAGCCCCTGTGGCAGTGGGTTGCCATGGGCTACCATGTGTAGCCAGCAGCCAGCGTGAGCGGTCAGCAGCCGCAGTGAGCGGCCGTCCAGAAGCCGGCGACTGATCTGCCTTGCCTGGGAAGAGCGCAATGATGGTGCCAACTTGGGCCAGTGAAGCAATGTCCTCCACAACTAGATTGAAGAACAAAAGGACAGCAACATGTCTGTTCCCCTTCCCCCAATTCCCCAGCACTGTTCCCATCCCCCCAATTCCCCAATAAAAATCTTAAAAAAAAAAAAAAGTTATAAACTAATAGCCTGATTATACTTAGTGTAGTAATTCTAGAGTTACTCCTTTAAAGTCAACTCTATAACAAGGAAAGAATATTTTAGAAATTCTAGCCATTAAAGTAAGACAAGAAAAATAAATAAGAGCTCTAGGTATTTGAAAGAAAACCAAAGTATCATTATTTGCAGATGATATGCTACTTTACCTAAAAACACTACAATAGGCAAATTCATAATTTTATATATATCACAATTACAAAATAAATATACACAAAATGATAGATTTTCTATATGACAATAACATACATTAGAAAGTATAATGGTAAAAAACTCTTACATGAGAAACATGCAGAGCCTTTGTGAAGAAAAATACCAAACTTCACTGAAAGAACTAAAAGAATAACTAGAAAAACATTCTTATTTATCTGGAAAAACAAAGTATTATTCCAATGTGTGTGTGTGTGTGTGTGTGTGTGTGTGTGTGTGTGTGTGTGTGTGTTTTCAACACTGCCAAGCAATTCTCTAATTCTCAGCAGACACTGCCTGGATGTCCTACAATTTAACTCAATTCTGACACTACCTACCACAGCTTAAGGCAGTGGTTCTCAACCTGTGGGTCACGACCCCTTTGGGGGTTGAATGACCCTTTCACAGGGGTCGCCTAAGACCATCGCAAAACAAAAAGATATTTCCATTACGATTCATAACAGTAGCAAAATTACAGTTATAGAGCAGCAACGAAAATAATTTTATAAGGTTGGGGGTCACCACAACATGAGGAACTGTATTAAGGGGTCACAGCATTAGGAAGGTTGAGAACCTCTGGCTTAAGGACTCAGTCCTGCAAAACTGCTCCCACTTCAGATGCTAATCATAAGTCCAGGTTGCTACCTGTGCTTCTGACCAATTGCTTATAAATTTACGGTTGTCATGACCCCTGACTCGGGTTAAACTAATTTACATCACAATTATAAAGATGTCAGTTTTTCCCTGTGGTAAGTTAAAAATTGATTCCCTTAAAAGATATCCATGTCCTGAGCCGGCTGAGTGGCGCATTGGTTAAGAGCTGGCTTGGGACACCAGAGGGCACCGGTTCAGATCCCACATATGAGGGCCAGTGACACTGCCCTCCACAGCTAAGATGCTGAACAACAGCTCAACCTGGAGCTGGGCTGCCCTGAGTCGCCGGCGACGGCGTAGGCTGCAGCCCCTGTTGCAGTGGGTTGCCATGGGCTACCGTGTGTGGCCAGCAGCCAGCGTGAGCGGCCAGCAGCCGCAGTGAGCAGCCGTCCAGAAGCCGGCGACTGATCTGCCTCACCCGGGAAGAGCGCAATGATGGTGCCAACTTGGGCCAGTGAAGCAACATCCTCCACAACTAGACTGAAGAACAAAAGGACAGCAACTTGTCTGTTCCCCTTCCCCCAATTCCCCAGCGCTGTTCCCATCCCCCAATTCCCCAATTAAAAAAAAAATCTTAAAAAAAAAAAGAATAGCCAAGACATGGAGTATAACCAACTACAGTGACATTTCCCAACCCATCGCCTATATCCCAATAAAAACAAACTCACAAGAAAAAAAAATGGCCAAGACTTACTCTTGAAAAAAATAACTATAATGAAAAAGGACTTGTACTACTAGATATTTAACTGTATTTTGATGAAATTGTGATTACTACATAAGAATAGAAAAGGCAGTCCACAGAATAAAGTCTAAAAATCAAACCTATCTATACATATAGAAGGATTTAGAATATGGTAAACATAACATTTCAAATTGGTGGGGTAAGGATGGTTTATTCAATCAAAGATGTTGGGTAAACTGGGCCGACCGAGTAGCTCAGTTGGTTAAGAGCTCACTCAAGAGTGCGAGCTCTGAGCAACAAGGTTGATGGTTTGAGTTGCGGCCCAAGCTGAGCTGCCGCTGAGTTGCCAATAAGTGGCAGGATGGCTCAGCTAACACAAAAAACAAAAAACAAAACAAACAAACAAACAAACAAAAAGATGCTGGGTAAACTGCTAACTAACAATTTGTAAAAAAAAATAATTTAGATTACTTATCTCATACTACGTATCAAAATTAATTCCAGAGAGATTAAATATTTAGGTATAAAAATGTCTACCCACAGGGAATTGTTGATAAATTACTGTATATCCATAAGACAAAATACTATGAAGTCATTTAAAACAATGAGGAAAATATTTTATGACATGAAGAGATGATTGCAATACACTGTTAGTTGAAGAAGGCAGGTTACAAAATAACATGTACAGTATCATTCCATTCAGAATTTTATGTAATATGCACCTTTGGTTAGAGAAATAGCTAGAAAGTCACAGATCAAAAGTTAGTAGTAATGTTTTTGAGTGGTAAGGTTATAGGCAATTTATACTTTATTCTTTTTGTTTATCTGGATATTTAAAAATACTAAACATGCACTGCTTCTAAAAAAATATATGTAAATTTATATAATTACTCTATTTCAGTAGGAGCAATTAAAGTATCTTCTTTTTCAAGAATAAATTTTAGGGCCGGCCGAATGGCTCAGCTGGTTAAGAGCTCGCTTGGGAGCGCCAGCTCTGAGCAGCAGGGCTGTGGTTTGGATCTCACATTGAGGGCCAGTGACACTGCCCTCTACAGCTAAGATGGTGAATAACAGCTCAACCTGGAGCTGGGTTGCCTTGAGTCGCCGGCGATGGCGTAGGCTGCAGTGGGGCTGCAGTGGGCTGTGATGAGCTACGTGAGTGG
The DNA here is from genome assembly GCF_001890085.2 of Hipposideros armiger. Taxonomy (NCBI): domain Eukaryota; kingdom Metazoa; phylum Chordata; class Mammalia; order Chiroptera; family Hipposideridae; genus Hipposideros; species Hipposideros armiger. The sequence continues at coordinate 2,578,854 of NW_017731464.1, read as the reverse complement.
CTGGCAGCCAGTGTGAGCGGCCAGCAGCCGGTGTGAGCTGCCGGGAGCCGCTGTGAGTGGCCGTCCAGAAGCCAGTGACTGACCTGCCTCACCCGGGAAGAGCGCAATGATAATACCAACATGGGCCAGTGAAGCGACGTCCTCCACAACTAGACTGAAGAACAAAAACAGCAATTTGTCTACCTGTCTGTTCCCCTTCCCTGACTCCCCAATGCTGTTTCCCTCCCCCCAATTCCCCAAAAAAATCTCTAAAAAGAAAAGAATAAATTCTAATATGCCCAGTTGCAAGGTACACTGTTTTATACTGAGCACATACTATTTCTCAAGTACTTTGTATTATATTGTATTATTTAATCTTTCACAGCAATGTTATGGGACAGGTAATAAAAACATAAAATAATCCCAGTTTTACGGATGAGGCAAAGAAGGCCCCAAATCAATCATGTAGTAAGCATCAGAACTGGGTTTTGAAGGCACACCTGTCTTTAAAGTCCATGCCCTAATTTGTAATACCAAAGACTGGAAATAACCTAAATATCCTTTAGTGGGAACCAGTTAAATTACAGTACATACAGACTGTAAAACTCTGCACCTTAAAGATGAAAATGAGAATGCTCTCTATATGCTGATAAAGAAATGTTTCCAAGATACAGTATTAAGTGGTGAAAAAAAAATCCAACAAGTTGCATAGGGTGTGTATAGCATGGCATCATTTATGTTCAAGCAGAGTAAAGAATAGTATATATTTGTTTTAGCTTGTATATGCATAAAAGAAACATTAGGAGGAAAACCCAAAACCTAATAACAGGGTTATCTATTGGGAGTGGGGGAAATGGGCAGATGGGGCACAGGAAAGAGAGAGACTTTTCACTATATACCTTTTTATATTTTCTTTAGTTTTGAGCCATGTAAATGAATTACCTGTTCAAAAAAGTAAATACACATAAACATTTTAAAAACAAAATAAAGGAAAATAAAACAAAACTCCTGTCCTTTCCACTCTTGCATACTCCTGAGACATCTTTGGAGGGCAGTCTGCGTCCCCTTTTCGAATCACACAAGGCCCAGGCGTCTGGACTCCTTCAGTGGCTGGCTCTAAACACAGCGTCCCCACACAGACCAGGGAAGATTGCCCTGCCAGCAAGTAGCACCAGGCCAAGCACGCCCTCTTCCCTATCCTTGACTTAGAAAAACAAAACCAATAGGCAAATCTACTTGTCAGCATTTCTGTAGCCAGCTGTTAACCAATCCTCTTCCTGCCCTTTAGTCTCCTTTTTATCCTTTTTCCAGAAAAACCTGGAAAGCTCTGCAAAACTTTGCAAAATGCCTTACTAGCTCTAGCTGCTCCCCCCCCCCCCTCCTTTGGCCTGTGTCACCCTCTCAGGCAAGGACAGTGGTCTGACTTCTTGCCAGCTTGCCTGCTGGGATCATCTGTGTTTTAAAAAAAAAAAAAAATCTATGTTTTCCTAAACCTACAAACCTCAAGTTAGAGGTCATTTTGTCCAACTCCCCACCCAAAGTAGACCATCCTAGTTGCAAAGTTTAGCAGAGTAAATGCATTTGGTTTTAAAACACAATCCTTTGGTTTCACTTTGTCCATCCAATCAACTCGGAGTTACAGCTCTCATAAAATATCTTCTCTTGCTAAGAATCCCACAGGGCAGGTCTATTTGTGTGTGGAGTCCAGCAGCATAGAGAGCCCAGTAAATTTCCATTTAGTAATTCAGTGACTGTTTATCGACACCTAATATGTATCCATGGCCATCTGAGGCCCTGTGCTGGGTACAGGAACAAACATGAGACCCAGATCCTGCCTCCAATCTCTAACAACCCTGTTAGGGTACCTTCAGCTCATAGATGTCTCTGGATTCATTCGTTTTGCTCTTCAAATCCATTTGCAAAGCATCAATTATATCCCTAAGCTGTGGACATTTCATGGTTAGCTGTGTGTCAGAAATATGATTTATAGGAATGGCTTTCTCCCTCCTATCCTTCTTTAAGGTTTTGGAGAAACAGCTTTTGTATTGCAAAGATCATAGCCAGGGTTCAAAGTCTAGGTAACATAATCCACGTTAAGATTCATTAACCTTTCAAGGTGTTAATTTCGTCACAACAGGGTCATAGTTGTCAGCTTTTAGCTTTCATTAGCTAGATTCCTTGGCTAATGTGCAAGACATTTGAGAGGTATGCCAGGTGTGTTCAATGAAAGGTTTTGCTCAAATCAAACGTGAGTCCAAAAGCAAGTCATTCTCAGTGATGATGAGCTTAGCAAGGATTCAGGAGTCTAGCACTGTACCATATACCTCCCCAGAGGATGTGGGCCAGAACGCAGCCGTTAAGCGTTGTTAAATTTGCTGGGAACACGGAGCAGAAAGCCCATGGAGACTGCATGTCCATTCCCTATTGCACATGTGCAGCGTCACCAGGAATGATACCGCGAGATTCATTCTGCACTGGCTTATTCTCAGAGGAAAACCTCAGCCAGGCTGAGGATAATGAACACGACAGACTAAGAAGCAGCGAGAAGCTATTGCACCATTGTGGCTTCCTCATATCCATACAAAACACACCAGCAGGAAGAAGGTGTTATGTTACTCAGGTTTCCTGTCAGGACATCCTGGCATGAAACATAGTTCTGTCACTGAAAAATATAAGATAAATGACAGATGGGAAACTGCTAGATCATGTCCTTAAAGATTTCAGAAATCTGTCAGCTTGCAAAGGAGAGCTCAAAAGCCAGTATGAAAATCACCCATTCCCTTTAGTGACAGGTAGTTTTTCTTCTAGGTGAAGAGGAACGGAACATGGGGGCCTGAGGAAAGCTTCACGCACAGATTCTGAGCAGACAGGGCCTTGTCTTAAACAAATAGCCTCGAACCAAATTTGTCATAAGGATGTGACAAACTTGGGGGTGCATTACTGCATCAAGTGGAAGGCCCCATTTTGCATGTGATTCTGAATATTGCCTGCGACTTTCCCAATGTCCATGGGCTTTGCCATCTGGCGCTGAACAGCATTAACAGTTCATTTCAGCAAAACAGTATAAGACTATATGTTGAACAATATAAGCCGTCTCCCTGGGGGAACCACAGAATAAAAGAGGGTCCTTTAAGAGAAGGCTGTAGGGCAGGGCCCTGTTCTCCAGGCTTGTCATGCCAAGCTCAGGATCAGGAAGGAGCACTCATCCATTCAATAATTTATTCATTTACTCATTCAACAAACATTTATAGAGCAACTCTGAGGTTTCAAGCACTATGCAAGGTACTGGGAATGCAAAGTTGCTGTGAACTTCTTGGAGAAGTTCACAGTCTAATGGTGGAGGGCCAAGAAAACCAGCAGTTATACTAAGGCACTATGATAATGGGTGTTTCCACACACAGAGTACGACTGCTCTTATTGTTGTATGCCCTGTCATGTTTCAAGTGTGATGGCATGTAGAAAGTTAGGGAAGAGTAACCAGAGACTGTGATGCCTTGAACGCCTGAAGAGTAAGTAGGAATTAGCCAGGAGAAATGGGAAGGACGGAATGTGCAGGCAGCGGGACCAACATGTGCAAAGGTACAGAGAAGAGAAAGAGAACATGGTTCAGTCAGAGAGTCACGTGGTTCAGGGTGAATGGAGAATAAAGGGTGAGAGGGGATGGGGTGGAAGAGATGAGGATGGGGAAATTAGAACCAGGTAACCAAGCTTCTTGTTGCCATGCTAAGGTAGGGACAGGGTCTTATGTCCGTTTTGTCCTCAATGGGACTCAGACAGTGATGGATACGTATTAGTTGCTAATAAACATCTGAAGGCAATGAAGAGCCACTGAAGTGTTTTAAGGAGGGGAGTAATGTGACCAGGTTTGCATAGGAGACAGGCATATTGGGGGAAGACCTGAAGAGGGTGAGAATGGAGGCAGGAAGACTAGGTAGGCACCTGCAGTGATCCAGGTGATAGATGAACATGTGCTGAACCAAGATAGTGCCGGTGTGGGTGGAGAGAAGTGGGTGGACATAGGATCAGCACATTTTATAGGAGAGGGGGCTGCCATTTTCAGGTCAAAGAGTATGAATACTTTTATGATTTCTTATGGGCACTGCTGACCAGATGCAGACAGTATTGGCTAACCTGCAGATTCTTTGAAACCACAGACTCGGACTGGGCAAGATGCCACTCTGCAGGTCCCCATAGAACTTTTCTTGTGCTTATTCCCATTGCCCCTTCTGTGCAGAGGAAGCAAAAGGGGAAAACACTATTCAGAAAAGGATGACACCTAACTACCTGTAAGTAACCAACCTCCTTCCACACGAATAGGCTGGGTTGGGAAAGGGGTCCCCATCTTTCTCTCTTTATAGAATGTCTGAGGGACCAACAGAGATCAACTCGAGTTTTTCTTGTGCAGAAGAGGAAGCCAGAACTCCAAAAGGTAGAGAGACTTGCTCAAGGACAGAGCTAGAGAGCAGCAGAGACAGCCAAGAACACAAGTCCCCACACACATACTTCTTTTAGGAAGTCCTTGAAATTTCCCCCACTCTTATCATTAACAGAGGGGAACAGAAGGGGAAGGTGGCAGGTAAAGCCAGGAATGTAAGTTACTGAGTCAAGTTAAACCACAAGCCCCACCCCTTACCCTTATCCCCATTTCCCCAGCTTCAAAGAGAACACAGGCGATCACTGACTCCATCTTGCAGGTCAGGGCAGATGTTTAAGGAGCTGTTGCACATCTCTCAGCCTTGTTCCATTGGGTACTATCTGTTAACACTCGTATTAATACTCTCACAATTGATCTTTCCCTCCTTGCCCACAAACTTCTAATTCTTTCTACTATTCTGTCCTATTATGCTCATAAGCCATCAAAATGTCTTCAGAATGGCAATATTTTTGTGTCCCAATTTCATCTCTGGCACCGAGAAGTAGTATCATAAACATTATAGTTCTAAAACTCTTGGTTCAGAAAATAATGCTGTGGAGGACAGCGTGGGCAGGTTTGAGACCCCTCCCTCAACTTCACGATCTCCAGCCTCCTCAAGCATCTGTGAACAGGGAACCTCCTGAGGAAACATGCGTGGTCTCCCAAGGATTCCACAGCCGCTCCCACCATCTCTAAGCCTAATTTCCTCCCCTCCCCACCACTCTTCAGTCCTCACCCACTGGGCAGACAGAGCTGAGAAGGTGCTACTTTTGCCCTTTCCTCTTCCCTGCTTAGCTCTATCTATCACATCTCAGCAGGCCAACACTTATTGTCTTAGTGTTTATATTTAGGGGCCTCCAGGACAATTCCATTTCCCTCTATCATCACACCTGGCTTTTCTGGCTTTCAGGAAAAAAAAAAGCTCCATTCAAAGATCCTGGCTTATTTTTCCCTAGGCAGTGAGCCATATTCACAGACAAATTTTACCTCCTGGTCACAACCTGATCAGCTCCCCCAACTCACAAAAAATGATCAAACACTGAGTGTACTTTTACTTTTATATTAACTTGCACATAATTCATTTAAAATTTGGAGGAAAAATACCTCAGCATATCCTCCCACCTCCCCACCCCTCATTATGTCTCCAGAGCACATCTGACATACTATATAGCCCTTCCTCCCTCCGTTACCCTTCTTTTCCTCCTTCCCTCTTCTTTCCTTCTTCCCTTTCAGTCTTTCTCACTCTCTCCTCACAAGAATGTACACTTTTTGAAGGTAGGGCATTTGTTTTGTTCATTTCCAAATCCCCAGGACCAAGCTCAGTGCCTGTCACATACTAGATACTCAGTAAATGTTGAATCAACAAGTTGTTGACTGAACAGTTGATTTTTCCTTCCTTTTCTCTGGGGCCTACGGCTCCCTCTCCTCCTATCCCCTGTGGACACAAAAGGGATGCTGTCATAAATCATAAATTCCTAACCAGGCAGGTCATGGTGGGTAGCCATGCCCCAGGCCCATAGTTTCTTTTTTTTTTTTTAATTATTTTTTATTGTGAAATACACATTGTTTAGAATTAGTTTACAACTGAAGCTGATTTTTTTTTTTTAAAGGCACCTTCTGGTTTTTTTCTTAAAGATTTTATTAGGGAATTGGGGGAGGGGAACAGACAAGTTGCTGTCCTTTTGTTCTTCAGTCTAGTTGTGGAGGACGTCACTTCACTGGCCCATGTTGGTATTATCATTGCACTCTTCCTGGCTGAGGCAGTTGCTTGCTGGCCATTGGACAGTGGCTCACGGCAGCCCAGCTCCAGGTCGAGCTGTTGTTCACCACCTTAGCTGTAGAGGGCGCAGCGTCACTGGCCCTCATTTGGGATCCGAACCGGGACCCTGCTGCTCAGAGCTGGCGCTCCAAGCCAACTCCTAACCAGCACACCACTTGGCCAGCCCAATATAGTTTCTTAAATGAAAGGTTTTCAAGCAAGTCCTGTCTGTTGTTCTTGTGCATCTAACACCCCTTTTAGATGCCAGAAGGAATACCCCTCAAAGACATAACCAACCCTAAGAAAGCACATAATCTAATCCAATCCCCTCCTTGCTTTCTCCCACCCTCATGTAATCTTTCTTATGTTCCCGCCTTGATTTCAAATGCATAAAAAAAGCTGCAAAACTGTTATTCTCCAGAGCATTTGAGATCTTGCTCCCCAGCATATGTCATCAGTTTGGCTCAAATAAACTCTATAAAAATTCTTTAGGACCGGCTGAGTGGCGCGTTGGTTAAGAGCTAGCTGGCTTGGGACGCCAGACGGCCCCGGTTCGGATCCCACATATGAGGGCCAGTGACACTGCCCTCTACAGCTAAGATGCTGAACAACAGCTCAACCTGGAGCTGGGCTGCCGTGAGTCACCGGGGACGGCGTAGGCTGCAGCCCCTGCTGCAGTGGGTTGCCATGTGCTACCGGGTGTAGCTAGCAGCCAGTGTGAGCAGCCAGCAGCCGCCGTGAGCGGCCGTCCAGAAGCTGGCGATTGATCTGCCTCGTCCGGGAAGAGCGCAATGATGGTGCCAACTTGGGCCAGTGAAGCAACATCCTCTACAACTAGACTGAAGAACAAAAAAGGACAGCAACTTGTCTGTTCCCCTTCCCCCCAATTCCCCAATAAAAATCTTTAAAAAAAAAATTCTCTGTAATTTGGAATGCTTCTTGTGTCTATACCCCTTTTCCACGGGTCCTCACTGGGCAGTGCTTATCTTGCTGAATTTAAACAAGGACCCAGATCTGGGTCTTACATTTTCAGGCTGGCCCACTGTGAGGGGACTCATCTCTCAAACACTTATTAACCAAGTTCACACAGAGGCTGATGGACATACAAACCAAATGCCAATGTATGGGATTTGCATTGGGGAACAATGGACATTCTAATGGACTAGGAATGCTTGAATTGGCCTGACTGGCTGATCTTTTCCTCATGAGCTAAAGATTGCTTGGTAAATATGGATCTAGAACAAAAGTAACCAATTTAAAGTCATGTCTCTTACTTAGGGCCAGCCCTCTTTTCCCTGCTACAGCAGCATGAATTCCTGCCCAAGGAATTCATGGAGCTCAAGTCCCCTTGGTCAAGGCCTGTCTTTCCCTAGGGACTGCCAGGGCTTACTTCTATACTTCCATGGACAGCCAACCGCCTGCTAAGTTCCACAAACTGCTTTATCACACAATTGATTAGACAATCTAAATTACAACCACTTTCCAGCCCTTCCTTCCTGAGATTGCTCCCAGATATCTGATCAGTGTTTGCAGTGTTCTCAAACTTTTAGGAAACAAATTTATAGACAATTGCTAGGTTTACTTTCATGGATCGCTAATCACCCATTAAACGTGGGTTTTACTGGTCTGAAGGCAAACTGATTTCCTGTCACTTACGTGTACAGGATATAATGACAAAACAGAAGACACTTCTCCAATTAGACTATAAGTGCCTGAGGGCCCAACCAAGCCTTGTAAGTTTCAATAAGTTAGTATGAGTCAGGACTGGAATGACGGCTTTGGTAGCAAAGAGGAAGAAAAATACCTCACTCTCCATTGAAAGTGGCCCTGGGTCAAATAGGCTCATCTGCTTTCTGGATTTGAAACACAAAAAGCTACTTGCCTTGTTCAAAATCAAGGAGTATTGACCTGTAAAGCCCTGGGTTTTGAGCAACGTACTCCAAAATACCTGGGCCTTTATTAGTTTGCCTTGTCCTGGGAATTTTTCTATCTTTTGCTCTAGCCAAGTTCAAGATAAAAGAAAGAAAAAGAAAAATGAGAGGGGACTTCTGCCTTTGTAGCCTTTCCCTCAGTTCCACATACAGCTGAGTAGTGGGTATGGGCTGCCATTCTCAGGACAATACAGAGAACACAGCTGTCCCTGAGGTACACTGAATCCAAATTACACAGACACCACATATCTGCCTTCTGCACTGCTAATGGCAAGTAAGCAATGGTTTGTAGAAGCAGCAGGTGCTGAAAGGTGGCTCCTGCCAGATGGTGCTAAAAAAAGGCCCAAATCTAACACACAGGAGTCCTTCCATTAACCCAACCATGACCAAGGCAAAAGGGGGGAGGGTGCCCCTTCTCTGTCTTCTGGGGCTCCTCAAGCCTCAAATGCTGTCTTTGATGTATCACTCAACCTGGTTTTGTCTTGATAAAAATGTTAGGGGTGGCCAAAAACGTGGGGATATACAGGTGAAACCCACGGTGTAATATGCCTTCTAGGTTATGTATGAGGGCAACTTATACGCTAGAGAAGGGCTCCTTCTTGCCGGAGCCCTGCAACTGAACCCTACTATGGCTTCCAAGAGCACTGGTTCTGCCATATCCTCGCTGTAAAGGTGAGGCCCAGCTATTTAACCCGCTGAACCAGTTTCCTCCTTTATGTAAAGAGATGATAACTCCACTTAGCTCACTGGACTGGTTATGGGACTCAAATGAGATAACTTGAGTGAAAAGCTTAATACTGTCCCTGACACATGCTAAGTAAGTACTTCATGATACACTAGTTTTCTTCCTCCCAGGAGATAGTCTTGCATTGTTTGCTGTTAGACCAACTTCATATAAGCTACTGGAGGTGAGTGAGCTTGTCCTCAGGGCTCAGGCCATCCTAGGAAAGATGACTTGGTCATAGTGATGTAACATGAGGTGACAGATTCTGGGAAGGGGCAGCAAGAAGACTACTGAAGGGCACTCCAAGACAGAGTGTGCCCTAGACAGGGCTCCCAGCAGGAAATTTTGTGGTTTCTCAGTTGTTTCCCATGTGCGAGAGCCCAGAGAAAATGACAGTAACCACCGTTCCCCAAATTCTGAACAGGCCCCAGATCAGGTCAGGGACGAGCCCTTTGCCACCTTTTCCTCCCAAAGCCATGGGAAAGGTTGTGGAGCTCATACTAACAAAGCTTTCATTAAAAACCAGTACGCTGGAACCACAAAAATCCTCTTAAGGGATTAATGTTCCAGCAAACTCGCTCTAAGGACCCGGTGGGAAAAAGTGGAAAAAATTTTTGTTTTGACGGACTGCTACCATGTACTAAGCAGACTAGGAAGTCCATGAAGTGGATGGTACTATTTGTATTTCAAAAGAGAAAACCGAAACTCAGAAATGCTTACTCACTCAAGACAAACAGTTAAGTGGTGGGCCAAGAGTCAAACCCAGGTCTCCTTTCAGAGCCCACGTTTTCTTTCTTTCCTCACCAGACAGGAGGCACAGACTGGGTGAGGGTTGGCCCATACTCGGGGGGCGGGGGAGGAGGACAACGTGAGCTGTGGCGGGGAGGGGCGTGGGCCGGCGAGCCCGGACTCCAACGCGGCAGAGCCGCGCGGTCTGGAGCTCGACATGGGTGGGGTGCAGCCCGGCCCCACGTGCCCCGAGCCGCTGCCCAGGGGGACCCGCGGTTCGGATTCCAGGCTTGGACCCTCCCGCACGAGGGCGCCAGAGGTCAGCGCCCAGCCTAAAAGCGGGCCTAAAGGCGCCTGGGACACTTGGGGCACGCCTGGGGGCGGCCCGCCGGGGTAACGACCTCGGGAGAGCCAAGCGCATGGCAGCGGGCGCACCTCCCCGCCGAGACCCGCCTCGTCAGCACCTTCCCCGCAGCTCGGCCAGCCGTCATGGCCGGGGCTAGGCCCCACGGTGGGTCACGAGGCGGGCGCCGGCGTGGGCGCGGCCTAGTCAGCCCCAGCGCGGGCCTGCGGTCGGTGCCCCCCTTCCCCCTCTCCCTCTTTCTCTTGCCTCCTGTGCCCCTCCTCCCTGCGCGCGCCACGTCCCCGGCCCTGCCTCCGCAAGACACGCGGGGAACCCCGGTGACGTCATCACCCTACAGCACTCGCCTTCCCGCGCTCTCCAGAAAAGACGCGAAGGGGTGATGACGTGTCGGGAGGGGGCCAGTGCGGCTGCGCACGAGGCCTCGGCAACAGAACGTCCTACGGCGCCGCCTGGTGGAAGAAGAGCGATCATGCCGGCCAGAAGCGGCCGCGCGGGCGAGAACGTGACTGACGTCATCTCGCGGAGGCGAGGGCCGACAGCCGCGTGACCAGCTCCCACATGCGGCGCTGCGGCGTCTTTTTCTTTCTTTTCGTCCTTTTTTTCGTGGAGGATGGAAGCTTAATTTGTATGCCTCTTATTTTATGGTTGTAACCTTGCCTTTTCTCGAAATTACCAAAGTAATATGGTTCATTGTGGAAAAATAATACCAGCACCCCTCCCTTTTATGTTTACTTACAGCCTTTTTTTGTTACATTAGAAATGTGATCTTGCACAACAGTGGTATAAGGTACAAAAAATCTCAAGAAGGAACAAAGCACCATTAAAAGCGAAGTTAGAAAAACACGGTAGAAGAGGAAGAGAGAAGTGCGAATAGGCGAAAGGGTAATGGCTAGTATTTAACGAGCGTTTTTCAGTGTCTTATTTACTATGCACATCATCCAGGTGAGGAATCTGGGGCTCAGGGTTAAGTAACTTACCCAACTTGGCACCATTAAGTGGGTGGCAGAGTGGGGGTTTGATCCCAGGGCTTAAAATCTGAACCTTAAGGTAGTGGGTGTGGGGAGAACAATGGAAAAAGTGCCGGGGAGAAAAAATGCAAGAAATGCATATGGTTACAGACCCACTTTCTACTGGAGCTGTCAAGTTGGAACCAGATCTGAGGAGCAAGGCTAGTGCCTCCATCAGTTGGAGAAACTTCGTGGGCGTGTACTAGTTATCTATATGCTAGCTAGTGCCCTAGTTACTGCAAGGGCCACTGTATGCTGAATATCATTGACCTCCAATAATGCCTTTCCTCATTAGTGGCAGCAAAAGGTAGGAGTCATAATACTAGGTCAAGCATTAGGTCTTACTACTTAGTCTACAGTCTAGCAGCACCTCTGCAGTTCAGTGCTTTCTGAATCCAGTTTGATGATACAAATGGAGAATCTTGGACCCACCCTAGAACTTCTGAATCAGAATATGCATTCTAACTACTTCCCTGGGTGATTCCTATGCACAGTAAAGCACTGCTGTAAAGCAAAAGTTACCCTGCTCCCTTGGTGAGGCAGGTGGGATGGTATAAAGATGTGAAGGGAGCTTGCAGATCTGGATGATGGGAGGGCAGGCACATAGGGAGCAAGGTCTGCCAGAAGGTTTAACAAGAGTATCAAGTAAGTAGTATCAGAAGATACAACAAGATGCAAAGGAAGAAAATTGAAATTAGAATCTGGGATTTAAGAAAAGAGAAGTAGGTTAAGGGGATAAGCAAATCCATCTTGGGAAAATTCACACAAAAAAGTAAAACACAAAGGTTGTTTTCTGTGGTGGACTTTTTTGTGTTGTCTGTGACATGCTTGAGAGGGTTCTCAAGGGTTAGAGGAGGGCAGCCCCTGCCCATTCCCTCACTTTCAGCAGCTAGAGTAGTTTCCCTGGGTTCTAGTGGAGGGCAAGTTCTGGGCTCTTTCTGACATGGGAGAAATAGGCACTGACAAAACAGTGTCTCTTGGATGACATACACAGGTTGCACTCTGTAAATGACCATGGCTGGGGGCCGGAGTGTGTGTGGTGTGTGTGCATGTATGTATGCACATGTGGGCTGGAGGGAAGGGCAGGTTATTGGCAGACCAGACATAACAGCAATCAGAGAAAGATGGGGTGGACTCATGTGACTGGGAATTGTTTGGTCTAGAAAGCCACAGGGCTGATGACATCTGGTACCTCGAGAGAGCCAGGTGGCAAGCCTAATGACCTTTGCTTAGGTGGGTGGTTCTTGGAGTCAGAGTTTCTGGAGGTCTCCACGTGGCCTATCACTTCTCTAAATACTAACAAGCTGTTGACATGACAGCAGTTCTGGTAGAGGCAGGGAAATGATAGGTTAGAACCAAAATGTTCTGGGTGGAGGAGTACCAAGTTGTTCTCATGATGCCCAAATGTTAGGGGCCCAGCCATGTTGCCTGGAGGCGGCGTTAAGACAGCATCTCTTGCAGACCCATTAATATGGTCTGAAGATGATCAGTCTGTGCAGTCGACAGGCGGTTATGCGGACATGAAGGGTCTTGAGTTGTTCACTCCCCAATACAAAAGGTGGCTGCAGCGTGGAAAGGCAGCAGCAGGGCACACCATAGAAATGGGGGATTCCAATGACTAATGGAGGCGTACAAATGGGAGTGTATATGGGTAGGGAGGCAGGTAGATGCAGGGTTTGAAGACTGCTGTTCTGGTGGGAGTATCTAGAACCACTCTGGTAGAGTGTGGAGTGAGTCTGAAATGAGGTCAATCCTGATGGTGTCCCAGAGGTGTCTGGACACTGAGGGTGGGTGCAGAGGTCCTACTGGTACTCCTGGTAGAGAAGGTGTCAAGTTAGAAAAAACGGTCAATGTAACTCTGAACCCCATTCCAGATTTTGATGGGCTGAGCATGGGCTGAAGAAGTTCTGAAGACCTTAGCACTTGAGTGGGGGCCTCTGGGTGGATCATTTGCCTCAGCCACGTGTTTTAGGGACCTCATGGTTGTCCTGGGTCAGTCAAGTACTGTTAGACCCAGGCATTTACCTGTTACTCATATATTTGTCTTGGTCAAAAAACTGTGACCGACGTCCTCAAAGTCATTAGGCTGAAAGATTTCTCAGAATGGGCAATCCACCACCGTGTTTCCTTAAGTGTTACTGCTTTTCATGCAGGCTCTCTGCCTCCCCTAGTTTTAATTTTTCCTCTTCCCTGTACCCATCTGTTGCCTTACAGCTGCCGAACCGTCTGCTCCCCCGCCCCCCCAACCCCATGACCTCCTAAGGTCCCAAGGATGTGTCTCAGAAGACTGACATCTGATGGAATGATATCGGTAAAGCTTCCTCAAGGGGGTATCTCGGAAGGCTGAGACCTGATGGAATGATACCGGTCATCTCCCTTATCTGGATGGTTTCAGTACAGTGACTCCATCCCCTGGGGTTGTGTGTGTGTGTGTGTGTGTGTGTGTGTGTGTGTGTGTGTGTGTGTATGAAGGCACAGTACGTGTTGGAATACAACGAGGACTTTCGGGAAAAACAGACAGGCACGCAATTAACAGACCTTGGAAAAAACAAGTTTCACTTCCTTGTATGATTACTAATAAAAGCTACGCATTGACCCAATTAGGGGCTCAGTCCATGAGACTTGAGTCCCTTGGCCCGCTTTAGCCCTATACTTGACTCTTGTGTTTTCTTAACCCTGCGCCGCCCTTCCTGCACTCCACAGCCCTTGCCACGCGGGATGTGACACCCATCCAAACCTTTCCTCTCCTTAAAGCCCAGTGCTAGTTCTAAGTTCTCTAGGGACCTCCCTGGAGTCTCCTCAAGGATTTCCCCTGCTGTTTGAAGCACTTGGGAGCTCTCTACATAAGCTAGCCCCTCAATCATACAGGCTAAATAACAGTTAATCTGCCTACCTAGGGGTACATCTTCCTGTTTATGAAAAATGCTTCCTCCCCCCACACACAAGTTAGTCCAACTCCCTTTCTTGGGAGTGTTTGCCCTTTGGGTCAGGGAGAGCAGAGCAGTCGGTCCTGATCTAGTGTGGAAGCTATACTTTCAGGCATGTCAGGAGCCAGAATCCTAACAAAAGCCTCAAAAGGGGCAGAGATGGGTCAGATGGAGCCTGGCTCCAGGGGTTCTGAGGTCTAACTACACCCCAGCTTTACCCCAGTTGGTTGTCCAGCCCTATCTTAGTGTCCGTGAACCATTCATTTCCATTTTTGCCTAAGTTGGTGACAGTTGGGTTTTTGTTACTTGAAACCAAAAGAAATCTAAGAGATTACTTCGTTGGATTTTTCTTGTATTCCCAAGGTCAATGAATTATAAGGAATTTATATCAAAGTAACATGATAAAGTAGAAAGAATATGTACTTTGGAGTAAAATGAAACATTATTTGTAATGCTGTTTCCAGCAAGATACTTAACCTCAGAGAGGCTGTTTCTTTAACTTTATAAAAGAAGGGGTAATATCTAAACTCAACAAATAATAAGTACTAAATGAGAAAAATGATTAAGTAGAAATGTAAATAAAAGTACCTGGTGCATGGTAGACATATAGGAAATGTTCATTCCCTGCCTTCCTCCTTGAAAACAGGCTTCCATTTCTATGTCTTTCAGTATCTCCAGTCTGTGGTCAATAAACTCAGAAGTAGGAAATGAATTTTACCAGATGTTAAACTTTTTGGAGAATAAAGAAGGAAATAAATACCAAGTGAATAATCAATTACAAGCATTAGGTTGACTTGTCAATATTCCCTTGACGCCTGGACCTCTTTTTCCTATTTCACTATCACCTAAATCCCCCCCCCCAAAAAAACATTTATAATTTTATAATCAGGCTAACATGAGATATAATTTAGAAAAATTAGTGACACTGTGCTTTATTTGATAACAGAATAAAAGGGCATGACTGGAACCCTGCCATGATGGTCCTTAACATTCTGTCCTAACCAGGGTGTTGTTAACTTTCCAACATTGTTAGTGTCAGGCGAGGTACTACTAGCTACTTAGAGAATTAGAAAAAGATTGAAAGAAACTCTAAAGGTGAGTCCTTTAAGAAGGAAAATGAGCTGGTTTTCCTTTTGTTCCTTTAAAAACTCTAACCAGAAATGCCACCCCATTTATAATGAAGACTACACAGCAGCACCAAAAAGGCCATTTACAAGAAGAGTTCTTCAACAGAAGCCACTTGAATGCATTGAGAAATTGCATTTTAGCTAAAAATAGTTCACTAAGGAACAGGGCCATCTAAGTACCTAACTAATATCTAAAGTTGTCAAGGGGTGGGGATGTGCAAATTTAGCAACAAAAGACTTTTGTTTTGCCTCAAGGGAAAGTGATGGTGGTCAGAGGGGCCAGTTCCAACGACTGGTCCAGGGGGGGCCGCTGGTCTTGGTACTCTGCCACATGCCCATTCCGGTGGTGACCATACTCAAACTTGATCCGCAGCTCACCAATCTTGGATTGGGGAAGGATATCTGGGATCCACTCGATGATGAAAGGTGTTGGCTCCTTTTGATCTGGTGAAGTGTTGCCTGAAGACAAAAAAAAAAAAAAAAAGTAACATTGATTAGTACAATTCCAAAATTTAAGTCTGGACAGATCTTACTCTGTTCAGGAATGAAAAAGAAAGAGAAAAAGAAGACCAAGGCAAGGGAAAAATGATTACTGCTGTATCTATCCAAAACAAAATTTGAGGGAACTTTCTGGCATCCTCAAATAAAATAAGACCCAGACTTTATGAAAATAGGGCCAAAAGAATCATAAGGAGAGCCCAGACAAGAGGAAAGAACAGCTGTATCAGATTAGAAGGGTGATTTGAAAGAAAAGTTCAAGCAAGTTTCAAGGAAACCAGGAAAAAAAAATTTTTAAATCTATGTGATTAAAAACATATTACAAATCCTTAATCAAAAGTGTGGTACTGGCATATGTCTAGACAGATTAAAATAACTAAATAGACCCAAAATGGACACAAGTAGAATAAAAATTCAGCATAAGGTAAAGGCAGCATTTTCAATTAGTAAAAGAAATACAAGTGGGCTGGCCGAGTGACGCGTTAATTAAGAGTTGGCTTGGGACGCCAGCTCTGAAAATCAGGGCTCCGGTTCGGATCCCAAATGAGGGCTAGTGATGCTGCGCCCTCTACAGCTAAGATGGTGAACAACAGCTTGACCTGGAGCTGGGCTGCCATGAGTCGCCAGTGATGGCGTAGGCTGCAGTGGAGCTGGCCAGCAGCTGGCGTGCACTTTCGTAAGCTGCCGTGAGCCACTGTGAGCGGCTGTCCAATGGCTGGCGAGCGACTGCCTCACCTGGAAAGAGCACAATGATAATACCAACATGGGCCAGTGAAGCGACGTCCTCCACAACTAGACTGAAAAACAAAAGGACAGCAACTTGTCTGTTCCCCTTCCCTGATTCCCCAATAACATCTTAAAAAAAAAAATACAAGTAAGTGTTTCTTATAATAAATGATGTGCACTGACTATCTAGAAGAAAATAAAAGGTGGCAGACTCTTACCTCATACCTTACATTAAGATAAATTCCAGAGGATCAAAAATTTAAAACATGGAAAACTCAGATTAAAGAATGCTTTTGAGAAATATAAAACACTAACAGAATTTATGAATATGGTATCACCTTCAAAATTATGGAGACAATTAGGCACAAAAAACAGTCCATTTAGCAAAACAGAATACAAAACAAGAAGATAATAGGCCAACTATATCAATCATAAAGAGAATAAATTAGGACCGGCTGTGTGGTGCATTGGTTAGGAGTTGGCTTGGGATGCCAGCTCTGAGCAGCAGGGCCCCAGTTCATGCGGGTCAGTGACGCTGCGCCCTCTACAGCTAAGATGGTGAACAACAGCTTGACTTGGAGCTGGGCTGCTGTGAGTTGCCGGTGATGGCATAGGCTGCAGTGAGGCTGTAGTGGGCTGCCATAAAACTACTGTGAGTGGCTGGCAGCCGGCATGAGCTGCCAAGAGCTGCCGTGAGTGGCCATCCAGTGGCTGGTGACCGATCTGCCTCAGCCAGGAAGAGCGCAATGATAATACCAACATGGGCCAGTGAGGTGACATCCTCCACAACTAGACTGACCAACAAAAGGTCAACAGCTTGTCTGTTCCCCTTCCCAATTCTCCAACGCTGTTTCCCTCCCCAAATTCCCCAATTTAAAAAAAAAAAAAAAGAGAAGTTTTTTCATACACAGCTAACACATTATATAAATATCGCCATCTTTCTGGAGAGCAGTGTGACAAAAACAATCAAAGCCCTAAAAATGTACATAACCTTTGACCCTCCAATTTTACTTTTAGTAATTTATCCCAAAGAATATCCTAAATAGGTTAGTAAATAATTAAGGACATAAAACTTTTATCTAAAAAGATGTTAATTCTAAAAGGAAGCACAGTTTATAAAAGCAAAAAGTTTGAAACAACTTAGAGAATTGATTAGAGTGAGGTACTTTTTTTTTTTTTTTTAGCTGAGCCATCCTGCCACCTGTTGGCAGCTCAGTGGCAGCTCAGCTTGGGCCGGGATTCCAACCAGTGACCCTGTTGCTCAGAGCTCCCACTCTTGAGCAAACTCTTAACCAACTGAGCCACTCGGTCAGCCCTTAGAGTGACGTACTTTAATAAATGAATTTTATGCAGCGGTTAAAAATGTTGTATTCACAATAGCCAAAAGGTAGAAGCAACCCAAGTGTCTTTCCATCGACAGATGAATGGATAAACAAAACATGGTATATACATATAATGGAATATTTAGCCTTAAAAAGAGATTTTAACACATGCTATAACATGGATGTTGAAGACATTATGCTACATGAAATAAACTAGAAGGACAAATATTGTATAATTCTACTTACATGAGGTACCCAGAGTAACAATTCAAAGAGACATTGAGTAGAATGGTAGTTGACAGGGGCTAGGAGGAGGCAGAATGTTTAATGGGTATTGTCGAGTTTCAGTTGAGAAAGATGAAAAAGTTCTAGATATGAATGGTGGTGAAAGTTGCACAACGATGTGGATGCACTTAATGCCAGAGAACTTAAAAATGGTTAATTTTATATTATGTATGTTTTATAACAATAAAAAAGTTAAAAAAAAGTTGAAGATAGACATGGAAAGCTGTTCATGATATATTGTTAAGTGAAAAAAAGCTGAAACACGATCCCATATTTTAGAAACTCTTTATGCACAGAAAAGAGTCTGTACAACAAAATCTTAATGGTGATGTTGTCTGTGGTGGGTGAGATTACAGGTGGTTTTAATTTTTTTCTTTATGAAATCTATGGTTTCTCTATAGTAAACATGCATTACTTCTATAATTTTATTTTTAAAGCACCGGGTCAAATGAAACAAAACACTTTATTTCATGATTACCTTTATAAGATAAATAAATGTCCCTTCTTTGTGTAAGGTCAAGATCCAAAGGGTAGGACAATGTATTGGACATGGGTGACCTTCACAGGAAGATGCGCGATTGAAACCACCAATCACTTACCAACTTTGAGAAAAGTTTTTAGTTCCAAGGGTCGCAGCACTGGTTGCTTTTCTATACGACCGTAGGTTTCTGCTATGCTCTCTACTTCCACTTTAGGGCATTTAAACAGCTCATAAGTCCCATCCCGGTTCTGGATAAAACTACGGGTAATTTCCAAGGGCATCTAGACATGGAGACAATACCAAGAAAGGTGAGAGAAAAAAAACTTTCAAAGTAGACAAACACTTAGTTGAGAATAGATCTTTTACACATTCATTCTTCCTTATTAAGTACATTCAAATGAATTAAAACTTCCCCTTTCAATTTCCAAGTAAATTCTGTCAAAAAATTTGCCTTTTCTCCCTTACATTGTTCATGGCTTTCCTTTTTTCTCTATAACTTTAATTTGAACCCCAGCCATACTGAACTGAATCTCTGATATCTTCATGGTTATACAACTGCTACTGGCATAGACCTGCTCTAAATTGGTTTTATTCCATCTCCTACTGCTCTGCTAGAAGCATTCTTCTCTTAAAAACACCTATAGCTGACCTCATATCCTTGGTGTTTCACACCCTCCTTGGGATTGAGCCAGACAGAGCTTGAACTGAATTTTGTCTGCCACTAAACAGTAGGGTGAGCTTCCCATAGCCTGTTTCTCATCTGCAAATATAGTTAATACCCATGCGTGAATGAGGTACTACAGATAATGCCCAAGAGACAGAGCTCGATGATTAGTAGTGCTCTTCCCTCACCTGACTTTGCTCTGGGTTGCTCAGTGCCTCTCTAAACACCACTTGTTCCAAGCTAGACGTGGCCTGTGTGATATCCTGCATTTAAAGAAGTTCCTCAAATGTCTTTAGTGCTAACATAGGCTTTTTCTAAGATTCACATGTTAGTTCTATAGCTACCATAGAATTTATTATTTTGCTAGACATACTACTACTGTCTTGAAATTAGGCTAATCTTTTTTTTAAAGTTTTTTTTTTTAAAGATTTTTATTGGGGAATTGGGGGGATGGGAACAGTGCTGGGGAATTGGGGGAAGGGGAACAGACAAGCT